>NC_073304.1:23884041-24184041 GCF_027595985.1 Sorex araneus | reverse complement strand
GCACGGGTGTATCAGGGAAAACACAGGGGCCGCCCTTAAAAGACTGGAAAACTCTACGTGTTTGAAATCTTCAAGGGGAGAGTTAGGAATCTGGGGAGTGGATGTGAGAAAGCTGCCAGCGACTCCTGGGGCCCAGGCTGCTCTCCACCCTGATGTCGGCTGCCTCCTGTGAGCGGGAGCAGGGGACGGTTGGGCTTGCTCCTCCTGGGCACTCTCTGCCCTGCAGCTCTGAATTCCACGCCAGGCTCTGTGTCAAGTATCTTCCATCCCCCGCAGTTCCTTTGTTTGGAACTGCCACCACTCCTGGTGTGACACTCTGAGCGGAGCCCAGGCCTCGGGCACTGTTTAGCAGGGAGCCTTACTGCTCGCATCCCCAGGTAGCTGTGATGCTCATAGCTGTCCCCCGGCTTCTGGAACAAAAAGGTGCCATCATATCCACTCAAGTAGCCAGCAAGGCCTATCAGCATCTGAGGAGAGAAAGAGAGCGAACCAAACGGTGAGAGAGCTCGGCCAAAGATCCCTCCGTGGCCTGCACTTCCAGCTGCACTCCGCCTCGGGCCCCCCTGACGACTGTCTGAGGGAGCTGCTGGGGGAGCTTTCAGCTCTGCAGCTGCTGCCGAGCAAAGGGGCTTTGTCTACAGATCACACTGGCTGAAACAAACCCTCTCTGTGTTAAGGCCAAGTTCACAGGAAGAGCTCCGAGAGAACCGAAGGAAGGGAAAACTCCCACAAGCTGCAGGGCAGCACCAGTGGCCACACTCCCCCCTGCCCCCAGGCTGCTCTCCTTCCCCGCTGTGAAAGTGTGGCACAAATGGGGGATGCCTGGGAGACGACCCCTGAAGGGAAAACTCACATTCTAAGTCAGAATGAAGAAGGAGGAAGGAAAAGGTGGCGCAGGAGCTTGACAAACACTGGGAACGGAGGAAGGGGAAGAAGGGGAAAGAGGCATCCTAGACATTTCCCCAGAGGGAACAGTACCAGCAGGAAAACACGCGACGCTCAGAGGCTGCTATGTCCCATCTCCCATACTCTGAAGGAGTGAGCCCTGAGCGTAGAGCCAGGACTAAGTCCTGAATGCCACCGGATGTGCCCCCCAACCAACCAACCAACCAGACACCAGTACCCACTCAGCAGGGCTGTTGGGGAGCTTGTAAGAACACCAAGTGAGCAGACTGCCTTCTGCTTCGGGGATACCACTCTCGTGAATGGGAGAGCAGCAGCGTACACCATCACTCCTTCCCTAGACCCCTCCAACTCTGAGACAGGGCTCTGCTGCCAGTGCCCTCTCTACCCCTCCCGTGCTCAGGGGCCTCATCCCGCACCCCTTACCCAAGATCCAGAGCTTCCCTAAGCTCACCCATCACAGATCACCACCCCCACCTCTGCCTTCACCTGCCAGCATGCCATGCTTCAAGGTCACTCTCAGTCTGACCCATCCGCCTTCTCAGAGAAGCTTGTTTTAAAAAAGTTAAAAGAATTTTGATGGATGGCATTCTATTTGTCATCCCTATGAGATAGACAGGTCAAACAATGTGTTTGAAGGAGGGGAAGGAGAAAGAGGAGTTTTCCCCCTGATGAGCAATCAGCACGCATTTGCTAAGTAGGCACTGTGCAAGCTAATCCTCCTATTTCCTCATTTCAACTGAGAGAAAACTCACATGCCCTGAAATTCACTGTGTTAAAAGAATACAAATTGGTGTATTTCAGTATATTCACAAATTTGTGCAACCATCACCACAACCTAATTCCAGAATATTTCGTCATCTCAGGAAGACAATCCATACCTATTTATAGTCACTTCCCAATCAATTCCTACCCCTGCCTGAGATCCTGGCAACCACTAATCTATATTTCATCTCCATGGATCTGCCAATTTTGGAATTTCAAATAAAGGAAATCACACAAAATATTTATCATTTGTGTCTGACTTCTTTCACTTAGCATGTTTTCAAGAATTGCCCAGGTTGGAGCATCTATCAGTACTTTGTTCTTTTTACAGCTCAGTAATATTCTAGTGTAGTGATATACCCCTCTTTATTTCTCCACTCATTGGTGGATGAACTCTCTCCAATTCTGAGAAAAAGAACACACACACACACGCTAAAAACGCCAAAGATTTTTCTGGCGTTTCAAAGCAGCTGATCTGGAATTACAGAGAACTTTTCCTACCAGCCTAAGAATGAAATCCCAAACCAAGTCTTCCTACCGCAGCCCAGTTAGATAGCTCAGCTCACTCTCTACTCACCTTTCCCAGAGGCGGGTGCACATCAAAGAAAAAGGTACGGTTGATGTAGTAACTTCCCATTTTTCCAAAGTGAGTTTCATCCCAACTACAAGAAAACCGAAAAGAATAGTGATTTTAAAATTATTGTAAAATCTAAAGAGCTTTAACAGAGCAAGGTTAAAATTATTGTTAAAATGAAAGCCTTTGAGTCAATGATGAGAACATTTAGATTTTAAAAAAAAAGGCTGTGACACAAGTAATCTGAGGAAGCAAATATGCTAGTCAAAACACCTGTCACTCTTTTGTGGGAGATCCTAACAAGAATAGTAAGTCTGTTGCTGAAATATTGAAGGCAATCAAAACGGTAGCCATCTCTCTAGACTAAACTAAGCTATATCCCCACGCCAGCTGAGAAGAAATTTTCTTCTTTCTCGGGAAGAAACGCGGCATGTCGTCAACTACAGTGTGATGTCCATTAAGCAAACAGACCTGGTGGCGTGGGAATGGGATATAAGGGGAAAAATTATGTACATGGAACAGTGGGACGCTGGTGGAATCTCGAGCCGGAGCCGATACCAGCGCAAGACCTTCGGTTCCAGAAACTGCTTCCAGACACTCTACTAGTCTATCAACTAAGCCAGAGCCCCACGTCTGCTGATGACGGGAAATAACCATCCTTTTCGTTTTTTTCGTTTTTTTTTTTTTTCCCTTGTCAGGCAGCGTGGCGATTACTAAACAGGCGTGAACTCGGTGGCGCGGGGCAAGGGGGAAAAAGAAAAGTTATGTAACAAACAGCGGGACTTAATATCTCTATATTTTTAGCAGTGGAGAACTATCAAATGCCTCCTTGGCAATAGGACTGCTTTTCTTTTTTGGGGGAAACCCCAACAACGGTAGTGAGTTGTGTGTTGAAACATGGAATGTAATCGAGATAAGGCATAAATGAAGTGAAACTTATCAAGTACAAGGGTGGGGACTGGGGAGGTGGGAGGGGGCGGCAGGTATACTGGGGGGGGTTGGTGATGGAGGATGGGCACTGGTGAAGGGAAGGGTGTTTGAGAATTGTATAACCGACATAATCCTGAGAACTATGTAACCCTCCACATGGTGATTCAATATAATTAAAAAAAAAAAAAAAAACACCTGTCACTGTCCTTCACAAGGTAACACCACTGAATACCAACCCAGTTACATCAAATAAAGTTAAACCTATTTACTTACTCTTTGTCTTGCGTGTGTGCTTACAATGAACAAAGAGTTTTCCTGTGATAGAGCTGAAGTACTAGTTTCCTCAAGTCTGCTCACACCTGACCCTGAGTCCACATTCCCTTGAAAGCACAGTGCTGTTACTGTCACAGCGCACACTGACGCAACTTCCCAAAGACCCTATAGTCTAGGTCTTTCCACAGAGATCTGATGTTGCTCATCCATCGATGATAAGTAGTCACTGCTGGCTACAATCTCACTGATTTTAGTACAATGAACTCATCGCTGTATAAAAATTGAGGGCTTTCTATGTGAAGAGTTTGACACCTACTTTCACCGCACGAGTTCTTTTGTGAGCAAACAAGTATCTGAAAAGTTTTTAAACCGCACACACTCCTGTTCTTCTCAACCACATAAACTTTTGCATGCCCTCTGGGGGGATCTCACAGAGTAGCCCAGCTACCCGCAGAGCCTGGCCTTGCCTATCTGTCAGTGGCCTTTTAGAGACCATTCACCCCCAGTCAGCATTCATGAGCAGTTATTACCAACCTACACCAGAAACAGCATAACAACCTTTTCCCAAATCAGTGTTGATTTTTAATTCAGTGGGCCCAAAAGAAGGTAAATCTACTTCCGCATTGCATTTGCCAAGCAGTGCTTGACATGAAGTGAGGGCAGAGAGAACTAACTTCTGGCAGGGCTCTATCTCTCCTGCTGCCCGAGTTCGGTAGTCTCATGCCGCTTCCCCCACCTCGGGGAGGTCGATGGCGATGGGCAGGTGAAGAAGGAACGGGAGCCAGGCTGGTTGGTCTAAGTTGCAGTTAATTCCATTCCCACCTCCACTCTCCTCTGATTCTCCTCCTGCTTCTCCTCCCCCCATGCTATTCATTCTCCTTCTCGCTCTGGATCTGGATCTGGGTCTGGGACTCCCAGCCCACTCTTACAGCCTAGATAAATTCCAAAGCATGAGAGGTTAGGGCTTACACATAAGTGTCATCATACAATCAGCAGATGTAAGGTCCTTCCCTCAGGGGAAGCTACTTCTAGGACAGATTCTTATCTAGCAAGACGACTGGCCTAAAGGCAAATATGGGTGTGTTTCTCTTCTCCTTAGTCCAACAAGCATCACTGTCACTGTCACTGTCCAGTAACATCTCATTGTGAGACTGGTTGTTACTGTTTTTGGCATATCGAATACACCACAGGTAGCTTGCCAGGCTCTCCGAGAGGTGCAGAGGAATCGAACCCAGGTTGGCTGTGTGCAAGGCTAATGCCCTACCTGCTGCTCTATCTCTCCAGCCCCCCAAAAGCATACATTCATAATATTAGTCATTTTATATGGACACAGTAAGAGATACATTAAACTTATAGATTGCTTTCCTGGGGTCATCTCGATCTCAGACTAGAGTGCTCAGGCCAGATTAGTCTTTCCTATCCCTAGCAGGGTCCTAGTCTCGTCGTTACCTTTGGATCATGACAGCATTTGTCCATGATCAAGCTCTTAACTTATAGTTAAGAATCGTGGTGCTTTGGCCTGGCCCATATCTATGCCAAAGTAGCTCACAGCTTGTCCTGGGTCCTTTCAGTCCCTCGTTGAGACCCTGCTTTTGGGGTGCTAGGAACTAAGGGCAACTGAGGCTTAAGTCAAGAAAGCAGATGCCCAGGAGGGAATAATATTCAAAGCCAATTAAATCCCCAGTTATAAAGCATAATATTGTCTTCCTGTGTCTATACAAAAAAGGACATTGTTTTAAAGTAAATTATTCAAAAGGCATAAGTAGAGGAGAAAGGCAGTATTTCACTCAGATATATAAAATCATAGATTTCTGAGGAATCTGACCTTACAAGTTGAAAGAGTCTGATTGGGGGAAAGGGTGACAGACCGGTTGGGGAAGAGAGCATAGAGAGGAGTTTACAGATGAACACAGAGGAATGGAGGTGCTTCAGGAGCACTGTGATGGGTATTACCAGATAAACCTAAACTCTTTGTGGCAAGGGAGAAAGGACAAACCAACGACATCCTACATAGAATGTCCCACATGTGCTAGGTATGACTGAACTGTCCCAATATTAGTTTTTTTGTTTTGTTTTGGGGTCGCACTTCAGAGTGCTAGGGATCAAGTCCAGGGTTCCCACACAGAAAGTGTACTCAGCCTGTTGACACATTGCTCCTACGCTGTGGCTGTTCTGATGCATATTTGGAAAAATACTGACAAAGCGGTCTGAGATTTTTAATTAAGCAATTTCCCAAGAAGGGCACCATCCGTGCTCTTCAGATTCATGGCCTAAACTCCAAGGAGATGCAAGACAAGCAGCTGAAATTCATGGACACACCAACACCCCCTGGCTGAAAACTCAGGGGTGTCCACAGCAGGGAAACCCTGGCAGCCACATCCACATCACTGCTGCTGCCACACCAACAGCCTGTGGCCCATGGCCTAACTTCACGGCTTCACTAAGAATCTCTGTAGACTCATCCCAGCTCTACAGAGCCGTAAGTTTCTGGAACACATGGCCACATATGTGGCCGTGATACCTACAAATTCCACAATACTGAAATTCCAGTAGGAGCGAATCAAATTAGATGAGAAAGTAACAGAGAAGCCAACTAAACTCAACAAACAAAAGAGTAACACAAAAGGCTCAACTGGTGAGGAACAGCTTAGTTAATTCAAAGACTCAATGACCCCTTGGTGAAATATAACAATTTTCACAAATTTTCTTTTACTTAAGTGTTTCTGATAATTCCTTTAGCCATATAGTTGTAACATAGAGTTGTAATATACAACAAATGATCATGTGCACGCTAAAAAGGCAGGCTTGGGGGATGTGTGGGAAAATGGGGACAATGGTGGCGGGAACATCACTCAGGTAGTGGGATTGGTTTTGGAACATCAAAAGCCTGTAACAACTGCATTATGAACAACGTTGTACTATTGCAGCTTCAACTGCTAAATGCATAATTGCCCTTTATCCCATATGTGTCAGAGAGGGTTACAACCATCCAGGGGCTGTTGTGTGCTGAGAAATGATACTGTCTCCTCAGCGAGGATAAATAACATAAAATCTAAAAATTAAAAAAGAAAAAAGAGGGGCTGGAGTGATAGCACAGCGGGTAGGGCGTTTGCCTTGCACGCAGCCGACCCGGGTTCAAATCCCAGCATCCCATATGGTCCCCCAAGCACTGCGAGTAATTCCTGAGTGCATGAGCCAGGAGTAACCCCTGTGCATCGCCGGGTGTGACCCAAAGAGAAAAAAAAAAAAAAAAGAAAGGAAAGAAAAGAAAAAATAAAAGGAAAGAACAGGAAATCACAGCATTAAAGGTAATGGCAGCCACAGTGCTGAAACCATTCCCCCAGATTACAGCGCCACCTGCAGGACCAAGCCCCAAGTGCATGCCTCATATAGTAGCTAAGGCTGCCGCCACGCAGTGGTACTACCAGCCCCGCGTATTGGGAGCCTAAAAAAATCTGATTATGATCCAGAGAAACTGTAAGAGAAAACCTTAAACTGAAGTGACCTGCTGGGACCGGAGCAATAGTACATCTGGTAGGGCATTTGCCTTGCACATAACTGACCTGGGTTTGATCCCCAGCATCCCATACGGTCCCTGTACACAGCCAGGAATAATTCTGAGTGCAGAGCCAGGAGTAACCCCTGAGCATCACTGGGTGTGACCCAAAAAAGCCAAAAGGAGAAAAAAAAAAAAGAGAACTGACCTGCATTCCTGCAGGTAATATATCAGGACCCTGGGAAAAATGGTTCATGGAATGTCTTTCCATTAGGCAAGAGAGTTGCTTTGAGGTGGGGGGTATCACAACTATCTGACAATGACATTAAAGACCAGAAACCAGACTCACAAATGAACCTCAGGAAAGAGCAGCATGCTGCAGAGATGTCTCCCCACCCCACGCCAGGCTGACTTCATCTGGGCACCTCGGAGGGGGGCAAGTATACCCTTCCGCCTGCCCCAAATGAACCCCGGCAGCTGCAAAACTCCAGGACCCAATTGCTGCCATGCTCACAGCCGTGTCCCCCACGCATGAGAATGGATCCACTGAAAAACCTAGGTATGCGGTACCTGTGACTGAAACCTCCAGACTTCACAGTCAGGAATGGGCTCTTTCTCCCATCTCCCCGCCTTCCGGTTTCCTGGCAGTCAAGCCCACGAACTGTCTCTGGGCGCCATTTAAGCCAACTAATGGCCACAATCCAAAGACTCACAAATAAGTCTCAGAAGAGAGCTGTACGCTGCAGAGATGCCTCCAGACCCACCCATCCAGTTAAAAAATTTAACTCCAGTTCTAGCATCCTATTTAAAATTTCAGAATTCCAGGAGTGCGTGGCCGCTTTTGTGGCCATGTGATATCTCATACTTTTTTTTTTTTTTGCTTTTTGGGTCACACCCAGCAATGCTCAGGGGTTACTCCTGGCTTTGCACTCAGGAATTACTCCTGGCAGTGCTTGGGGGACCATATGGGATGCCAGGGATTGAACCTGGGTCGGCTGCGTGCAAGGCAAACGCCCTACCCGCTGTGCTATCACTCCGGCCCCGATATCTCATACTTTATGCCACTCATCTACCAAGAATAGCACACCACATTTGATAGGTATAAGGTAGAAGACACTACAATGCATTAACCTGTGGATGACCCCAATTTCTTAATGTTAATGCTCATATTACATCTTTATTTTACTTGCCACGAGCACTAACTTCTCTGGATTGGAATGATAACAAGCTCAGTTATGAAGTTAATAAAACCTCAGTAGAGCAACCTGACAGTGCATTAGCTTGCTTGCTTTCTACTGAGGAGTTCCATACTATTTTTCTGTGCTATCTGAGCCCTCCCCGCCCCAAGGGACCCGGCCCCAGCAGCCAACCTCCACTACCCCACTGCCACCACACTCCAGGCCGTTTTCCACATGCTTGGGCCAACCCTCATGCATGAGCGAACATATTCCTGGACCGACACATCATCATAAAGGGAAATATACATATATACATATGTACATGTGCCTCTCAGAGAGCCTGGCAAGCTACTGAGAGTATCCTGCCCGCACAGAAGAGCCTGGCAAGCTCCCGTGGTGTATTTGATATGCCAAATACAGTAACAATAACAGGTCTCATTCCCCTGAGAGCCTCCAATCATTGGGAAAGATGAGTAAGGAGAAGCTGCTAAAACCTCAGGGCTGGTCGGGGCTGGAGTGATAGCATAGCGGGTAGGGCGTTTGCCTTGCACGCGGCGGACCGGGGTTCAAATCCCAGCATCCCATATGGTCCCCTGAGTACCGCCAGGAGTAATTCCTGAGTGCAGAGCCAGGAGTAACCCCTGTGCATCGCCAGGTGTGACCCAAAAACCAAAAAAAAAAAAACCCTCAGGGCTGGGGCGAATGGAGATGTTACTGGTGCCCACTTGAGTAAATCCATGAACAACGGACTACAGTGATACAGTGATTTGAGCCACAATCTTGGTGAGAGGGGACTTGTGGTGAAGGAGAGAAGAAGGTGTTGGGGATGAAACACAGGCCTCCTGCATACAAAATGTTTAAACCCATGGGGCTATTATGCGGTCCGGAAGTTCCACTTTCAGTATCCCCTACATTAGTCTCCTCAGCCATACAGAGAAACCACTCTAAATGTCACTTGCTGACCAAATAAAGTAACCATTTTCAGAAACATACAACTTTTCCTTCTTCCACCTGGAGACTTATGAAAATTATCTCATGAGTCAATCTGCAACTGAAATTCTACAAGATAAAACCTATAATAAAGGTTTCTATTTCTCCTCCCACTACAGCGCTACTCTTGCTTCCCTGGCACCCTTGTCACGGCTCCTTGACACCCAAGTTGTCCCAGTTCTTGAGGGATATTAAGGTGTATCTTTCCACCGATGCCCTGAAATCCTGCAGTTTAGGAACTCGGGTCTTGAAAAATTCTAACCTAAGAATTTCCAATTTTCCCTGGAAGGTCCCAAACATCTTTAAAAGCTACAATCAGGGGCTGGAGCTATAGTAAAGTAGGTAGGGCACTTGCCTTGCACGCGGCGGACCCGGGTTCGTTTCCGGCATCCCTTAGGATTCGCCCCCCCCTCCCCAAACTGCTAGAGTGATCCATGAGCACAGAACCAGGGGTAATCCTGAGAATCGCGGGTGTGCCACCCCCCAAAAGCCACGGTCGGTGAGTCAGTAGAGTTAGTGCCACCTGGAATACCTGAAAGCGGTCTCTCCCCCGCCCCCCGCCTCCGCCCCGGGCTACACCTGCCCAAAGACAGCCCACCCCACCCACCCCTCTCCCCGCCGTTCCCTGCAGCCCGGCCCCTTCTCCCGGGAATCCCACCCCCTCGGTGCCCCAGAGCCAATCAGAGGACGCGTCCGCTTCCGGTTGCCGTGGTACCCGCCGCGTTTCCGGGCGTCACTCACCAGATGTGCGGCGGCTGGTCCAGACGGTGGAAGCGGGTGGCGAAGGACAGCAGCGTCACCAGGGCCATCAGGCCCCAGCGGCCGGCCGCGTCCCAGCGCCGCGAGCCCCGGGCCGGCCGTTTGGGGCTGCGCACGGCCGCCTCCGTCGCGTCGTCCGCGCCCACGGCGTTGGCGGCCCGGGGCCCGGAGCGGCCCCTGCGGGATCGCAGCTCGGAGCCCGGGCGGCCTTCGCCCACGGACGGCGGCATCCTTCCCCTCCTCAGGGCGGCCCGGCGGCCCACGGGCACGCAGGCTCTGACGAGGTGTCCCGCCGTGAAGTCGCAGAGCAGCAGCTCGGGGCGTCCTGGGAAGTGTAGTTCCCGGCGCCGGCAGCGGGGCGCGGCGCCGCGGGCCCGGGGCGGGGCGGGGAGAACGGTCGCCGCCAGCAGGCCGCCGGAGGCGCGGAGCATGACGGGCCGCGAGGGGGCCGGCGCCGCTCAGGGACCCGCGGCTCCCCGGCGCGCCGGGCGCGGGGGCGGGGCCGCAGGGCGGGGCGAGCCGGCACACCCGGCCCGGCCCATTCCGGCCCAAGTCCGCTCCTCGGGGCCACGGAAGCCGAGGGCCTGACGCGTCTCCGCCGTCCGACGAGCCGGGGAAGCCCCAAGTGCACGATGCAAGCGGGGAAGGTCTGTGCCCCACACTCCAGCAGAGGGAGCCGCTGCTTAGAGACGCAGGGGCCCTGGGGGCGGGGTCGGAGGGGAATCACTAGGCGCGGCCCCGCCGCCCTGACAACGACTCCAGCAGGCGCCGCACCGTTCTGCGGGCCGCTCTGCGCCTGCGCAGTGTCCGCCGCACCGCTCTGCGCCTGCGCGACCCCCTCCTCCCCCACCGGCCGTTCTGCGCCTGCGCCGCTGCTGCCCGGCCCTGCTGTCCGAGGGTTTGGGCTTGAGACCTCGTATGGCTGAGTCGGGGGCTGCTTTCTTGCGAAACCCATGCATTTCACCGGCCTCTCGTAGAGCCATCCGATCTGGGACAGCTGCTTCCAAGCCTTGGCGTCTCATCCCCGTCTTCCCGGTCGAGTTGACTAATTCAGGGTTTTTTGTGTTTTTTAAAAAATATCTATTTTTTTCGGGAGGCTGGAGCTATAGCATAGCGGGTAGGGCGTTTGCCTTGCACGCGGCCGACCCGAGTTCGATTCCCAGCATCCCATATGGTCCCCTGAGCACGGCCAGGGGTAATTCCTGAGTGCAGAGCCAGGAGTGACCCCTGAGCATCGCTGGATGTGACCCAAAAAGCAATATATATATATATATATATATATATATATATATATATATATATATATATTCTTTGGGGCCATTCCCGGCAGGTGCTCAGGGCTTACTCCTGGCTCTGCTTTAGGGATCACTCCTGGCGGAAGGGCAGATGGGCTGCCCCGGGTCGTACCCGGGTCGCCCACCTGCAAGGCCGGCGCCCTACCAGCTGTGTCTCTACTGTGTCCAGCTTAACTAGTTCTTAGGTTTTGCCTGTGTTTTAAGAGCGCCCGGGAATAGCAGGGGTGGGGGAGGCACTTTGTCAACGTGCACAGCGGAGGTTTCCGGAGGAAAGGTTGCAAGCATCTGCATGTTTCATGGCCTTTTAGAAGAATTTTTAAACCCTGAAGTCTGAGAACCACTTTAAGGCTGCTAATTCCTGGTAGCTGGAAGGAAGCAAGCAAGCACGTTTGGTGCTATAAAACAGTCACTTTAAAACCCCCAAGAGTTGGTACAGGGGTTAAGGCCTTGCAAGTAACAAACTCAGTTGAATCCTGGCACCAAATATCAGCCTCCTGAGCCTTACCAGAAATAATCTCTGAAAACAGTGCCAGGGCTAAGCCATGAGCCCCTCTGCGTGTGGCCCCCCAGAAACAAAAAAGAAATTAATGGTAGCTGAAACTCAGGCGTGGAGCACGCACGTGCCTTGTGTGCTTGCGTGTTGGGACCCTGGGTTTGCCACACACACACAAAATAAAAATAAAAATCTGCTCGGAGTGGAGTGGTCAGTCTATTTTGAATTGGAAACAAAATACCTCCAAGAGTGGTAAGGAGATACCAGGGCATAAAATTAACCCTTCAAGATCAACAGGGAGCAGCTGATGTCTGCCACTGGAGCGACCCCATCCTGCTCTCACTCACTCCCAGAGATCCCCCAGCCTGTTCAGAAAAGGCATGATGCACCTAGGAATAGTGTGTGTCGTTGAGGGCCCCCCAGCTCTCTTCACCTGCTGCCTTCCATGGCAGTAGGTTCTGCCTTGCGTGCAGACTGCCATCACTACCCATACAAAGGAAAGCAGCTCGAGGAACTTCGAAACTGAAGGCAGAAATAAGCTGGGAAGGGTCTGTGTTTACACCTGTCCCCTTGCCCCCCTTGTAGGTCTGGGATTCAGGGGGAGTCAAGACCTTTCAGGGAGCAGCCTGATGTTCTGGGGGAAGAAAAGGGACAAGGAAGTTGGGAGCAGATGTCTGGTCAGGGGACAGTGATCTGAGGAGTTCTGCTGAGTTCTTTGCCCCCTGCCCCCCACGGTAGGGACACACCTATGTCTGCCAGAAACTTTAAGGCTGCTCATTCCTGGTGGCTCTGTCTTGGGTTCTGCTCTGAAATGCTGGTTCCCCAAGAAACATCCAAGAGATTAACTTTGGAGGCCGTTAAGATTTAGAGGTTACACACTTAGCCTCCAGGAGCCTGAAGTTAACAAGAATTGGGGTCTAGGATTGGGGCATAACAGATAGGAGCCTGATCAAGTTGGCTTTTTTGTTTCTTTTTGGGTCACACCCAGCGATGCTCAGGGGTTACTCCTGGCTCTAAACTCAGGAATTTCTCCTGGCTGTAGGATGACATTGCTTTATCCTTTCCCTCCTTGCCACAAGGAGCTTAGGTTCATCTCGGTCACACCCATTAAGGTGCTCCCATTTCTTTGTTTATCTGTAACCACTTCTCTATGCTCTCTTCCCCAAAACAGTTAATCAGCTTTTCCCCTAATCTGACTTTGCTAATTTGTAAGGTCAGACCTTCTTAGGACACTGAATTTAGAAGTTAATATTGCCTTTCTCCTCTTATGCCTTTTGAATAATTTACTTTAAAGCAATGCCCTTTTTGTATAGACACAAGAAGACAATATTATGCCTTTGTAACTTGGGACTTAATTGGCTTTGAATATTATTCATTCCCCGGGCATCTGCTTTCTCCACTTAAGCCTCAGTTGCCCTCAGTTCCTAGCACCCCAAAAGCAGGGTTCTGACGAGGGACGGGACGGACCCAGGGCAAGCGGTGAGTTATGTGCTATCCCGGCATCGAGATGGGCCTGGCCAAAGTGCCTAATTCTTAACTATAAGTTAAGAGTTTGATCATGGACAAATGCTGTCATGATCCAAAGGTAACAACAAGACTAGGACCCTGCTAGGGATAGGAAAGACTAATCTGGCCTGAGCACTGTGGTCTGAGATCGAGATGGCCCCAGGACAGCAATTCTATAAGCTTAATGCATTTCTTATTGTGTCCATACAAAATGATTAATATTATGTATGCTTATATGTTTGCTGGAGGAGGAGAGGAGAAACACACTCATGGGACTCCGCCCTTGGGTGGATCCTCCTGCTGAAGGAGAATCTGTCCTAAGCGAAGCACCCCCTGAGGGAAAAGAACTTTACACCTATTGATGGTGACCACACCTATGTGTAAGCTCCAATCCCCTCATGCGGGGGGGGGGGGGGGGGGGGGGGGGGGGGGGGGCGGGGATTTAACGAGGCTGTAAGAGTGGGTTGGGGGTGCGAGATCCAGAGAGAGATCCAGAGCTGGGAAAGAAGCAGAGAGAATGAAATAAACTGATTGAGCAACCAGTTTGGCCTTCTTCCGTCGCCTGCCCTTGACCAACAGCCACACACACTGAATGTGGGCGGTGAGACAGAGCCGCTCGGAGAGCCCGCAAGTGCACACGCCCATCGGCATGCCTTAGTTTTTCACACTGGCGGTGCTCAGGGGACCATATGGGATGCTGGGAATCGAACCCGGGTCAGCCGCGTGCAAGGCAAATGCCCTACCCGCTGTGCCATCTCTTCAGCCCTCAAGTTGGCTTTGATCAAGTGTTGCTACTCAAGAACTCCACTGTCTCCAGATTTTTCCTAAAAAGAAAAAAAAGTTTGTGAAACATTTAATGCTGACAGGAGTGGAATCATTTTAAAATGCTGTGTAAAACCCAACACCACGGGGCTGCTACTTCTACTCTGGGGCTGCTGGGCGCTCCCCAGCCATTCCTGGGAGACCAGCTGAGAGCCTGGAGGACCCGAGGGGGAGGGCAGGGGGAGATGGGTGCTATTCTCCTGGTCTTCCCACCACTGCTGGAAGGAGCCTCAGACAGCGTTTTCCAGCAACCCCTGACTTTGCAGATGAGAAACTGAAGCTAGAGAAGGCAGGAGAGGAGGGGGAGTGTCAGGAATTCAGAGCTGGTGTGGGCTCTGCAACCAGCACAGAACCTCCCAGTCCCCTGCAGACCAGATGCTGCCTGTCCGCCCACGGCAGCAGTGGGAAAGATGTCCTTCCCCACCAGAGTCTAAGGTCCCCTCTGTCCTGCCAGCCCAGCCTCCTCATTGGCCAGTGGGATCCACCCCTTCAGGCTTCTTCCCCTGCACGGAAGCTCCGTGAGCTCAGACATTCTCTGGCAGGTCGAGGGTCACTAAAGCACCATGACCGAATCTGGCAAGGTAAGGGAGGCACTTGGAGTCTGGTGACCCGTGGGGGCCCCCCAGACCTCAGCAGTAGCTGATGAAGGACACAGACTGTGTCTTGTGGAGCCCTGAGGACATGGGGGAACCCCCTGGCTGAGGGGTGGGGTCCCGGCTGCAGTCGCTTCTGGGGTGGGGACCCACCAGGTAGGGGTTAATGCTCACCCCTCATCTCTCTCCTCAGCCCATCCTCTATTCCTACTTCCGGAGCTCCTGCTCATGGAGAGTTCGCATCGGTAAGCCCCCTGCCTCCTGCTGGAGCCCCTGGGGTGGGAGGGGCCGGCGAGCCCTGGTTGAGCTAAGACCAAGGGCTGCACTGTTGAGCAGGCCACCTTCACCCCCAGCAGCCGGCATGCCTCGTCTCCGAGTCCACTGCACCGATGAGTCCAGCAGAAGGGGAGAGAGAGGGCTGGGAGGCAGGGAGGGCGGATTTCCCTCCTGTCACCCCGGCTCTCCCGCACCACGGCCCTCCAAAACCACTTAGCAACCCTACGAAAGCAGTGCAGCCACTCTGCAGGGCCTTAGAAATGGGCAAAGAGCAGCTGGCCTTCCTCCCTTCTTGTTTGACCTGGCAAATTACACAGACCCAGCTGGCCAGCTGGCCCCCGGAGGCCTCAGGCAAGCAGGACTGGGGTCCTCTGGTTTCGTACTCATTTGACCCGTCCCTGGCTCGGCTTCACAGGGCGCTTGGTAGACACTGTGGCAGTAGCAGCTCAGGCTGAGGGAGAAGCCTGCCAGGTGCTTCTGTGCGCAGTTCCCTTTAAATCTCAGGATCCGGGGCCCAGAGAGAGAGAGAGAGTACAGCGGGCAAAGTGCTTGCCAAACTCGGTTTGGTCCTTGGAGCCACATATAGTCCCCCACCTCCGTGAGCACTGCCAGGTGTGTGACCCAAATGTTAAGTAAATAAGTAAATCTCAGTAACCCCTGCCGAGAGAGAGCTCCGCGGGCTGGAGCATGTGCTGTGCATGCAGAGGTCCTGGGTTTGAGCCAAGTGCTGCAGATTCCCACCAGTGGGACCCTAGAGCACCTTGCCAGGAGCAGCCCCAAGGACAGAGTGGAACAAGTTTGGACAAACCCCCAAGCCCCCCAAAAAAAAAATCCCCAAGCACTTCAGTCAATAATGAGGCACGTTTAACTGATCCCCACTGCCCAGGGCGCTCGGGCCCCAGGAGCTTGCAGAAAGCGCCCGGGCGCTGCTTGCCAGAGGCAGAGCTGGACTCTAAACCCAGCCTGGCTCCCGAGCCAGTGCCCGGAGCTGGCTGCCCCGGCGCCGCCTCTGATGTTCGCAGATGAAGAAGCGCCGCTTTTCAGGGAGTTCCCCGCTCAAGGCTGCACCGCTGGCAAAGGACCGTGATGAAATCCCAACCAAGGCAGCCTGCCTCCCCAAGCCTGGCCCCCAGTGCGAAGCCAGACTTTCTTCCATGACCTCTGCCAGTCCCACACACACTTAGAATTTGCAGGAATCCAGAGGCAAGCGCCAGCGTGGTAGGGCCCCCATGTACTGGCCGTGCAGCCTGGCCCCATCCTACTTCCAGCTCTCAGTTCTGGCCCAGGGCTGGCCGGGAGCCTCGTGCCAGCGTGCTGCCCACCCTCCTCCCCTTGCCCTTCTGTCTGTGCCCGGGCCTGCCACCATGGCTTGCGGTGCCCAGTGTGTGTGTGCACAAGTGCTCCTCTCCACAGTGGTGGCCGAGAGTGCCCCCTTCACTGTGCCACGGGAAGCTGGCAAAGAGGATGGGGAGGGATCCTACCTCTGGGCATCAGGGCAGATTCACTGAGACCGCCAGGCGCTTGGTGCCCAGCTAGATCCAGTTATGGACCCTGAGAGCAGAGATGGAGGCAGGCGGGACTCCATTTGGGAGTACACTCCAACAGGGGTGCCATTCGTCTCTGGCGCCCGGCGTGGGCCCTGCAGTACCTTCCCGGGGCCCTTCAAGTCCTTCAGGAGAAGATGACCAGGGTCCCCAACAATAAGCCCCACTTGCCCCTCTTGAAGCCTGGATAGAGGTGGGTCATCACCTGCCTGCCCCCTCAGGTGTCAGGAGCAGAGGAGAAGACCCTGGTGGGCCAGAGGCAGGGAGATGACCAGGAAGGCAGACCCTCTGTGGCCCCTTCACCTTCACCCTGGCCAGTGCAGCTGGGGGCTGCCCCTGACTGCTGCCCACCCTCTTTCCTAGCTCTGGCCTTGAAAAACATCAACTATGAGACGGTGCCCATCAACCTCATCAAGGACGGGGGGCAGCAGGTAAGGAGGCCGCCCCCCGACTCTGCTGCGGGCGCTGGAGTGAGCTCACGGGGCTGGAGTGCAGGCCTTGCGGGGCTTACTCGCCAGCTTTGCATGACTCCCCAAGCACCATGGGGGGGGGAACCCTGAGCAGTACCGCACCACAGGCCCCAGTGTTACACTACTGGGCTGTCGCCAGGAGAGGCCTCAAGGACTCCCCAAATACTGCTTGGGAGGTCCCCAGCCCCCACAGGAAACCTTGGCAGGGCGCCTGTGCCCTGTGCTCGCACCCGCCTGGAGGAGGCCACCAGCTGCTGTGGGGGCCAGGGCGGAAGCTGGAGGGCAGGAGCCACGGAAGGACCAGCACCAGCTCCCGGCCCTGCGCCTCAGCCTGGGCGGCGCTAGCAGGGCCGGGCGTGTAGGGTGCGGGGCACTCTGGGGCTCAGTGTTTGCAGAGGGGGGCGGCTGGCTGTCCGGGAGCTCCTGCGTCACGGTGGGTGTCAGAACCAGGCAGGGCGGAGGGCACCGGGGTGCTGAAAGCAGGCCTCCCCGGCTGGCCAGGCCCTCAGCCGACCCACCAGTGCCATGTCTCCACAGTTTTCAGCAGAATTCCGGACTCTGAACCCCATGATGCAGGTGCCGGCCCTGACGATCGATGGAACGACCATCGGTCAGTCGGTGAGTGCAGCCACGGGGGAGGGCTGGAGACGGTGGGGTGCCTGGCATCCGGGGGGCTCCAAGGCAGGAGGGAGGCTGGCTGCCTTAACATGGGAAGCGAGAGGCCAGCTAATGAGTCCCGATCCAGGGCAGGGGTCCCCAAAGAGTGTCCCCTCCTGGGAAGCCTCTTTGCCTTGCAGTGGAGACTGTGGTGGACCCGAGGCACAGGGCTGGGAGGTGACCAGGAAGGCAGTCCCCTCTGTGGCCTCATCACCCTGGCCACTGCAGGCCACCCCTGACTGCTGCCCACCCTCTCTCCTAGCTCTGGCCTTGAAAAGGCTGGAGCTGAGGGTAGTGGACAGGGGTGAGGGAGAGAGATCTGCTGGCCCTACCCTGCCTCGCTTACACGTCCGCACAGCTGGCCATCATTGAGTACCTGGAGGAGACGCGGCCCACCCCGAGACTGCTGCCTCAGGACCCTAAGAAGCGGGCGCAAGTGCGCATGATCTCCGACCTCATTGCCGGTGGCATCCAGCCCTTGCAGGTGGGGCCCGTTCACTGCTCCCCTTTACTCACCTTCCGCCGCCCAAGCACTCACCTGGCGACACCATAGCAAGCGGGACCGGGAGGGATTCTCGGAGCATAGATGATGTGGCTCTGGGGAAGGACCCCAGACATTGTCCATTCGGCTGCCCTTGAGAAACGCTGCAGGTGGGCAGGGCCCAGTGGCAGGGAGAAGCCCCCATTCCCGCTCTGTCTCAGGGTGGGGACCTCCGGAATCTTTCCTTGGAATTGGTGCTGGTCTTGCAAGCACCCAACGATACTCCAGCTGTGCCCACCTCTGATCTGCCAAGAAACCTGCCCAGCTTGGAGGGGGAACTTCAGAGATGCCTCGCTGGGCAGCACCACACAAAGGCCAGAGCCCGGGCCCCCGGCAGCACCGATGTCCCTGCCCGTGTCTGTCTTCCCTAGGGAGGTAGCAGCCACATCCTTGCGGCACTCCCCTCCTTGTGGCCAGGCCGCCAGAGATGGGAAGCCAGAAACAAAAAAGTGTGTGTGTGGGGGTGCGAGCGATAGGGTGTTTGCCTTGTACATAACTGACCTGGGTTCAATCCCCGGCATCCCATACGGTCCCCCTCCAACACTGCCAGTCGTGATTCCTGAGTGCAGAGCCAGGAGTCACCCCTGAGCATCGCTGGGTGTGACCCAAAAAGCAAAAAGAAAAAAAAGAAAGAAAGAAAAGAAAAAGAAACAAAAGGGGTCACACCCAGACAGATGTATGAAGAGAAGGAAAGCTCCCAAGTTGGGGGGGTGACCCCAAGTGTATCACGAAGGAGGGGCTGTCCCCCTTTTATGCTTTGGCCACTGGGCAGGCGGACGGGCCGACTTTTTATCTCGTGAAGCTTGAGGCCTGCGGGGTGTAAGAGGCCTTTGCTGAAGCCGTGATGCAGGCTTTTATTCTCAGAGTAGGAAGCGTTTGCACAGGCCTCCTTTCCCGGCCTCTCTCCCCGGCCCTGGGTATTTTTCTGGACAGTCTCAGCTGACAGCTGAGGAGAGGGCATCTCCGGCGGCCAGCAGTGAGCAGCGGCCCCAGCCTCCTGCCTGAGGCTGCACCTCACTCCTCCCAGGATGCACCTGGGCCCGGGGCTGCGGTCGCCCCTCTGCCCGTGTCCCCGCACGCCTCTGCCGGGAGCACAGGGTGGGGGAGGGAGGATGCAGGTCCCAGGGCACCAGGTCGAAGCCGAGGGCACGTGGACCCAAGCTGCCCTGAGGGGGCTGGGTGGACGGGGCCGCCCCAGCCAGGCTCCCCATGCCAACCAGCGGCTTTCCCGGGCCACGTAGAACCTGTCTGTCCTGAAGCAAGTGGGTCAGGAGAACCAGCTGGCCTGGGCCCAGAAGGCCATCAGCAACGGCTTCAAGGGTGAGTCGCCCCTGCGCGCAGACCCACAGTCACCCCCACCCCCAGAGCGACATCCAGGGTCTGCGCAGCCCCCGCACACGCTGGTCTTGAGAGTGGCCTGGATGAGGGGGAGGGGTCAGGGCTGGCAGTGTCCAAACCTGGGCACCTCTGGGGATCTCCGTCTGGGGCCCACAGTCCTCTGGAGCTGGCTGGCACAACCGACTTCACTCTCTGCTCCGGCCTGGGCACTCTGGGCGGCCAAGTGCCCCGGTCAGCGTGCACGCCGCAGCTCGGCCAGGTCTTGTCCTCGCTGGGGCAAGGAGTGGGGGCCGGGCTTGAGGATCCCATGGACACTCCCCACATCCCCACCAAGATGCCCCGCTCCACCTGCCACCGTCTCCTGCCGGCCACCCAGCTCCCCCTTGAGAGCTGAGGTCACGGCCGAGCACCCCTTCCGGTGCCCTGACTAAGCGGCTCCGTGCGGCCCCCCTCCCCACAGCTCTGGAGGAGATCCTGAAGCACACAGCCGGCAAGTGCTGCGTGGGAGACGAGGTAAGGCCTCCCTGGGTGCCGCCTTCTCCACGCCCGCCTCCACCTGCCACCTCTGCCCCGCCCTGCGGCGGTGTGGCTGAGCGGGTCTGTGGGGGTTTGGGGCTCCCGCTCCCACAGTTCTGCAGGCTCCCCCAGTCCCAGGACTCGGGCCTGACTCCTCCGGGCCTAGGCCCTGGCCTGTGATCATGGGTCCGGGGTCCCTGGCCCGTGGGGGCGGTTTGGGACAAGCACATCCCACCCACTAAGGCCGTCGCCCTCTATCCCCCGAGAGCTGGGGAGATGCCGGCCCCACTCTGGAGCCCTCGTGCCATGACTGGGGCAGAGAAGTAGTGCGGTGGGGCAGTGGGCGTGGATGCAAGGGAGAGCAGGGGTGGGCGCACCAGGGGTCTGGTATGCACCCCAATGCCCGCCCGCCCCACCCTCTTCCAGGTGACCATGGCCGATCTGTGCTTGGTGCCCCAGGTGGCGAATGCTGAAAGGTACAAGAGCCTCCCCAACATCCACCCCCTTCCTCCCCTCAGAATGCTCAGCCTCCTCCCACTGACAGGCCTTCCCATCCCCCACCCCTGCACACATCACACAGTGTCTCTCTGATCTGCCCAGGGACCCCTGAACCAGGCCGCTTAGCCACTGTAGCCTGGGAGAAGTCAGGCCCACCGAAGCCTGGACCAGCCCTGGTCCCCAAAGGAGGCTCAGCTGGTAGACACCCTTAGGGAAAAAAACCACCCCAATCCCTGCTGTCCCTCGATGGGGCATATCTGTGTCCCAAAGTGGGTCCCATCTCTGCTGTCCTCCACCTCCCATTGAGGCAGGCCCTGTGCTGGTCACCAGTCGGCCATGCCTACCCTGTGTCCCAGGAAGCTTCTGGCCCGAGCAACTTCCTGGCGGCCCTGCCCCGCCCCTGCGCTTCCCTCGGTGCCCACCCTCCGTGCAGCCCTCGGCTGAGGTAGCTGTTTCTCTGCCCCAGGTACAAAGTGGACGTCACTCCCTACCCCACCATCAGCCGCATCAACAAGTCGCTGCTGGCCATGGAGGCCTTCCAAGTGTCCCACCCCTCCCGCCAGCCAGACACACCCCCTGAGCTGAGGGCGTAGCGCTGCCAAGCCCCACTGGGGTGGGAGGCAGGGAGAAAGGTGCGGGAGAGGCAGGAGACCCGCACTCAAGCCGTTGAATGCTAGCCCTGCACGTGCCTCAGTCTCCCCACCTGTCCCGTGCGGTCACTCGGAGGAGCGGGAGCGTGCTGCAAGGGGAGAGGCAGGAGCGTGGCCCGTGGCAGGAACGGTCTCAATGCTGACATGAGAAGTTCAAGGGCCTGGAAGTTTCCCAGTCGGCCGAAAGAAAGCGCGATGCTGCCGCCCACCCCCACATTGTATCTGACTCCAGGAAGTGCCTCCTGCCGGGGGGCTTTAAATGGTGCCAAGTCTCCGGGTTGTTTTCTCTTTTTTTTTTTTTCTTTTTTGGGTCACACCCAGTGATGCTCAGGGGTCACTCCTGGCTCTGCACTCAGGAATTACCCCAGGCCGTGCTCAGGGGACCATATGGGATGCTGGGAATAGAACCTGGGTCGGCCGCGTGCAAGGCAAACGCCCTACCCGCTGTGCTATCACTTCAGCCCCCGGGTTGTTCTCTTAAGACTGAGCCGAATTCCAGAAGACAAACACTCGCTGGCTGGAGGGGGGTCCCTGAGTGAAGACAAACACTCGCTGGCTGGGGGGGGGTCCCTGAGTCTAGAAGTCATCTGCCATTGGTAGCCCACCTGGTGGAGACCTCTCCCCCTAAGGAGAAACGAGCCCCGAAGCTGCCTGGGAACAGCAGATGAGCGCCAGGAGTGAGCAGGCCTGGGACCGAGTGTCCGTGGCAGCCTGGAGCGGCTCTCCACGTATCCCATGCCTCGTTATCCAAGCCAGACCCCAGGACTGGTCTCTGAGCCGGCCAGAGGGGGCTGGTCCACGGCAGCCTCTGTGTGCGGTACGACCGGCTGCTCACCCACTGCCAGAGAACAGCTGACCGCACCTGGCGCTGGTCATCTGGAACCAGATCACCTCTTGGCAGGGGTGGGTCGCTTCTGGGAATGGGACAAGTTGGCAGTCGTGTCCCAGACTGTGATTTCACGTCCCCAGCGTGGCCACAGTTTCAACAGAGAACGAAGGAATTCTTGTCTGGTTTTCGTGGAAGCCGTGAGGGCCTTTCCTCCAGCCCCAGTCCCGGGGCCTGGTTCTCCCCTGTCACCCAGGGATGCTTCGTGGCCTCACCCTTCCTTAGATGACCTGAGGTTACCAAAATGACCAACTCGAGCCCCGGATGACTCTTGGCAGAGCCCTCACGGGCCTGGCAGGAGCCTGGGAAAGCAGGTGACACCAGCAAGGGTGGGGGCGATTCCAGGACCCCTCCCCGCCGGCCCCCACTCCGACTCCCCTTGGTGGGACCAGACTCCCCTGGGCTCTCCAGGAAACGGTGATCCAAGGTTTACTTCATCCCGGGGCTCGGGGATGGCGCTGACCCAGATGTGTGAAGTGGAAGAATGAGTTAGGAGGAGAGGGTGGCCCAACACTTTAAGGCCATGCCCACTCTCCTCCCTGGGCAGTGGATGCCCAGCCCTGCAAGGTCCTGGGGATGCGTGGGGAGCAGCAGGCCTCGGCCTTGGCCAGCTTAGGGGAGTGGGTGGGTGGCACATCCACTTCTGGGGGATGGAAGGTGCCCAGTCGCTCCGGGCAGCCCAGCCAATCAGAAAGGAGTTGGCACACGGCTGAGATTCCCTGCATCCCTTCTTCCTCACAGGCTCTTGTCCAGGCCACAGGGAAGTCCCAGGCCCTCGGGAAGTGTAGGAACAGAGGGAATCACTGTTTGGGACAAGGTACACAGACAACCGGGGTCTGCCACCCTCACCCCTGCCTGGAATGAGATGGGGTGAGCTGGGGGAATTGGCATTTTTCCAGAAGAAAACAATCCGATGAGAAGTGTCTCAGCTGGCAGAGGCCTTCCACCTCCTCCATCTGGGCCACCGGCAGCTGGCCAGCCCTCCCAGGTGCCCACACCACTGGCCTGCTGGGAGTTGGGCCGTATGGCTTTGCCGGGGGTATGTGTGTTGGGGGGGGGGACTGGGCAGGCCTGGCCCCTCTTTTGCTGAGCTGGCTCAGGAAGGCCTCCCCTCCCTCCATGAATGGAGCTGGCCCACCCCAATTCTACCCGGCACCGTGGGTCTGTGCCTCTCAGCTGGATCCAAGGTGACTTCTAGGTCATCAGAATAGTCATCCCTCCTGTGAGCATTGTAAGTGAAGCTCCACCGAGGGGCACAGGGGGCGCAGGGACCAATGGTGTCCCCTACCCACACCCCAGAGGCTGCTTGCTTGCAGTTCATGGCATTCCCGAGGCCATCCTTTCTCACTTGGTCCCCACACACCTGCCCTTCCCCACAAAGGAGCATATCTGAGCCAAAAGAACACCCCAGGCTTCTCTGGGGGTACCCCCAGCACCCCCATCAGTTCCAAAAAGGAGATGCCAAAAGCTTGGTGGTTCTCAACTGTCCTGGCCTTTGGAGGTGCTAATCCTCTCCCCCCCACACCCCGCCCTGCTCTCATGTTTTGGGAAGCGGAAAGGGGGAGGGGTTGTGTGTTGAAACCAGCACCCAAGGCTTGGGGACTTTCCCCAGGGGCAGCACCATGCTTTGCAGGAAGCCTCGGCAGCACAAGGCCAGCCTCCCTGGAGCTGAGAGGAAGCGGGGTGGGAAGAGGATACGGGGAGATGGGATTGGGGGAGCCCCCAGGCTCAGGGTCACCAGGTGCATCCTTGGGGAGGAAGTGGGAAGAGTAGAGGCACAACTGAATGACCACAGAGGGGTGTGCAACTTGGCTAGTGGCCCCAGTTTGGAGTGTGACCTCTGTTCCCACCCTGGAGGTGAGTGTGGGTCCCTGTGCAGCTGAGGAATGCTGAGATGTGAGATTTTCCTGGCTTGAGAGATCACAGCCCCAGGCCATATTCCTGTCCCCAGCTCTGCTGTCCCAGGACCAGCCTCGGGGTGTGTGTTTTAGTGGAAGGATGTCCTTCCGGTACAATCGTGGCACGCGACCCCTTCTCGTTCCCGAGTACGTCTCCTTCTTGGGGGACCCTGTAAGTGCATGAAGAAACCAATGTATCTCCCTGGTATGGAGACTTTTCTCTAGGGGTCAGACCAGATAGTTGCAAGGTTTAGCAATAAGGAAGTTTCTAGAAAGGGTGTTGAAAAGTTGCCATCATCTGAGAGTTCCTTGTCTGCAAATAAATGCTTGTTTTGAGGGGACAGATATATCTCAACCAAAACAATCACCATGTGGGTGGGATTTTCCAGTTGGGACTCCTATCTAAGGTGGAGCGGGTGGCAAAGTGATGTCCTCCTTCATTCCCACGTCAGTGGCAGTCCTGTGAAGAATGGTCAGCAGCTCTCTGATCCTGATCTGCTGGGACCTCAGAGAGACCCGCCCTACAGTAGGAGTGGCCACAGTGGATGACAGACCAATGTCAGGGTGGTCTAAAACTAGTAATTAAATGCAGAGGGTCTTGCAGCATAATGGGAGTAAGAATTCCTGGCACACACGTTGCAAAGATGCAAGCTGGCAGCAGATGCTTGATGCTGCAGAACCAAACTAAATCCACAGGATTTGAGTCTACACAAATTACACATAGCCAGCCATTAAGGAGAACATGCAGGTGGGTACACACGCTCCTAAGTACTCATTTTACTGGCTCCTCCTCTCAAACGTCACAGGGGCCTGGGAGATGGCTCTGAGGGCTGGATCACATGCTTTGCATATAGAAACCCTGGGTTCATTCCCTGTCACCACGGGCCCTGGGAGCACTGGCAAGTGGCTCCAGAGCACTGCAGGTAGTCCGAAAAATAAAATTTATCTGGAGCCAGAGTGATAGTACAATACACAGGGCACTTGCTTGCATGAGGCCAGCCCAAATTTGAAATCTGGTACCTCATATGGGCAAAAAAAAAAAAATTAAAATGACCATCTTCAGTGCACTATGTGTTAATAGTGACATATGCATTCACTATGCACAGATATGACTCACTGAAGACCCTAGCTACAGAACCTTCTGGGGATTGTCTCTGTTGGACGTAGGCTAGTTAGGCAGATTCTATTCACATGACCATTTCAGCTCTTTCCCTGCATTATATGGTAACCATTAACATATGCTGTGAAGGAAAGCAGAAAAGGATTTTATAGACTCAAAATGATGGATGAAAACCGTCACTGAAAATTATCACTGAAAAAGGTATTGACAGGTTTCCAGATAGGCTAATGGGCTGGGCATCTGCTTTGCATGAGAAGCCTGGGTCAGACCCCCGGCACAGCCTGGTCCCCCAAGCACTGCCAGGACCAATCCCCCTGTACTACTGGCTGTGGGCCCCAAACAAAAAATGTATTCCAGGGGCTGGAGCAATAGCACAGCGTGTAGGGTGTTTGCCTTGCACTCGGCCGACCCGGGTTCGATTCCCAGCATCCCATATGGTCCCCCAAGCACCGCCAGGAGTAATTCCTGAGTGCAGAGCCAGGAGTAACACCTGTGCATCGCAAGGTGTGACCCAAAAAGGAAAAGAAAAAAAATGTATTCTATATTGAAAAGGCACAGTTCCCTGCTTAGCTAATAGTCCTTATTCTCTACCAGACACTGTAAGGTACAGATGAAGTGGGTTTTGTTTGTTTTGGGCTTCACTGGTGCTCAGGGAACACTCCCGCTGGTGTTTATTTCGGGGCCCATATACAATGCCAAGGGTCAAAGCCTGGTTGGCTACATACAGGGCAAGTTCCCTACCTGCTGAATATCTTGTGCCCCAGGGACATCAGAATAGATGAACTATTAGTGATGACCCAGACAATCTGTTTCCTAGAAAATGGACACCAATACTGACAGATGTCAATAATGTTTTCTTTAGTACTGGCACTAAGTGCTCTACCACTGAGCCCTATCCGTGGCCCTTCTTATCCTATTTGGTGGTAGCAAATCCTTGGACCTGGACTACAAAAATGCGAACACCAAGGGGAGGCATTAGGGAGCCAACTGGATCTAACATACGAACATTGGAAACTCTGGTGGTAAAGGTGAGGAAACTGTGTACATCAAAACTCTAAGAGTCAACACCACTGGACCAGAGAGATAGGATAGGAGCTAAGGCACTTGCCTTGAATGTGGCCAACCTTAGTTTAATCCCTGATACTGGCAGGGGCCAGTCCTGGCAGAGCTAATTCCCCCGCTCCCCCCCTCCTCGCCCGAACACACACACACACACACACACACACACACACACACACACAATCAAAACTATTGCTAAGTATGTGACCCAAGCTATAAAAATAACTTATGTTTTTGTGCCACACCAGCTATACTCAGGGTTTACTCATGCTCTGAGCTCAAACATCGCTCGTGACTGGGCTCAGAGGACCATGGGTTGTACCGGGGACTGAACCACGGCTGGTTTTGTGCAATGCAAGCACCTTACCCACTGTACTATCTATCCAGCTCCATGTAATAGTAAAAAAAAAAAAAAATTTAATGAGTTTGTTAAGAAGGGTTGGAGGATATGAGGAAACCTTGGGAAAAGGGGCCCTGGTGGTAGGTTTAGTGAAACAGTTTATGTCTGAACCTCTATTATTATAACAGTTTTATAAATCCTGGTACCTAAATAAAAATTTAAAAAAATTCTATCTGGTAATCATGACGCTAAACCTAGTTTTTTGGCCCTTTGGCCAAACCTAACTTCTAGTTCATAACAGCCTGCCCCAAATTTATTGCTGCTTTGGGGCTACACCCGGCAGTGCTCAGGTTTGACTCCTGGTTCTACACTCAGGGATCACTCCTGGCAGAGCCTGGAGGACCGTCCCTGGGTGCTGGGGATTGAAGCAGCGTCAGCCACGTGCAAGGTAAGCTCCCTACCCACTGTACTCTCTCCAGCCCCTCTGCCATGAATTTTTAAACTTTTTTATTAACTGGTAGGAAAAGATGGACTTGAAGTTTTGTTGTGAGATAGTCACAAATTTGTGATTGAATTCCAGTCATACATGTTCCAACACCAGTCCCTTTACCAGTGTACATTTCCCACCACCAATGTCCCCTCCCTCCTGCCACCCCTCCCCCCAGCCTGCCTCTATGGCTGACACACACCTCTTATCCCTCCCTCCCTCTCTCCCCCTTCCTCTCTCTTCCCCCACCTCCCGCTCCCCAGCATTATGGTTTGCAATACAGGTACTGAAAGGTTACCCTGTATATCCTTCGCCTCCTTTCAGCACTGTTCTTGCCCAGAATGACCGTATCCAACTAGCATGCAACAGTGGTCCCTTCTCTGTCCTAACTGCCCTCTCCCCACAGTTGTAGCAAGCTTCCAGCCATGGACCAGCCCTCTTGACTCTTGTTCAACTGCCCTTGAGTATTAGTCTTATACTATAGTTTTTATATCCCACAAATGAGTGAATTTGTTCTGTCTGTCCCTCTCCTTCTGGCTCATTTTGCTTGGCATGATACTCTTCATGTCCATCCATTTATGGGCACACTTCATGACTTCATTTTTCCTGTCTGCCATGGATTTAAATGAAGATCAAAGATCTATTATGAGGGACTGGAGAGATGATTCAAAAGGCGGGAGTGCTTGCTTTCCATGCAGGAGGTCAAGATCTGATCCCTGGCACCATGTGGTCCCCTGAGCACCATCAGGAGTGATTCTGAGCGCAGAGCCAGGTGTAACCCCTGTGCACTTCCATGAGTCTCCCCCCCACACCCTCCAAATTAATCATTCATTTCTTTCTCTATTTTTCTTGTTAAATGTTCTTAATTTTCATTATCCTAATAATTATGAAACACTTAGATTAATAGAATACCTTTTCTCCCATGAAGCAGAAGAGAGTAATGTGGTGCCAGAGAGATAGCACAGCAGGTAAGGTGCTTGCCTTGCATGTGGCCGACCTGGGTTCAATCCCCTGCGCCACATATGGTCTCCTAAGCATTGACGAATGATCCCTGAGCACAGAGCCAGAAATAAGCCCTGAGCACTACTGCGTGAGCTCTAAAAAGCAAAAACCGAAACCACAACCTTAATGTAAAGCAGGTTTATTAACATATAACTCAAAGGTTTCAGGTGCATAGTGAAAAAGTTTATTTATGACAGATTCCAAAACTCGGAAGAGAAGACAAAGAATGCACAAAAGCATCACAAATACAGAATATAAAAACACAAGAACTGAGCCACTAAAAGAGCTGGAGCTCAGGATCATTTGTGTATCACAGCAACATATTGAGTGCCACAGGGTGGTAAACTTGGTGCCTTAAAAGGAAAACCACCTAGCAAGACATCAGGATTAAAGAATGATTCAGCACAGAGCTCTCAACTTACCCGCCACAGAGGCTGACTGCATTTCTCATATCAAGGACATGTCAAACAAATCAACAGCAGTAAATGAATGTTGGGACGTTTTGTGTTTTAACGACAAAACTCTGACACTTTTCTCCCAGACCCAGTGTTTCTCTCAGTGCAAGTGTCGTATAATATTATAAGGAGAGCTTGTGTGTTGCCAACTGTTCAAATATTTACCAAGAAAGCAAGGTTATCTTTTAATAAATTGGTAGATCTCAGTGCATTGCACCAAGGCAAGCCTTTTAAAAATATAAGTTAAATGGCTAAGTAGGGAATCTTTAAGCATCTTCCTCTATTTAAAATAATTTTACCCAAAGCCTGTTTGCTTATAATCTATCTCACTGATTTTAAATCAGGCTCCCTCTGGAATCAAAACACAATTATTAAGGAAAAAAAAAAGAGGGGGTGTTTCAAAGTCTGGGTTGCAAGACCGTCTGCCCCAGACAGACCTTACTTGAGCTTGAACATGGCTAAATGGAAATAATTAAAGTTGATTAAATAAAGACGTGTTCACTATGGGAGTATAATCTCAAGAAGGGATGTTTCATATGGAATTTCATAATAAAATGTACACAGGACATTGAGGAATTAAGATGATGTTTTCTAGATATTTCTTGACCTGAAGTAAAAACCCACAGTACCACAGAATCACATGCTGAGTACAGAGCTACACAGTAATGTAGTATCCCATTAAAGTAGCACACTTGTGGGATTGGGCCACCTGGATATCCCAATGGACACCAGTGGGTTGATGACACAGGGTTGCCGGAAAGCACTGGACTTATACTGGGTTTTAAAAAAATTCGTTACCTACTTATTCCCCAGAGAACCATGGCTCCATGTGCACAATCAGAAGCAAAGAACACAGTGGTTATCTCTGTAGAGCATGATTCTTTAACAAGCTAACCTTCATGGCAACCACAGAAATGAAATTACCTTCCTGCAGACAGAAACACAGTTTCTCAAACTTTTTTTGAGCACCAAGATCCTAAAAAGATGGTTCCCCTCTTTTTTCCAGCAGATTCTGTTTTTCAGGAGAGCTACACAATAGAGGTCCATTCCATTGACTGTGGCTATGGTGTGGGTATGGTGAACTACCCTTCAGGAGGTTGGCCTACAGGGGGCGCTCTATCACAGAGTCATGGCAGACATTCACTTGTCAGAAAGAACCTATTTCATTCCTTCTTAGTCACAGTGAAAATCAAGACTACAGTGACATAACTGAAACTCCTGGCCTTTTTCAAACCTTAGCACCTTTCTTGATACCTACTTCGACATTCCAGATACTCGGGATGAACTCAATCAGAGTTTGATACAGCACTCCAAAATATTTCTAATCCTGTTGGAAAAGATAGCAAAGAAGGCTTGGGATTTCTCCAAGAGGGCTTCTGGATTAAAGAACAATCCCAACTAATAAAATTCAAATGAAAGAACCAACCACAGTGAGGATATGAGCACAATACTGGGATGCATTTGATAGCCTTTTCCCCTTCCCTTTAATTTGCTACAGTTTTACTACTTGCTACCAACGAGGCAGTTCTCAAGCTGCTCAAAATTGATTCATTCACTCACACCCTTACATCACTCACCCCTAAAACAATAAATAGTGCTTATATAAGTAAATATTCATTTCACTCAAGTGCATTCCTTAAGACCGCACACTTTAGGATGAATAGGCAATCTTTTGCAGGAAAGTGGTCTTAAAGACTAAATACAAAAACACAGGCTTTAGGGTTTGGATGCAAACTAACTCTTTCAAAGAGACTGGGTAGAGCTTATCAAAAACATAGAGTCATCAGGGCCAAAGAGATAGTACAGCAAGTAAGGCATCTGCCTTGCACACGGCCGATCTGGGTTTGGTCCCCAGCATCCTATATGGTCCCCCAAGCACTTCCAGGAGTGTAGAGCCAGGAGTAATCCCTGAGCATTGCTGGGCATGCCCCCCCCCCCAAAGTCCCATAGACTCAGGTACTTTCTATGACTAATAGTTTTACGGTAACATCTCATCCAGTGACAGAATCCAGTGAGCTTTCAGACTGAACTCTCCCAAAGACATATGAGACAATATATACTTTAAAAAAAAAAAAAAGGACTGGGATTTTCTTTCCTAAATAACAGATCAGAAATATTCATAAAGTGCACGAACCCAGTGAGAAGGAATAATGAAAAACAGCCCGGTTTCACATCAAGCCTAATTCCTTTTTAAAGCTACAAGCTGTCTGTGGACTGTGTTTGAATTGCACGGACCAGGCACGTCACAGAGCAATGGGGGTAAGGTTCAAGTCCTTCCAGAGCAGCCTCACCATTTCCCTCATAAAATATGCCCGCTGAAGCGGAGTCCCTGGCCGGAGGGAAGCGGGAGAGGGAGCAGGAGTTCTGAGAGTCAGAGACTGAGGTCGGGTTTGGGAGTCCTGCACCCAGGTACTTCGTACTGTGTCAAGCAAGTCTGCTGAAACAAGGAGGACTGGGTATCCGCAGGGAACAAAGGGAACTGAACACGCCAATCATTTCATCATCTTTGGCTAAACATGGGCAGTCTGCAATCCGAAAATCCGTGCACTGGGTACACCTGTGGCTGTATATGTAGTAAATATCTTTAAGCCTTCTCTACGCAGGAAAATTTCTGTAACAAAAAGCTGGGGGAAATGGACACTTGAAACATTTCTTCCTTTCTTAAAAGTGCTATTTCCCAACCGAGTAGCACAACAAGATAAACTGGAGACATTTTAGAACCCAGCCACTCTGTGCAGAGATTTCCAGTCTTTTTCCTACCAAAAACCATTATTTTTTTACTGTTTTATTTAAAAAAAAAAAAGAGGGGTACAAAGGGCTCAGCGAGAGGCACACACAGCGCAGGGACCAAGTTCAAGGCCCCCAACATGCTCTACCACTTGAGTCACATCCTCAGCGCTGTAACACTTTCTTTTGAGTTTTGTCCCTTTACTTTTGTCTCTGTACTCTCAAGATCATGGGTGAGGGTGAAAGCACATGATTTTCACTCCATGGTGGGTGCTACCAGCATGGACAGGGATAGACTAAGGGAATAAATTGCCGCTGAGGGTTTTTGCTGGACTCTGTCTCAGACATCACCTGTACTTCAGTTCAGAAACTGTGTATGAGAATGGTGAATGGACTAGAGAGTGAAAAGATCTTTTAGCTCTTTGGTAGTCACGGACGGGGCGTCCCTGACAGTGAGGGAAATGGTGGCCCAGAGAAACAATGTCCAGAGCTTCAACAACGAGCAGGCAGTGAGAGGCACAGGGGCTCCCCCACTGCGACGGAACCAGGCATCCAGAGGAAACAGGGACAGCAAATTTCATGGCGACAATCCCTAGAGAATCCCTAGGAGGATGCTGGGAGAAGCATGGTCCCCAAGAACCGGGGCTCTAAGAGCTTCCACTTTAAGGTGAAAAAGCGAGAAGTTACTAACAAGCAGGAAAAAGAGACCAGGCATCAGCGGGCTGGAGAGCCTGGTGGAAAACATTTCCTGAAGGTTCTAGTCAATTCGCTAAGGCAGGATTCAACGTTGGTGGGCAAAGGGTGGTCCCGCAGCTATCATGACGCGGCCATGTTTGCTGGCCACCGCCCCCACAGCCACTCCGAATGCTCCTGATCTGTCCCCAGGGAGCTGAGGGGGCCAGGGTAAATGGCTTGCCACACACAGGGACACGAGAGAGGGCAGACGGCAGCTCACGGCAGCTTATTCCACAGGGCTCTGCCGCCCAGGGAAGAGGAGTATGAGGCTGGGGGTGGGGGGGGGGGCGGCTGGAGGCGAGCTGCAGCTCCAGACCTACTGTGAGGGGCCCTGTTCTTCCGGCCCCCACACCGGAGAGGAATGAGTCCAAGCAAAACTCCAAGCAAGTCCTGGAACTGTACCCGGGCTGGCCAGTGAATGGCACTGGGCCGCCTAGTGCCCTCCCACCGCAGCCTGGAGTAGGGGCAGCCCCTCCCAAAGGGGCAGGGGCGAGAGCAATGGAACATTTTCTCTGCGGGTGACCATCCTGACCTCCACGGCACAGGGGACCCTAATGGCTCAGGGCAGACTGAATGAAGCCTGTGGAGAAACAGGGAAACTGTTTCCGAGGCTAAACAAAACGTGCTTAAAAAAATAAATAAGGTAATAAATAAATCGAGTAACTCCTCAAAACCCTACGGCAGAGACACATGGGACACAATGAGGGAAAAGAAGAGAGGGCAGCGGAGGTGCCTTCCTGCCTGAGACCCGCTGCGGCTGCTCTGGGCCCAGAGGCAGCCCCTCTGGGCCTGAAGGTGGGCAGAGACGAAAAGGCCATTGTGGCCACGGGAAATGCCACTCCGGCCTGGGAAAGAACAATCTAATCAGCAGCAACAGTGATGCTTCGTTATCACCTTTCCCATGAGGCTGGGAACCCCCAAAACTTGTAGCCCTCAATGTGAGAACCCTAAATCCAGAAGCTTTGGAAATGAGATTGACTCCAAAGCAAACCGTTTCAATGAGGCTTCTGCTCTAAAGACAGAATCAAATGCTACCCCCCCCAAAAAAAAAAAAATAAAAACACCCCACAACAAACCTAATGGTAGAGACTCTGGAGTGCTTATTTGGTTTTTAAACCTTCCGTCCAGATTATACCCCTCTGCTAAATGCTGCAAAATATATTTTAGTGACACTTGACTTTCAAAGATGTGGTTCTGAGATCTAGCCAATACCTAAGGGAAACTGCCTCTTTGAAGAGGAAGTAATGGGGATAGAGAGAGAGTTCAGGGCTTAAGGCGCATGCCTTGCGTGTAAGCCAACTGGGATTCAATTCCCGGCACCGTGGTCCTCAGAGCACCGCTGGGAGTGATCCCTAAGCACAGAGCCAGGAGTAGCCCCCCAAGCACCGCTGGGTGTGACCCCCCAACCGAGAGAGAGAGAGAGAGAGAGAGAGAGAGAGAGAGAGAGAGAGAGAGAGAGAGAGAGAGAGAGAGAGAGAAGGAGGAAGGAAGGGAGGGAAGAAAGGGAGGAAGGAAGGGAGGGGAGTGATAAGGGCAGTTTTCTCCCTAGGGTTGGTCTTAACACACACTGATCACCACTTGAGACAGCTTGGAATTCTTGCCGCAAGGGCAGACACAGAATTGGGGAGGGGCCGGAGCCGGCAAGGGGTTGAGTCAAACCAAGAGGGCTAAGCACACCCCTTCGAAGGCAGTGAGGGCTCCCAGCCCGTGCTGGACACCATGAAGAACCAGCAGGTGGGAACTTGGCAGTGGTGAGAGGCTGGGCAGCGCGATCTCTGCCCAGGAAACACGGTTCCTTCGCGGACCATGTGCTTTTCCCTCTTCTGGCACTTTTTCCAAGAGTGAAAGGCGATGGGGGCGACCTACACGCATCTGCAGTGGAAGGCTCTGGGAGAGGAGAGGAAAGCAGCACTCGGGGCGACAGACCTCGTGCCAAAAAAAAACGTGATTTCTAAGCAACGACACCCAGCCTCCCGTGAGGCCTTTGCCTGATGGGTTCCTTTACAGAGAGATGCTGCTGCTATCGGAAGCATGAAGAGCATGAGTCGGGGACCACAAGGGATGGGCACTCACACCAACCACCAGCAGAAGCCGAGAAGGGGGAAGAGCTACACGGGGTCGACAGTCAGGCATGCCAGGCAGGGCGGAGGGCCAGGCCCCTCGCGCGCCCCCTGAACTCTCGCTGATCCAAAGCAAGAGGCAGCAACCGGCAGCCTGCTCGGGCCGGGGCCCTCAGCTCGTGTAGTAGACGTGGAAGTAGAGAGTCTTGTTGCGCAGCAGGGAGTAGGAGTTGTCGAACTTGAGCAGGTAGATGCCCTCGCCGGGGTAGTCGTGGCTGCCGGCCTGCACGTTCCGGTGGCTGTCTCGCCGGTACACGGGCATCACCTCCCCGTAGCGGCCCCGCAGGGAGCTCCGGGAGCCTCTCTCCACATCGCCAACCGGGACGGTGTCTGGGTGGGCAAAACAGTAGCATCTTGTTTTAAGGTACTACTTAAAACATAAGATACTACTTAAAACTACTTAAAACATAAGATACTACTTAAAACTACTTAAAACATAAGCTGAGACTGCACGAGGCCTGGAGCCAGTGAGAGGGTGAGCCCATGGCTGTGCCCCTCCTGGGGGTGCACTGGCCCGCCCCACCCCCCTGCCCCGCCCCGGGGAACCGGAAAATGCCAGCTGGCCTCTGAGCCATCTGCGTGAGTACAAGATGGTGGCTGCCGGGGGCCAGCTTCACTATCTCTCAGGAAAGGACAGGCTCCACAAAGAATCGGGCACCCCAAATCCAAGCACGCCTCCGCCCAGAAACCCCGGCGGTCTCTGAGTCTTCCGAGTTGGAGAAGGGTTTGCACGGGTCCCAGGGGAAGAAAGATATTTTGGTGAGAAGATTCTGAAAGGCTCCTCTCACCAGGTGAGGACAGACTGGGGCGGGGGCTGCAAAGGAGCAGGTGTCAGGCCAAGGAACCTAGTTTTGCCCAGGGGCCTCCTGTGGAAGCAGAAACTGAGACCCCAGATTCTAAGGCTTCCTGGCAGACTTCCATTTCCCAGGAGCATGCAGGCTATGGGAACAGGGTCAGACTCTCTAGAAAGCCCAGGAACGAGACATGTGCTTAGAATCAAGGTTGTGTTAGCCTCTGCCTGCAAAGTCCTATGGCTTCCTGCGCACGACAACAGTGACAGCTGGCTGGCGTGCAGGAACCATTTTTAAAACTGTTCTCGGTGAGGTAAAGAAGCAAATAGCCGCAGCCAGCTGAGAGTGTGGAGTACGGAGAGGATGGGCACGGCGGAATCAAGTGAATATCGTCTGCTTCCAGACCGGGAAGAAACATCAGTGAGCTTAGGAAGCTCTTCTGTACCTGAAAAATACTGACCCTCTGTCAAGGAGCACTCACGCCCCTCCTTTCCTGCCCCCCCCACCACGTCCCCAACCACTGGGGGTCCTGATGAGAAAGAACAGAAGCCTTCCACAGAGGTGCCTATCCCAACCCCACGTTCTCTGAGACCCAGCTTGGGTCTCCTGCAGGGCTGGGGGAGGGCCTTCAGCTGCACTGAAGCAAGATCCGGTAGGACGCAGGAACTGACCACTCGACATTCGGTGTGACAAGGAGAGAAAAGTGCAAGCGAAGTGAAAAGGACAGAGTTACCTTCAATCTCCTCCTCCTCTTCCTCATCTTCATCCTCATCCTCACTGGAATCACTGACCTGCACGGTTATGTCAGTGCTGGTCACGGGAGTCCAGTCAAAATAGACGCCAAAGCCAATGTCATAGTCATCGGTGGCAAACTCCCAGCAGACACGCTTCCCCTCTGGGTGGGTGGGCACCCGGATGGTCACCACCTCACCCCGCTTCACCACCAGGCGGTTGTTCTTCTCCCTGCCCAGCTTGTTCTTGAATTCCTTCAGCTTGGCGAAGGTCCAGATGCATGGAGGTGCCATCAGCGGCGGGGCCACTGAAAGGACAGGCCGATGAGCCCGAGAAGCCCCGTGGCCCCCCGCCCGCCCTTCCTTCCGCCTCTTTCCCTTCCCGCAGCCCTTTCTTCCTTGCCTTCCACCTGCCGGCCAGGCTTTCCTTCAACTTTCCTTCAACTTCACACCGGGAGCAAGAACGTCACGTCCCACTTCCCACCCTCGAAGAGGCCTCACCTTTCCTGTGGTCGCCCAGAAGATCTGCAGATTCCAGGTCGGCAGAGAGAATGTCGATCGCTCCCGTGTGCTCAGACTGGATCATGACGATGTCCCCAGCTCTCTGTATTACGTGGTACTGGGCCATCTGCACATCAGAGTTTGGGTGGAGGGTAGGGAGTAAAACAAAAAAACGCCTCTCGTAGCAGCAGACTGGTGGGTGGGAGGCAAGTGGGGGTTTGGGGGGCACTGGTGAAGGGATCAGTGTTGATGCCCTGTATGCCTGAAGCCCGATCATGAATTACTGTCATTTCATGGTGACTAAGAAAAAAAGAAATTTCTGGATTTTAAAAAAAGTTTTAAAAATCAAGGAGGGGCTGGAGTGATAGCACAGTGGGTAGGGCGTTTGCCTTGCACCTGGCCAACCTGGGTTCGATGTTCGATTCCCAGCATCCCATATGGTCCCCTGAGCACCGCCAGGGATAATTCCTGAGTGCAGAGCCAGGAGTGACCCCTGTGCATCGCCAGGTGTGACCCAAAAAGAAAAAAAAAAAATCAAGGAGGAAGCAGTGGCCTCTCTGCAGAGGAATGTCTGTCAGGCCCCGCGCTCGGCCGCCCACTGCTCTCCCCGCCCCGAGCCCACTCCACACGCCTCCCTCCCCCGGGCACCGGTTGCTGAACCCTTTTGAACTTGGTGTTAAATGCCACCAGAGCCTTTTTCTAGTTTAAAAAAATCCATTTTTGTTCTCACCAACCTCTGGCAAGCCCCCCACTCCAGCCCTCTGTAAATGACGCCCGCTGGGAGCATCATGTAAGCTGTCAGTGGTGCTCTTGGCCACGCAGAGGGCCCCCAGCCTGCGCAGCCTCCCTGTGCCTTCTCTCACGCCAGCTCCCACCCAAGGTGGGGCCAGCGAGAGCGCAACAGGCTGAAGCCTATGCTCCGCAAGCAGGAGGCCTGGGTTTGATCTCCAGTGCCGCACTGTCCTTAGAGCACTGGCAGGAGAGATCCCTGAGCACTGAGTTGGGAGTAGTGCCTGAGCTCCACTGGCTGTGAACACCCAAACCAAAAAATAAATTTCACTCAGGGATTACCTGCAGATCACTGTTAATCTACCAAAGCACTGCAGAGAGAGAACAGGCTGTGTCTTTTCTATCTTTCACTCTGGCCTGACTCCCCCAGGATGGCTCATCCTACAGACTGTTCCATTCACCGACAGTGTCCTAGAAGCAACTATCAGTGCCCCTGAGCCCAGCCGGAGGGCGTGCATTGGAAAAATGTGTCTGCTGCAGGCAGCTGATCTGCAGAGAAGAATACACACGCCCCTTGGTTCTCCGGGTCCTCGCTAACCCTCGGCAGGGGTCTGAAACCTCCCCCTTGTGGGTGATGTTGCTCAGGTTACTGCCCCCGTTTCATGTGGTGAAGCCTACATTTTCTTCTCGTTCTGAGCATTCAGTGGGCAACTCGAGCAGAAGGGAACACCCACCGCCCACATGGAGAGCACAACAGGGAGCCGGCAGTCCAGCCCAGAGGAGGGAGTATTTGCAAGAAAGCAACACAGAAAAATGTCGGCACCTTCCAGATTACGCCCTCATGTTTCTGGGAAGTGAGTTTTCCCGAGTTGTTTTTTTTTTTTTTTGGGGGGGGCCACACCTGGAGGTGCTCAGGGGACCACATGTGGTGCCAGTGACCAAACCAGGGATGGCTGTGTGTGAGACAAGTGCCCTAGTCTCAGCTATTTCCCATGTCCCCCCCACCCAGTTCTTAATTTGATGAGACGAATTAGACTTCAGCTAACTTGCTTATATAACTCCATCCTTTTCCAGAAGTCAAACCAAAGGATTTAATTTGCACACCAAACCCTGGTAAAGTTAGGAAAAGCTCTTAGTTTCCGTTTCCTCATCTGGAAAGTGGGGACACAATGGTACCCATCTCACTGGGTTGTTCTCAAGAGTAAATCAAACAGAGAGCTGTAGGTAAAAACGCCTGGTCAACTACAGAGCTTCACACAAACATAGTGATAATGCTTGGCATTATCTTCAGTGACACAAATACCATTTTCAATAATATAGCTTCCAAGTCAGTGAGGAGACAGATGACCCATCCTCCTCAAGGACACCTCTGCCATCAGCACAGCACATTACCATAAATGTGGAGTGGATGAACCACAGGCAAAATGAGGCTAGAACAGAGGCCAGGGGTTGAAGGCTCCTCACTCGCACAGGCCCCCCGGGAACAGGTGAGCATTATTTCCAGCCCTCACCTTCTGCGTGAGGGCTGAGTAGGTGCTGGGACGGCGAGGGGAGATGTAAATGATCACTCTCCAAGTAACGCCCCGTGAGGCGCCTGAGCGAGAGCAAGGAGCATCCTCCCGCACAGCACTTTGCAAATCTCTCCCCAGCCGCACACGGGAAAGTCCTGGGCGCGGAGATGCTTCCCCCTCCTCCCGACCCCCACCCCCGAGGCCAAGAGGACCGAGCGCGCGTGCTTCCTACCTGGTTGAGGACCTGAGCCTGGTCTGCCGGAAGCAGTTCCTCTTCCACCAAGTCCTCAGCCTCCAAGGCACTGGCTGCTTTCTGCAGTTCCTCTGCGGCATCCTCACCCTCTGGAGACACCATCTGTGGCCTCTCAGAGGAAGACAAAGTGTCAGTGCAGGGACTCTTGATGTTTGTGGGGGGCGGAGGGATGGGCCTGGGGGCCACTCCCAGCAATACTCAGGCCTGCTTTGTGGGCCGAAAGAATCAGGGCCCAGGCTCAGTGGTGCTGGGGTCATCAGGGCCAGCTCGGCAGCGCTCAGAATCTGTGGGGCCTCTTATCAAAGGCAAACCGGGCCCAAAGACGCTCAGCTGACGTCTGCCTTGGGCAGAACGGGCTCACTGAGAAACACGACTAAGAGGGCAGCAAGTGCGGCTGCATTTGCAGTCGCACGACACTTCATACCATACCCCCTACCCATACTCCGAGAGCACCGCACCACATTTGATGGGGTTCAAAGTAGGAGGCAACCAATCTTAGAGGGAAATATTTTTTCACAGATATATACATAAAACCACACAAGGCTCAACCTCTAACAACATGGTAGTGATCTCTTATAGAAGGGCTTAATGGCCCCTGGATGAAATACAACAATCTTCACCCTATTTCCTCTAAGGATACATTTTTGTAGCATTTTCAGCATTTTTTCATAATAAACAATACAAAAGATATTATTTTCGTTCTGCTTTGGAGCAGGGATTGGGGTTCGGGACGGAACCATCCAAAATATGGTGGTGAAAAGCTGTAACGGTAGTGGAATTGGTGTTTGAATATTAAATATAATCAAGTATTGTGAACTACTTTATAAAATAAAAAGTATAAAAAAATCAAAAATTAATCTTTTAATTAATTAAAAAATAATTAAAAGCGGCCATACTCCAGGCGGCTTTCCACATGCTCGGGCCGAGCCTCACGCACGAGTGAACATACTCCTAAACTGCGCAGCCACGGAAGACACATCATAAGACACTCCCTACTCATTTTCCATAATTACTGCACCATGTTTGATTGGAGGCAAGATCGGCAGACAGCTGGGACCCCAAGTGAGTAATTAAGATTCAAGGCTATTTCTCTCCGTCCCTTACACAGACCCAAGGCTGAGGCATTCAAGCTCCCTTTTCTGTGTAAAGGGGTATTTTCCTTGTGAACCTCATCACTGAAGGTACACAGAGAGGTCTACGGTTAAGTTATCCTGGGCATTTCTGCTTTCTCGGTGGTAGGTAAGATGACACTCTGTCCTACACATGATGGCACTCAAAGTCCATGCCGAGGTCACAAAGTAGCATGCCGATAGTCACTTGTTTTCCCCCATATGATGCTACCCCCAGCCCCTATTAGAACCTAAGGCACAAGAGACCAGGGCTTGGATTCTTTGTGGTAGCTTCACTGCACAGAAATGAGTTCTCAGCCAATACCTGCTGAATGGATAAATGGTAGATACCTAATACACAATGAGCAAATAAATGAGTAAGGTCTGTTTTAGATCAAAAGGGAGATTTGGGGTCTGACTACCACTCACAAAATACAGAATGTGAGAATTTTACAGTTATCCCTGTCTAGGGGGTGGCGACAACGTAGCCCCTGCTTTGCAGTGGACATGCTACTTTGCACAGATACGGTCTTGCTTATGAACCTAGTTTTTTAAAACAGGATACACAACAGACACATAAATGTAATATTCTCATTAGCATTTTATGCTCTGAAGAATTAGGGCAAGGTATTTTGGGAAGGATCAACTTCAAATCATTTGATGCTGAAGATAAACCACGGAAAGGAAAATCCCACGATGAGTGTTCTGGCTCTTGCCAACACAGGAGGCGGGGTGGGGGAGGGCGCCCAGAGGGAGGCATGCAAGGCCAGGGAGAGGGAAGGTGGCCAGCCAGCCCCAGGGGACCAGAGCTGTGCCACTCCATCTCAATACCCAGTATGCAAAACATAACAGCGACATTCTGCCCGCCACCATCGCTGTGTTTCTTTCCTGTGCAAGCTAGATTCTAGAAACGAAACTTTAAAATAAACCCCCTTTTGATTCAAGAATGCTTATGTTCCTCGTGTAAAAAAATGCCTTTACTCAGGAAAACAGAAAGTGGTTCTGTGCCAAAATCATCCCCCAAGAGTCTTCAGATCGACAAGCACAGGAAAACAGTTGTGGTAGGAAGATGGAGCGGTATTCTCAGGAGACCGACCATCTCAGGGGATGAGAACTTGCACTGTGATTTTAATCATAATTCAGAAGGAGGAGTATTTTCTTCAATACCCAAGGGTAAAAAGAGAAAACTTCTACTCAAGAAGTAATAGATTTAGGGCTGGAGCAATAGCACAGCGGGTAGGGCGTTTGCCTTGCACGCGGCCGACCCGGGTTCGATTCCCAGCATCCCATATGGTCCCCTGAGCACCGCCAGGAGTAATTCCTGAGTGCAGAGCCAGGAGTAACCCCTGTGCATCGCCAGGTGTGACCCCCCCCCAAAAAAAAAAGCAAAAAAAAAAAGAAGTAATAGACTTAAACTTTTTTTTTGGTTTAACTTTTTGTTTAGTGGTTGATCTGGGGTCGCACACAGCAGTGATGAAGGCTATCCCCAGTCCTGCACTTGACGGTCACTCCTGGCACTGCTTAGGGACCATGCGGCGCCAGGACACTGTATGCAAAGCATGTCTCAGCCTGCTGCACAATGCCTCTGGCCCTAGATATTTTTTACATCTTGACATTTCTTCCCAGACATAGCTATTAACTTTTTTTTTCTTTTTGGGCCACACCCGGCGATGCAAAGGGGTTACTCCTGGCTCCGCACTCGGGAATTACCCCTGGCGGTGCTCAGGGGACCATATGGGATGCTAGGAATCGAACTCGGGTCAGCCGTGTGCAAGGCAAACACCCTACCTCCTGTGCCATCGCTCCAGCCCCAAGACATAGCTATTAACTTTGTGAGGGACATAAGCTCCGGTTCTGGACAACACTGCACTGTGTGCTAATCGGTTAGACTCAATACCCAAAAGCTTGGGGCTCTCCAGAACACAATTTTTTAATTAGTTCTACCATTAACACCTCATGGTTTCCACTAAGTCTAGGATAACTCCTCCCTTTCTGCTATCCACAATGGTATCAAATTTAAGAAAGATAACCTGGGGGGGGGGGTCACACAATGGTTAAATCTGAAAATCACATAATAAAAAAAAATCTGATAAGAGTTTTTGTGTATCTGTGCATCTTCATGTGTGCACATGTTGTATGGGCAAAAAACACAAACATACATTCTCTTGTTGACCTGGGATTCACCTCAAACATCTTAACAGTTGAACCTGGTTTTCAGAAGATAAATGAAGACAGTACATGTTTTGTTACAGTTTTGTGTTCTAAGAATGAAAGAAAAGCATTTTTGCAGTGCTAGGGATTGAACACAGGGCCTCGTACATACAAAGCAAGGGCTCCAATGCCGAGCTAGAGCCCCAACCCATAAAATAAAATGTTATAACTGGAAACAGATCTGACACTGGGCCCTAAATACACGGAATGGTTGATAAATCACTGGATAAAACTAGCCACAAACTTTCATCAATTTCTGCCTCACTACCTCCCGGTGCAACTTCTTTCCCCTGCTCTCATCAGGAGAGAGACCCTCTGGAAGCATTTCATCCAACGCAGTCACTGTCCCTACCTGTAGGGTGACAAACCAGGCTCAGAATCAGAGGCTGAAGCTCCCGAAGAGGCCAGCTTGGAGTTCTCTAAATCTCCATTCTCTAGAAAGTCATGAAAAGAAAGAAAAAAAATCAGTAACTGAAAGGAAAGCCAATCAATCATAATGCATCTCTTGAAAAATCTGGCAGTTGTAACCAACTTTCTCTTTCCAAAAATACTCTAGGCATAAACTTTGTACTCAGGGCGGTCCAGTCATAAATTATTCTAGCCTTCATATCCAAGTCTTCTCAGAATCAGAACTCATTTGTTAAAAATAAGCCCGTTTCCAAAATAAGCCTGCATGGAATTCATCCCAATTCAAGAATCATATTTTTCAAAAAGCAAATGGCGTCAGGAGAGAGAGGGGAGAGTGGGATAGGGGGTAAAATAAATGGGCCTCCAGTGCCCCAACTCTACGTTCAACACACTCATCACTATATCTGGGGTCAGGGACACGGTTTTGGGTTTCTTTGGGGGGTAGAGGGTGCCTCCCAAGCAGTGTTCAGGGGGCTTGGGGTCACTCCCAAGGAAATTCGGCCTCCTGGGCTGGTGGCTCAATTGTGATGGCCTGAGGATGTGGTGCTGCTCTGGCCCTCTAGGGCCACTCTGGTGGTGTTCGGGGGAACCACATCAGGCAGTGCCTGATGGCCACAAGGGCTACACTTCGCGACGCTCAGGGACCATGTGGTGCCAGAGACAGAACCAAGGTCAGTAGAGCCCTTGTACTATCTCTTTGTCCAAGAATTTCCCTTCATTTAATTTAGTTGCTCCTTCACTCATTCCCCAATGATTTACTGAGTAACTGGTAGGTGCCCTCACGGCAGAAAGAGGGTGACAGGCACAGTGAAGCAAACTCATAGGTAGCGTGAGACTGCCATTTGGGAAGGAAGGAAATCAAGGCACAGGACAGTGCTCACCAGCACCCAGCACGTTTGATAAAGGGCATTCAGGGGGCCCGGGTGACAGTATAGCAGGTAGGGACATTGCCTTGCACACATCCGCGCTGAGTTCAATCCCTGGCACCACATATGGTCTCCTGAGCCCTCCAGGAGTGGTCCCTGAGTGCAGAGCCAGAAGTAAACCCTGAACACTGCCAGGTATGGCACCCAAACACAAAATAACAACAATGAAGCCAACAAAGGTGGCCCTACCCTTAGCCACAGGTGTAATGAAGTTTGGTGGTCCACCTGTTCACTTTTCTTCTCTATAGTCAGGGATGGAACTCAGGGCCTCACCCGTGCAGGGCAAGTGCTCTGCTGCTGAGCCACATCCCTGGTCCTCTTTTAGCCTTCTCCTTATGACAGCAAGAAACCAAACCACACAGCCCATATCTCAATACCAAATGAGGCCATAAGCCTCTAACAATGAAAGCAGTTCAGTAGCAACTTAAGTGCAAAGATCTGCAATCTAGAATTAATTCCGTCTCATTTGGTAAGTGAATACAACCTATTTTCCTTATCAGTTCACACTCTCACAGGTAGGCAGAAAGAGCTTAGAGCTTAAGCCTCCAAACTGTCTTTCTTTTGTAAGTTTTTGAGCGACACCCAGCAGTGCTCAGAGCCTACTCCTGGCTCTTTGCTCAGGGATCACTCCTGGTAGTGCTAGACGAGCCATATGGGGTGCCAGGGATCAAACTCAAGTCAGCCACATGCAAGGCAAGAGCCTACCCACTGACAAGGAGCCCCAGCTCTCCTCTCTCCCTCCCACCCTTTCTTCGCAATATTGGGAATTAAACCCAATGCTTCACGCACATCGAGCAAGTGCTTTCTGCTGAACCAATTTTCCTCATATGCTGTATAGACAGGATAAGCAGAATCCAGACACGTTCTATCCGGGCCGGGGAGATGGCTCAAAGAACAGCAGTGCCTGCATTGCTAGTGGGAGCCCAAACTCAAACCCCCTCACTGCATGGTCCCCCAGCATCTCTGGGAGGAAGCCCTAATCACTGCACTGGGAGTATCCCCTGAGCACTGCTGGGGGAGGGGCCCAAACAACAAGAGTCATAGCTACAGAGACACACATATATTGGTCTCTGTGCCTAGTTCGTGGAACTGACTCCCAAGTCCCTTTTCTGCTCCTAAGTGCTAAGAGCATCTGCCAGCTAGAAATGGAGTTAATGATCCATCAGGCTGGATAAAGTGTTAGATGCTGAGCTTCACTGAAGCAAAGTTTGATCCATGCAGCCCAAATGGGTGAGAGGATGAATGAATGAGAGCGGCAGGAGATCTGCTCTGCTATCTAGTTTTGGACCTGCTAGACAGATCAGCCTGACGCTGAAGTCATAAATTGGGATCTTCCGGATAACAACAGTGTCTCTTGTTCTGACCTGATGACTCAGTGAGCTCCCAGACCCCTCTCATCATTCGAAAGACGAAGCCATGACAAGACATGGCAATTCTCAGCCCTACCTCCCATTCTCCAGAGAGGAGAGAGAAGTGAAGGCTGGAAATGGAGTGGCTGATCCATGAGGTTGGATAAAATCTCTAAAGTACTGGACTGAGAAAACTTGTAGGTTGATGAGCATATCTACATCCCAGGAGTCGATACATTCCAACTCCCGGGGGACAACACAACAGGCCCTATATCTTGGCCCCTCCTGCACCTTACCCTGGGACCCAACTGCCTGTTTTCCCCTTTATTCTGAGATAAGTTACTAAGTGCAAGCAGGTGTTTCCCTGAGTTCTGGGAGTTGTTCTAGCAAATAACTGGAACCAGGAGGCCGAGGGCCTAGGAGCGTGCCATGTGCCGCAGCCTGAGGCCCACCACTGGCAATGGGCAGCTCCAGCATGGGGCGGGGTTGGTGGGAGTAAGCCTCCCACCTTCGGGTTAGGCGCTATCTGTAGCCATGGCCCGCCAGCGGGAGCTGCAGCTGCAGTGGCGGGGAAACGACAAAAGGGGTGTAAGAACAAAGGTGGAGGAGGGGAGGGGGCTCTGGGAGGGCGCCTACCTGGCAGAAGCAGGAGGCAGGGATCCCCTCCCTGGCACCACCCTACAGGCAGAGATCCTGGAGGTGCTGCTGTTTGCCACTGTTTGGTGCCCCAGCACCCATGTTCAAATGTGTGACCTCTCACATACCACAACAAGGGCGTGACAGGCCCCACTCTCCCCCCCCCCCCCCCGCCTGTACAAGCCTTGCAATCCAAACCATTCAAGGACACAACCAAGGAGACCTCTGGGAGCACCACCAGCAAGTGTGTGACCACAATTAAAGTGTGCGGAGACCCCGTGAACAGCGCAGCGCAGGAGAGGGACGAGGGAGATGGGTAGGTATGTAAGTAGAGATGCGGAAGGATGGACGGACAGAGCAGGAGAAAGCCAAGTAGAAACACAGAAGAACGACTGAGGTTTGCTTTACACCTCTCAACCAAGTCTTTTCGGGGTTTGTTTTTTGGGCCACATCCGGCAGGTGCTTGGGCCTTACTCCTGGTGCTATGCTCAGGGGTCACTCCTGGCAGGGTTTGGGGACAACATGGGGTGCTGGGGATCAAACCCAGGTCGACTGCGTGCAAAAGAAGCTCCCTACCCACTGTACCATCTCTACACCTTTCAACCAAGTTTAAGAGCATCATCAGATGTGCCCCTGGCACACGAAGCTTCTTGCATGGAGGGATGAAGAACGGGAAAGATGGTTCTTACTCAGAACTAAGCATCCTGCTCCTCTTCAGTTCTGCTCTGATCTCTGCTCCAGCATTCTTTCTGACAGTTACTGCCTGTCATCACCGTGGCTGCCAGCTTCTTCCCAGCAGACCAACTCCTGCTCTGTCCTCAAGCCCTGGCTCCCCATGCTGGCCTCTTTTTGTTGTTCCAACTCAGTCCCATTTAAAGGCAGAAGCTTAAACGGACGGCCTTTGCAGATGTGTTCTAATCCATGTCGAACACAGGGAGACAATACTCTCTTAACAAGGACACAATATATTGACATACGTAATAGCCTAATCAGGCACTAGATATATTAAACTGCAAATTTACCCTGTTGGCCTAAATAAGTCAATCAAGATCTCCCAGAGCTCATAAAAATAAACTTATTCTAAGCTCAGTCTCTCCTATGCTCTATTTTTAAAACACACTTTTGGAAAATAATTGACTCTTATAAAACTCAACTATAGGACTTTACATCTCCTTAGTAGTTATCTTAATGTTTTGAAATTATACTAATACATGCTTGGCTTATTGTTGAACAACTTAAATAAAAATAAAGAGAACATTCTGCATTTATACTTCCAGACATTAGTATACAAACACCCAATTATTGGACTGGAGAGATAGTACAGGGGCTAAGGTGCTTGTCTTGCATGTGGCTGACCCCTACTCAATCCCTGAGCACTGTCAGGAGTGACCTCTGAGCACCGAGCCAGGAATAAGCCCTGAGCACAGCCATATGTGACCCCAAAACACAAAACCAAAACCAAAAAAACCCAAACCACAGGAAACCCACTACTCAGTATAGAACCATGAGGAAATACTGAAAAGCAAAACAAACAAACAAAAAAACCAACACAATAGAACCCAGGGGAGCAGTACTGTGGCAGAGTGCCAGCCTTGCAAGTGTGTCGTCATGAGTTGAATCCTTGGTGTCCCACTTTGCAGCTGGGCCCTTTTTAGCCGGGCAACTCTTTGGTCTATGACTCTCAGTGCTGCAAGCGATTTTCAGCCACACTAGCAGCCAAGCATGTTTTCAGCATCACAAAAGGGATGTGGCCGAGGGCAAACCCCATTACTAGTAAGATGGGCCAGGAAGCACAACCCCTGGTGAGTGCATGTATGAACACACGTGTATGTAACTGGTGTGCCCCCAACAAGTGCGAGCCCTGGCAACTGTGCAAGCACCATACTGAAGGAGCACAGACCTTGCTAAGCACCTCCGCCAAGTACACAGGCACTGAGGCCTGACGGGCAAGCACCACAGCTAAAAAAATGCCCGTAGACCACAGCCAGGCACTCGGGCCAGCCCCAGGCACCACCTCCACCTCCACAACAATAATGAAGGGGAGGGGGCCAAGGCGGAGGGAATTTTTAAAAAATTAATAACTATATTAGTTGAAGACATTCCATTTTTGTGCATATCTTTTAAAAATGTGCACATGTTTGTGTGTGTGTGTGTGTGTGTGTGTGTGTGTATTGATGTACTTCACTCTATTCCAGCCACAAACTTTGTTGGAGTACGGAGGTCACAGACTTTGCTGGACAGTATACTATAGTATGAGATGATCACATGGACTAAAATGTGATCAGGGCCAGACTCAGGGTTTTCCAAAATACAACTTTTTATTACTACTCCATTAATGTTTCATCATCTTCAGTCACTCCAGAGTTAGGTATATGGTATGTTTCTGAAAGGAGATACTGAACATTACTTACGGACATTTCTCAGAATTCATTAAAGTCGAGTCAAGTCAGAATATTAAACGACTGATAGAGTCTCAGAAGCTATCTACCATAATTTCTTTAGCAATCCCTAAAACTAGAAAGTAGAAAGCTAAAAGCTGAGTAAAAAGATTGAGCAAAAGCTGAGCTAGAGCTCAAGTCTTCTAGCAGTACTGACAATGATGTAGTAACCAGCGGAAGTCACAGCACTTGCTTCAGAGCCATCCTGGCCAGAGCCTCGCAAGGGGAAGGCACTGTGAGCATGGCTCATGGCTTCATTCAGGTCAACACCTTGTGTGTACACACACACACACACACACACGTTGAAATAAAACCTCATGTGACCTGTGGATTTTCCATGTTCTGAATCTGGTTGATGACATTTGGATGGTGTCACCTGAACAGATTTTTCTCTCTCCTTCTCTAGAAACTGTCCTATAAATTGTTTACAGATGCAGAGCTGTGCTGTCTACCATAGCAATTACTAACACATGAGAGAAAATGAAATAATATTAAAAATTCATTTCTTCAGGGGCTGGGGAGATAGTACAGGGGATAAGGTGCTTGCCTTGAATGCAGATGACCTCAGTTCAAACCATGTCACCATACGGTCCCCAAGCACCTCTGGATATGGCCAAGAAAAACAGATCAGTCCTCCGGGCACACAGCCACATTTCAAGTACACCCCCCCCCAATACACACACACACACACACACACACACACACACACACACACACACACCCCTGCACTGGACAACAAAGGTTTCATCAGCAAATTTACAATAATTTACAATAATTTTGCTGGACAGTGCTGGCCTAGAGGCTTGTCAAAATTTAGGTTCAGTTTTGTTATTGTAATAAGACTCCAGCCATGACACCTCATAAGAAAAAATCACAATGATCACCACCTTACTGGTCAGCAGGCACTCTTTCAAGTTGATTCTAGGGCCTCCGTGTGTATGGAGGTGGGGGTAGTGATCTAATCTAGGTCTCATCCAAAGGGGAGCAAGTTCTGTCACTGAGCCAAATCCCTACACCCCCAGCCCTCTCGAGTGTGTCTTTTTAAAATACCCCTAGCAATCCTGTGTACAACATAGTTCTGAGTTCCTGCTATAAACACTCTGTGCCACACCTTAACTCATCCATTTTTCAGAGGTATTCTGGCTCTCTTTCATGAGAAATGGTATTTGGAGATCACTGTTCAGGAAAGCATCACACAAAAGCATTACACAAACACATGTCATGAAGTCACCTGCAGTAGCAATTCTGTCAGTGGTCTGGCCAATAACTTCTGATTATGCTAAAAGCTTGTCTTTTGTTTCACTTTTTAGAGATTCCTTTAGTTTTCTACAAAAACTGTAATTCAGACAACATGGTTTATATGACTTTAGATGTGCATCATAATATTTCAACATCTATATATAGCACCTTATATATGCCATTTAAGTCCAATCCCATCCTTCACCCTATAAATTACCCCAAACTGATTTACTCATCCATTCCAGATTTACTACAGGAAGGCAAATCTTCTAGGGCTGGAGCGATAGCACAGCAGGTAGGGCATTTGCCTTCCATGTGGCCGACCCAGGTTTGATTCCTCCGTCCCTCTTGGAGAGCCTGGCAAGCGATCGAGAGTACCCAACCCACATGGCAGAGTCTGGCAAGCTCCCCGTGGCATATTCAATATGCCAAAAACAATAACAAGAAGTCTCACAATGGAGATGTTACTGGTGCCTGCTCAAGCAAATGAGCAACGGATGACAGTAACAGTGACAATGATTATTTATACTGATGTAAACAATTTTCGTGTTTCCAAAATAAAGTATTAAGGAGATATTCAGGGAAGACTAACATCTTAACTTCCCTTCTTTTACATATGACTATTTTCCTTTCTTTCTTTATTTTTATTTATTTATTTTTTTTTTGCTTTTTGGGTCACACCCGGCGATGCACAGGGGTTGCTCCTGGCTCTGCACTCAGGAATTACCCCTGGCGGTGCTCAGGGGACCATATGGGATGCTGGGAATCGAACCTGGGTCGGCAGCGTGCAAGGCAAACGCCCTACCCGCTGTGCTATTGTTCCAGCCCCTCCTTTCTTTATTTAAAGTGCTATGGTTTGTTATGTACTATGGTTTGTAATACTATGGTATAGTATTCTATCAATGATAGTTTTGCGTATAATCTGTTCCAACATCACACCCACCATCAGAGTGCTCACATTTTCCATCCATCCCAAAGCTCCCACCCTCTCTGGTAAACCCAGTTCTGTGGACCCACTCTACAGTTCTGCTGTCTTTTGTTGTTCCCTTACTGTTTATCTTCATCTCCCAACACACATCATTCTGTACCCACCATTTTTCCTTCTGAATGCTTTCGCCCAGCATAAAATCCTACAGTGCCATCCCTGGAATGGCATGCTGCATGATTTCATCCTTGAGGCTGCACAGTATTTCACTGTGTTTAAATATCACAAATTCCCAATTCACTTATTTTCAGTTGGACATTTGGGTTGTTTTCATATCATGACTAATATACTATATGCTGCAATAAACATAGGTGTGTTTATATCCTCATAAATTAATGTTTTTGTATTTTTGGGGGGAGGGGGATAAATGCCAGGAAATGGAATTGCTGGGTCACATGGAAATTCTATCGTTACTTTTTTTGAGAAATCACCATATTGCTTCCATAAAGGCTGATCCAGATGGCATTCCTACTAACAATGAATGAGGGTTCCTTTCTCACCACATCCCTGCCAAAGATGGTTATTTCCAGACTTTCTGATGTATGCTACTCTCACGATGTGAGTTATCTCATTGTTGTCTTGATCTTGTCTCGATCCAGCCTTAGTAGGGTATCTTTTTATAACCACTTTTGAACATATAAATTTCACATTTCATGTCTTTTTAAGAAGTAAAAGAAAATGGGGCTGGAGTGATAGCACAGTGGGTAAGGTGTTTGCCCTGCACGCAGCTGACCCGGGTTCGAATCCCAGCGTCCCATATGGTCCCCTGAGCACCGCCAGGAGTAATTCCTGAGTGCAGAGCCAGGACCCCTGTGCACGGCCGGGTGTGACCCAAAAAGCAAAAAAAAAAAAAAAAAAAGTAAAAGAAAATACATATGCGCATATTCTTTCATATTTCACCATGTAAGGTGAAAAATATAAATAAATAACAAATACAAGGGCCAGAGATATAGTTTAAAGATCAAAGCACATGCTTTGCCACGTAGCAAACTGTTTCCATCTCCAGCACCAAGTTCCCCCAGCATCATCGGTGCAGGCCTGGAGGTGGCCCTGCCACGGCATCCTTGGGTTCGTGCATGCAACTGCTCACCTGGTTGGCATAGAATCATCAGAAGGGGCCTCCAAGGTCTCCGAAGCACCATTTGAAAGGCCATCCCCGCCAAAAAAAACCCAAAAAACCCAGAAAAAAATTTAAATACATAAATACATTTGTTCCTGGAAAAAATATACATTCTTCTGCACCTTTGTCACCCATGGAAAAGGACAGCTTAAAGAGAGGCCCATGACAACCACCAGACCCCCCTCTTTCCCTTTAAAGCTGGCATGCTTAACCATGTGGAAGTTAGTGACACAGATGTCCCTGCTGACAGACATTTGAATCGTCTCGAGTCTGTTCTAAATGGTGCTACAATGCTTTGAGAATTTCATATGACGCCAGGGTACCTCTGGGATAAGTCTGTGGTGGTGGCAGTGTTTTCTAGGCTCAGTTCCTCTCAGCAATGTAAGTGCCTTGTTTACTCATAGCTTCAACAAAAATATTGTCAAACTTGTAGAATTTCGATTGTGAAGGAGACTAATTCAATTTTAATGTGCACATCTCATTTTTCTTTAACTTCTGTTGGAAAACTTTTTTCACAAAACAACTTCTCAATTTTTTTCCCTTAGGACACATTTTCAAGATTGAAACGCCTCATTTCCATTTTCTTAGAAGGCCACACCAGCTGTGTGGTCAGAGGGTCACCAAAACCACAACTGGTCCAGCCAGCAGACAGAGGCACACAATGCCAGGAATCAAACCAGGGGTCTGAAACGTACCAGACACACTCTGTCACTTAGGCCACATATGCACAGCCCTCTTTATACATTTAAATACTTTTACTTTTCAATCTTTTAGTTTGGGGGCCACACCTGTTAGTGCTTGGGGCTTATTCCTGGCTTTGCACTCAAGGATCACTCCTGGCAGGCTCAGGGAACCATGAGGTTCCAGGGATGGAACCCAGGCTGTACCAACACTTAAAGACTTGTACATTCAATTCCCTGTTCCTTCCAATGTCACTTATCCTAACAGTATTGAGTGTAAGTCATTCCCCACCTTCTCACCAGCACTATGTTTATCATCTTTACTCACCTGATAAAATATGAAAAAAAACCCAGTAATTTAATTTTGCATTTTTTGATAATTAAATTGATTGCTTTTTCTTGGAAGGGGGAACAATAGGTCTTAACCATGTAATCTATTTAATCTGCCTTTTACATGCCATAATATTCATCCACTGAAAGCAGACTATGGAATGAGTACTCAGGTATCACTTTACCAAACATTTTAGCAAAATCAAAATATACTATTACAAAACAACTGCATCAAGAGGAAATGAAAGTTAATAGTTTTGCCAAATTCACTCAAAGGCCCTTCCCGGGCAACTGCTATGTGCTAAATATGATATTCTGTACTAAGGACACAGAACTAAATTAGATGCACTTTGTGCCCTCAAAGAATTCAGTCTACTGAGGAAAAGAAACTCAGAATTAGAACCAACATACATGCAGTGCTATTCAGATACCTTTATCACAAAGATACTTTACTAATTTGGCCAAGAAAGATGTCAATGGAGTTTAGTGAAAGAGATGACAATTAAGCTGCCTTAATCAGAAGGCCTTGCTTGCCAAGTCATGTGGATAAGGGCATTATACGCTGAGTAACTGAGTGAAATCAAGAACAGGGACCCTGGGGATGGCTCAGTGGCTAAAAGTGCCTGTCTGGATAGCATAGGGCCTTGAATTCAATGCTGGTGCCACCCGCTTACACCAAGCATGGTCCCGGTAGTTCTGCTGTGTGGAACCCCCAGCACCACAATGGAGTCTGTCATTTGCGGGGCACAGCTAGGTGTGAGAACATTGCATCCAGGAGTGCAGTTCCCGGAAGGCAAGTCTGCGAGCACCAGCATAACCCCTAATGAGTGCAAGGACACCACAGCTAGATGAGTGTGACCCCAGGCAAACACAAGTGCAAGCACTGCAGCTGAAGCATGAGACCCCCCACAGCATACCACAGCCGAGTGGGCAGCACCATGGCCCAGGTGGCTCCACTATTAAGCCTGTGGAACTCCTGGCTACCACAAATAACACCAACAGGGAGAAAGTTGAGAGGAAAAGAGGAAAAAAAAAAAAGTACTAAAAAAACCCCAAACCAAAAACAGCCCATGGTGCCAACTACAGAACACCGATGAAAGAAATTAGTAAGTGGGCAACTCAAGGGCAATACATCCCACATTCATGGGCTAGAACTTGGTCATGTTGACATCCACACCATCCATCTCAGGACTTGATCCCTGTATGGTCTTCTGAGTTAACCAGTAATGACCCCTGAGTGCAGAGCCAGGAGTAAGTCCTGAGGATAGCCGGTGTGGCAGTCAAACAAAGTAGACTTACTAATTCTAATAATTTACCTGTAGATTCTTCTGTAATTTATGTTATCATTATTTACAAACACACATATTTTTGGAATTTCTTTCAGTGTATGTGTGTGTGTGTGTGAGGTGCCCAGACTGAACCCAGGGTCACATATGTAAGATACATACATACTGTAAGCACTGAACTATATCCCAGCTCACAGGGATTCCTCCTGAGGGGCACAGACAGTGGTGGGATGATACAAGTACTCTGTGATCAGTGTGGTGTGGTGATATTGTACTGTCAGAGCATTAATATTATGACTATTATAAACATGATGCTTAAAAATTATGTTTAAAATAGATTCCTGAGCACTGCCAGGTATGGTCTAAAAAACAAAACAAACAAAAAAACAAAATGTGGGCTGGGATGTAGTTCAGGGGCAGATCACATGCCCATAGGTGTGAGGCACTTGATGTGATCACTAGCACTGAATATGCATGTACACACACAACTTCCTCATTCATCCAACAGCTGTTTAATATTTCATTAGGTGGGTACCCCATAATTTCATCAGCTCCCTACTACTGGACATGTGTGTTCTTTCTAATCTCTTATCATAACAATGTTAGAATAACCTTGGGTCTAAGTCACTAAATAGGTCGGTGGTAAAATCCTGGAAGGAATGGTTCCATTGGTCCCTCACTAGGGCCTGCACTGGAATTTGTACAGATATTGACAAACTGCCCTCGATGGATAATTCTACAGTCTCTGCTTGCATCAACAATGCATGAAAAGATGGTTCCTATAACCCCTCACCAACATAGGAAGATAGGATTCCTAACTGCATGGACTTCTGAGCACTATTGGGTCTAACATTCCCCTCCCTTATAAACCCAATCCAGTGTAGTTGGGGTACCAGTTCGCTTACTGTGAGGCAGGTAAGCACTTTTCATAGCATCTTACTAGCTTAATACATACAAAAAAGGAAAAAAATATATTGCTTTTTATTTTTAATGTCAATGGTATATGATCAATTATGTAAGATCTAGCAAAGAACTATTTTCCATAAGTATAGCATGTGGAAGATATAGTCCTGTTTCAAAGAGTGAAAATAGTTACAAACGATGCTTTTCAGATTTCCTAAATTTATGTAGTGAAAAATAAACTGATATAAAAAAAAGAAAAAACCCATCTATAGCATAGCATTTACTGTTAGTCAACTATAGATTAATTTTGCAACTATTCCTAGAAGAGACCAGAGAATAAGTTTTAAAATGATTTGTATGGATATGTATTTTAAGTTGTAATGCATAGATGGATATTTGAATATTCATTAGGCAAAGTGGTAAATCAAAGTGTAGTAAAACTGGTATTATTTAGGATAAAACAAAGTCTAGAATGTCAATAAAATGAGTCTGGAGACATAGTACAACAGGTAGGGAACTTGCATTGCTCATGGCTGACCCAGGTTTGATTTCCGATATCCCACATGGCCCCCTGAACACTGCCAAGAGCAATTTCTGAGTGCAGAGCCAGGAGTTACCCCTGAGCATCATCAGCTGTGGCCCCAAATCCAAAGAAACAAAATGTCAATAAGATAACTGAGTAATGTTGGAATATAATCTATAATGTAAAAATCATTACTATGGGGCTGGAGCAATAGTATCGCCAGTAGGCCTCTTGCCTTGCATGCAGCGGCTGGGGATCAATCCCAGACACCACACACGGTTCCCTAAACTCTGCCAGAAATAATCCTTGAGCACAGAGCAAGGATTAAGCCTTGAACACTACGTGTGGCCCCAAACCCTAAATATATTTCAAGAAAAAAGAGAGAAAGGGAGAGAAAGAGAGGGGGGGGTAGTGAGGGAGAGGGTGAGAAAGAGAGAGAGATGAGGAGGGACGGAGGGAGAGAGAAAGGAAGGGAGGGAGGAAGGGAGGGAGGAAGGGAGGGGAAAAGGACAAAGGAATGAAGAAGGAAAAATTGGAGCTCAAGAATCATTCAACTTGGGGCTGGCTGGGGAGCTAGCTCAAAGGGCTGGATACCTGCTTTCACTAATAAACCCGAGCTTGAGGGGCTGGAGCAATAGCACAGCGGGCAGGGCGTTTGCCTTGCACACGGCCAACCCGGGTTCGATTCCCAGCATCCCATATGGTCCCCTGAGCACCGCCAGGGGTAATTTCTGAGTGCATGAGCCAGGAGTAACCCCTGTGCATTGCCGGGTGTGACCCGAAAAGCAAAAAAAAAAAAAAAAAAAAAAAAACCAAAAAAAACCTCAAAAACCCGAGCTTGATTTTTGCAACTGTATGGTCCCCTGAGCACTGTTGGTTGTGTCACCCCAACCCCCACCCGAACACCCAGTCCAGAGTAGCTCCCAGCATTGCTGAGTGTGGCCCAAAAATGACAAAAAAAGAAACTGCAATTTCTTTTACTCTTTTGTATTTGACTTTTTTTGTGTGTGTGAGAGATGAGGCAACACTTTTATTCTGGGGTGCCCGGGGCGGAATGCATGCTCTCCTCCCATGAGGCCTATGCTATTTGACAACATTAAAGAATGTTCTACCTTACGGAATTTGATATTTCAGATATTCTGATTATCCTAGAGATTTTCATTTATTATGTTCTTCGTACTTCCTCTGGAAAGAAAACCAAAAAGTAGATTTTTCCAAAAGCATTTGTATAGTAAGCCAGAGTTCTTTCGAACAGGCCTCAGAGGACTTCCCCTTCTCTATACAGGCTGCAAAGAAATAATTAGCCTGGCCTTTTAGACGCAAGGGCAGAGGAGCCAAAAGCAGGTTGTGTGGTTACAGTCTCAAGAGGCTTAAACTAAAAGAAACCGGCTGAGTTTATGAGCCAACCAAATCCAGCGCCCATGTGACCTGCTTCTGCTCAGCCTTCCCTGTGGTCAGGTTCCTAAATCGTTCAGATTACAACCATAAGGCCACACAGTTAAGGGCTGAATTATGACAGGACTAATAGGCTCTCTTACCACCATAAAAACATTATGACATTAAGAAAAAAAATAACCATAAAGACTAATGTAAAACACTCTCTCATAAAACCACAATGGTAAACTGAACAACATAAAGGTTCTCTCGAACCTTTATAAAAGTTCATCCCTCTCCTTCACTTCATCCAATATGCCAGCCATTGATGAATAAATTTTCATCGAAATGGAAAAAGTCAAAGAGCTGTAGCATTTCCATCACTGCAGGAAGATTTTCTCCAAAAGCTCTAAATTCTATCTAAGAATCATAAACAAGGGCGGGAATGGTGTTTAGCACTGTCATCCCGTTGTTCATCAATTTGCTCGAGCGGGCACCAGTAATGTCTCCAGAGTGAGACTTGTTGCTACTGTTTTTGGCATATCAAATATGTCACGGGTAGCTTGCCAGGCTCTGCCTTGCAGGTGGGATACTCTGTAGCTTGTCAGGCTCTCTGAGAGGGATGGAAGAATCGAGTGTGGGTTGGCTGTGTGCAAGGCAAAAGCCCTACCTACTGTGCTATCACTCCAGTCCTGGGAATGTAGCTTAGTGGTAGAAAACTCACTTGACATATATGAGGCCCTGGGTCCAGTCCTGATAGCACCAATAAAAGGAAAGGAATAATGAACAAACTCACCAGCTTTGCTTCTAGTTCTTACCACTGGAAAGCACAGTTACATACACTAAAATATATAACCAAACTAAGTTCCACTATTGACCTCAAATTCAGGATGGACTTGGCTCCTTTTTTTACAAACCCAAAGATGGGGCCAGAGAGATAGTAAGGGGGGCGGGGGGGGGGTGGGTAGGGCATTTGCCTTACAAACCCAAAGCTCCTACAATTAAATAAACAAACCTCAGCTTTTAATGCTGTAACGTTAGCACACTCCTCAGAGAATTTTACTGTTAAAAGCAAAACGCAATAGCTCCTTCCTTGGGGAGCAAAGAACCCAGGTGCCTCAAATGAGGACTATTAAAAACAATTACAGTTCATAAAACAATCAGAAGACTATGAGCCCTGGAGAGTTTAGTTCAGAAACACATTGATACTTTTCTTGCTTCTTTACCTAAAGCTCAAACATGAAGACCCTTAAAAGGTATTCTCTGCAGAGCACACTTTCCAAAAACATTTTGAAAGTGTCTTTTGAAAACAGCTAAAGGCATTTGGCTGTTCTAGATAATTACAAAGTCCTGCTTTGAAGGAATAAGTGATAAGAAAACTCAAACCACTTCACACAAACTATAAGGAATCTGCAACCTCATCTCTAACTGAGATCAACCCTCTTAAAGGCACACAGGGGTCAGGAGAGTTGGCATAGCACACAGGGTAGGACACTTGGCTTGCACCTGACTGACTCGGGTTTGATTCCCAGAGCCACATCTGGTCAGTAAGTGCACCACCGGTGTGCCCCAAGACAATAATAACAAAAGAGCGTTTTCTATTTCACTCTTTCTTTGGTTTGCTTTCCTTTGGGGGAGGGGCAATGGAGAATTAGGGTGCCACATTTGGCAGTGCTCCTGGGACCATGCCACGGTGGGGACTGAATCTGGGGTTCTTGCATACAAGACTTCTGTTCTAGTCCACTGGGCCGTCTCTCTTACCCCAGGCCTACATCTCTGAATCATTGGCTCATTTTCCAGACGAAGGTGGCAGAAGATGCCAGCCAACTGAACTCTTAATTTGAAGCTGATTTTCGGGCTGACTCCCAAACCTATATACAAGGGAGCCAAGTGACGTGCATGATCGCTACAGCTGTTCTGGAAACCCACTTAACGGGAAATCAAGGTTACTCAACTGCAGCACCACTGAAACTGAGCCAAATTTCAACCACTCCCCTTCTCCCCCACACCCCTCAGAAGTTTGCTCTGTGCAGGCAGGAAGATCTGCCGCAGCCCTGCCCTCTACCCACCGTGGGTCAGTAGGGCCCCTCCTCCCTCGGCCAACACAACCCAAGCAAAATCACCCGTGTCTGAGAACCACAGGCCTGTCTCAAAAAAATTCTTTCCCAGTCTAGAGTCCTCCTATTCATTTAGTGCTCTCCCGCAAAGGCTTTCTCTCACAATCTGACAAATGGTTACAGAGCCACTAAGACACAACTTTGAGGCTCTTCGAGACAGATTCTGTCCCTACACTCTGGCTGGTTTCTGGAGGAGCAATGAAAAAAGGTTATAAAGAACAAAAATCAGGAGACTCTCAATTAAATGCTGTTTTGAATTTTTTTTTTCTTTTTGGTCCTCTTGTACTCTCATTCTACAAAATATAGCTTGCAGCAGAAAGGCCATCACCTGCCTGGAGAACCAATGTTTCATTGTTGACCAATAAAAATAAACTACTGAAAACTTCAGAACAAGATAACAATTTCAAATAGATGGTAAACAATGCTTACTTAGTTAAGTTGAACAAGTAAATTAAACTCTTGTTACAATTTTTTGCCTCCTGGGAAATGGAGTGAAAAATGATGGCTGACAGGATTAAGTTAGGTAATACAAGTAAATACTTTCCCCCACTTGGCACAGAGTACACATTCAATTAATGTAAGCTATAGTCTTATTATGTTACTAGCTATTTTAATTAGCCAAAAATTCCACATCAAGGGAAGAGATTGCTCTGGGCTGCAAGAGAACACAAAGATAAATAAACCATCAGGCTGCTTTCAGAGCACAAGAAAAAGAAAGTAAGCATAAGCAGCACTATAGCACTGTCCTCCTGTTGTTCACAGATTTGCTTGAGCGGGCACCAGTAACATCTCCATTGTGAGACTTGTTACTGTTTTGGCATATCAAATATGCCATGGGTAGCTTGCCAGGCTCTGCCATCGGGGTGGGATACTCTCAGTAGCTTGCAGGGCTCTCAGAGAGGGATGGAGGAATCGAACCCAAGCCGGCAGCGTGCAAGGGAAACACCCTACCCACTGTGCTATCGCTCCAGCCCAAGCATAAGTATTTCTATCAAAATCCTGGGAGGGGGGAAAAAAAAGAATGCAGAAAACAATGAGAAATGGGAGAAGAGGCATTACACTCTGGCCGGGGCTATTCCAAACATCTGGCCATGTAAACCATGCAGGTCTGCCATCAGCACACAAAGACCTAACGGTGCAATGGGGTAAGGTAATTCCCAATTCACAGATCTATACACAGGGATTAATGCTTAGGAGATTTTATTTGATATATCTTTGACAAAATGTCCTTAGAATTTCTGTTGCTATAATACTGAACACAATCCACCAATTCTGAATACAAAGCATAAGAAGAGTTTAAAAGAAGAAAAAGGCCAACCATGGGTAGGGCGCTTGCTTTGTATACGCGGCCAGGGTTAGATCCCTGGGACCCCATGTCGTCCCCCAAGCTCTGACAGACTTGATCCCTGAGCATAGAGCCAGGAGTAAGCCCTGTGCAAAACTGGGTGTGGGGCCTCAAAAAAAATAAAAATAAAGAAAGAAAAAAAGAAAAGTGAGAGAGTCTGCTTATAAAGTAGCGGGAAAAGTGAATGATTCAGAGGCCTGTGTGTGTATGCATGTATGTGTGAAAATCGGATGATTCAAAGGTAGATAGGGGTGTGTGTGTGCGTAAGTGCGTGCCTATGTGTACGTGAACCAGCAACCAAAGTGAAGAAACGCGGATAGGAGGCAAAGTCGGGGATGATTCAAAGATAGGTCTGTGTGTGTGTGTGCGTGCGTGCGTCTATGCATATGTGTGTGTGTGTCTGTGTGTGTGTATAGCAGCACTCAAAGTAAAGAAACAAGGATACAAGGCCGACAAGGTCAGGGGTGCTGCGAAACGCCCTGACGTCCAGGAAGGGCTCCCCCGACAGCACAGGGGCATTCGGGGGTGGGGGTGGGGGGCAAAAGCAGGCCCTTCTCTGACACTAAGGCAAACCCCGGGGCAGTGTGGACCACGGGGCGGTCCAGGCCCCCAGAAGGTGCGCCAAGCCGCTACCACCAGCGAGAGAAGCGCTAACGGAGGAGCCAGCACAGCCACAGTGCCGAGGGGATGAACCCGACGTTCTGCAACTCCAAGATTCCCACCCCGGCTCTGCAGCTCCCCAACCGCTGGGGGTGGGGGGTGGGGGTGTCTCTCTCCACTCCAGCCCCGCGATCGCCGCCCAGCGCAGCCAGCCAGGCCTGTGCCCGGGCTCTCGGGCACGTTCCGGGGTTGCGCATCCTCGGAGTTGGCGCGGGGCGACCCGAGGGGTCGAGAGCTGCTGCGGCCGCGCCCCGCCGCCCGCCCGGGTCGGGAAAGGAGCCCACGCGGGGGGGGGGGGGGGGGCGCTCGGGAAGGTGCGGGTCGGCCGGCCGCCAGACCCTACCTGCCCCCAAGCCTGCGCGTTTTCACGCCCCCCCACCCATACCCGCCTCCTCGGGGTCGCCGCGGCTGGAGGCGCGGGGCGGGTGCGGGGACGGGGCGCGGGCGGGAGGCTGGAGGCGCGTGGGGGCTCCGCGCCGAGGATGACGAGGCTGCCTTCCCGGAGGGTGCGGGAAAGGCGGGGGGCCGCGGTGGGGGTCGTGGCGGGGAGCCGGAAGCACGGGCAGCGGGGGCCGCCTGCAGCCGGCTTGGGGGTCCGCAGCCGCGTCGCTCCCACCCGAGCCCGTCTGCGGGAGCCCGTCTGCGGCGGCGGCGGGAAGCCCCGGGGGTCGGGCCGGCGGGGTCCGACCGCGCCGCACCCCCCCACTCGCCCCCAGCGCCGGCGCCCGGGCCCTGCGTTACCTGCGGGGGCCGCGGGGCTCCGCTCCACCGCCGGGCCGTCGCCGACGCCGCCCGGGCGCTCCGACATCTGCGGCCGCCACCCCGAGCGCTCCGCGCCGGCCGCCAGACGCTCCGGAAACGGCCGAGGGCCGAGCGAGCGCGGGCGCCGCGCGCCGGGAGGAGCCGAGCGCGGCCCGGGCCGGAAGGGGCCGCCCGCTCGGGGAGTCGCGGCGGCGGCGGCGGCGGCGGCGGCGGCGGCGGTGGCGGCGCCCGCCCGCCCGCTCGGGCCGGGCGCGGGGCGAGCACGGCCGCGTGCCGGCGCGGGCGGCCTCTGTAACGGCGGCACCCGCGCGGCCCGAACAAATCCCGAGGAAGAGTCAGGAAGCCCCGGCCGGAAGCCGGGGTAGCCATAGAGACGCTATCGGAAGTTGGGGTTGCTAGGAGGCCGGGGCGACTCGGCTGAACTGCGTCATGTCTGGCCTCCCCGAAGACGAGGATTCCGCCTCTGATGGCGAGGAAGACCGGGGGTCGCGGCTGCGGAATCAGCCGCAGGAGCCCCCGCGGTTAGCGGAAGAGGCCGCCCCGGAGCTATCTGTGGGGGCTGAGGAGCCCTTCAGTGATGAGGCGTCGGAGAAGCCCATGGGGGCCCTCGCACACGACGCCTCGTCACCCGGGCCGTCGGAAGAAGATGTTTCCAAGGACTCGGAGGAAGACCGTTCGACAGAGGCCACAACGCCGCCGAGAGTTTCCGAAGAGGTAGAGCTGGAAACATTAAGAGATCTGGGAGGAGGGATTTCCGAGGGCCAGGCAGTTTCAGGGGCTGACAAACACGAGCAAGTAGACCTAGAACCTTCCAGAGAGACCGAACCGCAGGAAGCAGAGGACGTGATCGTGGAATCCCTTAAGAAATCAGACCAAGCGCTACCAGAGGACCCTGAGGTTCTGGGACCCACCATCAGTGAGCTACGTGTAGGGTTCCCAGAGGAGGCTCAAGAGGGATCACTTACAAAACAGCATGATAGGACCAAGCCAGAACGGGTAGAGCAGACCGAACCAGAATTCCTGAGTGGGGAATTAAGAATATCAATGGAAAACGCAGATCTACAGCCACCAGAGCTGACCAAAGCTGATGTTCCAAGGGAGACACAAAGAAAATCACCTGAGGAGGAAAGGACAGAACCTTCTGAGCAGGTCAAACCAGAGGTTCCTGAAGAGGAACCAAGAAAGCATACTGAAGAGACAGCTCAGGAACCTCTGGTAGAGACTAAAGCAGAGACCTCAGAGGAGATACAGGGAAAATCAGCCAAGGAGTCAGGGACAAAACCATCTGAGCAGACTAAAGCAGAGTCTCCAGAGGAGACACAGAGAAAACCATCTGAGGAGTTAGGGACAGAATTATCTGAGCAGGTAAAACCAGAATTTCCAGGAGAGGAACCAAGAAAGCCTACTGAGGAGGCAGCAGCTCAAAAACCTCTGGAAGAAACTAAAGCAGAGACCCCAGAGGAGACACAGAGAAAATCAGCTGAGAAGTTGGGGACAGAACTACTTGAGCAGGCCAAACCTGAGTTTCCAGAGGAGAGAAAAAGAAAATCAATTGTGGAGTCAGGGACAGAACCATCTGAACAGACTAAACCAGAGTTCCCAGAGGAGAAACAGAGAAAAACAACTGAGGAGTTAGGGACAGAACCATCTGAACAGACTAAACCAGAGTTCCAAGAGGAGAGACAGAGAAAATCAGATGAGTTGTTAGGGACAGAAGTATCTGAACATACTGTAGCAGAGTTTCCAAAGGAGACACAGAGAAAATCAAATGAGGTGTTAGGGAAAGAAGCATCTGAACATACTGTAGCAGAGTTTCCAGAGGAGACACACAGAAAATCAGATGAGGTGTTAGGGAAAGAAGCATCTGAACATACTGTAGCAGAGTTTCCAGAGGACACACACAGAAAATCACCTGAGTATAAAAGGACAGAACCATCTAAGCAGGTCAAACCAGAGTTTTCAGAAGAGGAACCAAGAAAATCAATTGGGGAAGCGGAACCACCTGAGCAGACTAAAGCAGAATTTCCAGAAGAGATCCAGAGAAAATCAGATAAGGAGTTAGGAACAGAACCATCTGAGCTGGTCAAACCAGAGTTTCCAGAAGAGGAAGCAAGAAAGTCTCTAGACTTTCAAGAACCTCTGGAGGAGGCCAAAGCAGAGACCCCAGAGGAAACACAGAAAAAATCAACTGAGGAGTTAAGAACAATACCACAGGATCTGGTCAAACCAGAATTTTCAGAGGAGAGAAAAAAAAAATCAATTGAGTCAGGAACGGAACCATCTGAGCAGACTAAAGTAAAGTTCCCAGAGGATAAACCAAATCTCTCTACTGAGGATACACAAAGAAAGTCAACAAGGGAGAAAGTTCCGGATTCACTAGACAAGACAAAATCAAAGTTTTCCAAGGAAAAACTAAGAAAATCAATTGAAGAAGATTTCAAGCCATCAGAAAAGACCAAATTAGAAAGAACACAAATTGCAGAGAAAGTTCTAGAGTCACTAGAGGACATTAGACCAACAGATCAAAAGTATGAGGCTAGGAAATTATCTGAACACATAGCAAGTATTATACAAGAGTTCAACCCAGAGGAGTCACTGACAAAGCTAAGTGAGATAGGTGGAAGGCCACTAGGACAGACAAAATTAGAGGTTCCAAAGAAAAAATTAGAAGAATCAGTTGAGGATATAAGTCAAGTGTCACCTCAAAGGAACAAACTAGGGGTCCAAGAGGAGTCAGAAACAGAGTTAACTCAGACAATAGAGTTACTGTATACAGTCTTATCACAGTTTAGAGGAGAGAAACGTATAGAATACAAAGAGGAGCAGCAAGAAGCAAAAAAATTTAAGCGTTATGCAAAGGTCAGACTGGAGCAACTACGCAAAAGGAAGATTTCATTCAAGGAATATCATAGATATTCAAGAGGCTCTGACTTTACGGAATCTCGGACTTCTGAAGCTTCATTATCTCTACAGCAAGATTTCTATCCAGATCTCCAAAACTTCACTGTGTTCAGCGATTCCTGCCAAGGCTCACTACAGAGTGAGGAATCTGAGGAGAGTTTCAGAGAATCCTCTGTTGGGTCTCCAAAGTCAGAGGAACTGAAATCTGAAGAAAGTTCTGAGCTTCCAGCAGAGGTTCTGGAATGGAGTCCGGAGAATGTTGCAGCGTGGATTAGCCAGCTGGGCTTTCCCCAATATAAGGTACATTAAAAAATAATGCTAAAAACATTCAATAATGTTTTTATAATTGACAAAATAAACTATATTAAAACATGTAAGTTGATAAGTTTAACCATTTATAAATAGGTTTAGAGAGGTATAAGAGATACCTCTTTAAAAGACCTTAATAGTGTCCATTTTGGTGCTCTATAAATGACCAATTGTTTACAATTTTTTAATTTCCTTATCACTTTCATAGAAAGTGAGTCTAATTTCTATATATCTACTCGTCCTAGTTTCAAAAATAACCTTTTAAAGTCACTCTCATCCTTTCTACCTTGAACTGAGTCAGTGATTTACTTTGCTGCAATCCTTAAAGACAAATTTATGTCGGCCTTTCTTAATGTAAAATTTTGTTTTGATCCAAGGTAGACGTTTTCCCCTTTTTTCCCTCTTTTCACTTTTTTGTATATATTTTACCTGATTTGTTTGGTTTGGGCGTCACGCCCTGCAATGCTCAGGGCTTACGCCTGACTCTACGCTCAGGGATTACTCCTGGCGAGCATAGGACCTTTTACAGTGCCACTGATTGGACCTGGGTTGGCGGCAGGCAAGACAAGTGCCCTAGTCATTGTACTATTTCTCCTGCCTCATATTCTTTATTTTCTCCTTTTTTTTTTTTTGGTTTGTTTGTTTGTTTTGTTTTTGTCCATACCCAGCAAAGCTTAGGGTTTACTCCTGGTTTCCTTAGGAATTACTCTTGATGGTGCTTGGGGAACCACGTGGGATGCCAGGATAGAGCCTGATTGGCCACGTGCAGTGCTAGCAGCCTACCTGCTGTATTATTAGTCCAGCCCCTCTTTTTTAACCTTTCTCTCAAAAATCAACAGTAGTTATTTAAATAGCTCATTACAAAGAATTATTAAAATATGTAAATTCTCTTTTTTTCCCCCACTGATCCTGTCTATGTTTTTAGACAAAATACAAAACCTGAAATCTTTTGCACCATATACTTTGTTTTAATTTTTTTTTTTTTGGAGGGGCACACACTCAGCAGTGCTTAGGGCTTATTCCTGGCCCTGTGCTCAGGAATTGTTCCTGGTGGTGCTCAGGAGACCATATGTGGTAATGGGGATAGAACTGGAGATGACTGTGTGCAAGGCAAGTGCTTTAACCCCGTACTATCCCTCCAACACTGTATTCCTGTACTTTAAACTGTAGTTTGAGGCACAAAAGATGCACTGGTTGTAACATACAAAAAAAAAAAGTCAATGAATTTGAATTAACAAGAACTTAAGTGGAGGAAAATTCTTGGAATTATTAGCTTTTAAAATTTGTTTTTTGACTTTTTGGGTCACACCTGGCGATGCACAGGGGTTACTCCTGACTCAGAACTCAAGAATTACTCCTGGTGTTGCTTGGGGGACTATATGGGATACCAAGGATCAAACTCTGGTCAACCATGTGCAAGGCAAATGTTCTACCCGCTGTATTTATCACTCTGGCCCCATAGCATTATTGTTGAATTTAAATTAATTTTTTCCCTCAAGACCAAGATAAATGCGATTTATTTCTTCCCTCTTCCTTCTTCTCTTTTTTGCCCTACTATTTGCAATTCATCTTTTGAGTGATATTCTCATTGTACTGACAGGAGTGTTTTACCACAAACTTCATTAGTGGACGAAAACTCATCCATGTCAACTGCTCAAACCTCCCTCAGATGGGAATAACAGATTTTGAGGACATGAAGGTGAGCTCTATTTTAAATTTCTCTGTAGAAAACTATGGCATTGCTACCATTCATCTCAAAACAGCCTCCTTCCCCCCACCCCTCCCAATCCTGGCCTTCTGATGCTATTGTATTCCCAATCCCCTAGGCTTGTAGTTACTTCCACCAGTTTCACATCCACAAAGACCCAAGATCCAAGACCTACATCTGTTTTTCTGCCTTCCACCTTGTTAAAACCATTATCACCTCATGTTGAGAACCTCCCAGTAGCTTTTCCAGTTGCTATTAGGCTCTCTCTCTTTTTTTTTTTTTTTTTTGCTTTTTTGGTCACACCCGGCGATGCTCAGGGGTTACTCCTGGCTCTGCACTCAGGAATTACTCCTGGCGGTGCTCGGGGGACCATATGGGATGCTGGGAACCGAACCCGGGTTGGCCGCGTGCAAGGCAAGCGCCCTACCCGCTATGCTATCGCTCCAGCCCCCGCTATTAGGCTCTCTTTATTGTCCCTTTGGAGTTAGTAACTCTTTTACCCTCTCACCTTCAGCAATGTCTGTCCTACCCAGAAGTCTTGTTTGAATCCGCTCTGCTTATAAGAGACCCTTAGTTTCTGAGTTTAAAATTCAAGCCCATCGTTTTCTCCCTACCACTTCTTGAAAGCTGAGTTTCTCAATTTTTCCCCCAACTTGGATCCTTCCAAAATTGTTTCCTTCTCCAGCAACTCCGCTTTTTTACTGACTGGCTCCCTAGTCTCATGTGGGGGGAGGGGAGGGGAGGCGCCCTCAGCAGCCCTTCTGGCCCCTGGTTAAGAAACACTGCCCTAACGCATCTTCTATGCCAGCCTTATAGGTCTAATTCTCAGCCTTGCAAGTATGTCTTGTTCATTTCTCCTCTCTTTTGCTCAGAGACACCCTCCCTTATCACCACCTCAATGAATGAATTATGTGACTATTAATTTTCCTTCAGAACCTAGGTTAACTCACACCTCTTACACCCAAGTCTCTCCTTGGGGCTAGAGTGATACTACAGCCAGTAGGGCATTTACCTTGCACAAGACTGACCTGGGTTCAATCCCTGACATCTCATATGATCTCCTGAGAATTACCAGAAGTAATTCTTGAGGGCAAAGTCAGGAGTAACCACTAAGCATCTCAGGGTATCGCTCAAAAACAATAAAAATAAAGTCTCTCCTGAGCTTCCAACCTCACAGTACTCGCTCCAACTCTCATACATTTGATATGACTTATCATCCATTTGGATTTCTTTATTTAAATTTTTTGTTTGTTTTGGGGCCACACTTAGTGGTGCTCAGAGATTATTCCTGGCTCTATGCTCAGGAATCACTCCCAGAGGGTTTGGAGGACTGTATGGGGTGCCAGGAATCAAACACAGGTCAACCTCATGCAAGGCGAGCACCCTACCTGTATGAGTATACTATTTCAGTACTATTGCTCTGGCCCCTGTTTGGCACTTTTTAAAAACACCATGTGTATTTGCCAGTTTTGCCATCTATCTTTGAAGCGAGTTTCATTAACCTCCCTGCAGCTCAAATTCCTAAGCTTTCTCTAGTACTAGCAGTCCATGATTATGTTTCTTTGCACAATAGTCCTGTGTATAATGCTGTACAGTTTACAAAGCTCCACATGAATAATTCCATTTAACTTTTCCTTTCAAACACCATACCACATATTTGTGATTTTATTTTGTTAACTCATGCCCAGAAAACTCTACCGCAGTTTTTCTCAAACTTGGATACTTTTCAGTATCAGACAAAATTTTAATTAAAATATTCTTATGCTCCATACTCCAGATTTTTTGACTCATTATATCTAGGTTAAGTCCTGGAATTAGTTCCCTAACTGACCTTTGGTCAGTCAGAGCCAAATGATTACATAAGTCATATGATTTAGAAAATAAGAAAATCATTCTCGTTAATACCCAAGCCCCTTTTCTGGGACCAAGGTGTAATGAAATATTTTAAGTTATTAGACACATCATCATAACCTAACTCTTAAACTCTCATAATACCTATGAATCACTGTAATATAGATCATCTATTAGTGAAGAATTGTAACCATTGTAACCATGAGCCTTCACAAGCCAAACCATGGGTTCAGGAGAAGACACAGTTAAAGTAGAAATGTACTTGTACACATGGCATTTCCAATCAATCATGCCCTCACCTAGCTACCAAGTACTCCCTGATAAAGACCATATTTTTTGTCTTCAAAGAAAATGTAACTGTTATGAATTTTAATTTATATCTATGGGCTGGAGCAATAGCACAGTGGGCAGGGCATTTGCCTTGCACGCGGCCAACTCGGGTTTGATTCCTCTGTCCCTCTTGGAGAGCCTGGCAAACTACCGAGAGTATTTCACCCGTACGGCAGAGCCTGGCAAGCTACCCGTGGCATATCCAATATGCCAAAAACAGTAACAGCAAGTCTCACAATGGAGACATTACTGGTGCCCGCTTGAGCAAATCCATGAGCAATGGGATGACAGTGATACAGTGATCTATGGGATCCTTAATTTGAAAAAAAAATGAACTGGGAATTATCAAAATTGTAGCTTGTAATCAAATTTCTGAAACATTTAAATTCTAAGAATTTCACATTATCATGAAAAAGCTCTGTTTTGTGTCTGTATGGGGTGAGGCAGAAGGAAGTGTCTCTAAAGCAGTGCTCAGGACATGTGGGGGCCCTTGCAGTGATTCTTAGCCAACCTGACCTACAGTGTGTGATGGATTGAACCAGGAATCAAGGCAAGGCATATGTCTTAAACCCTATACTATCTCTCCAGCCCTGAGAGGGCATTTTTGGTGGATGGAAGTGGGGCAAGTCACAGCCAGTGCTGCTCATTGCTTACTCCTAGCTCTGCACTCAGGGATCATTCCTGGAGGGCGCCGGGAACCATATGGGGTGCTGGGGATCAAATCTGGTCAGTCCCACTGTACTATCTCTCCAGTCCCCCTGAAAAGGCATTTTTTAAGAGTCCACCAATTTCTTTTGCTTATTTGAAATGTTCATTTCAGAAGCGTTATGTCAGTATGCAATAATAAAAATTCTAGTCATGCTTTTATGGGTCTTGCAAGACCTCTGTCTTCAAAATCCTCTGAAATTCTCAAGAACATGATGAACCCAGTAATCTATTTGTATATTCTTAGAAATTTGAGTAAGCAAATTTTGAAAATCTTATCAAAGTCAACAGACATAAGTCTTGGCTTTTCTTTGAAGTCACTTGCATAAGGCATTCACGGACATTCTAAACAACCCTTCCTTAACCCACAGGTCTATGCTACAAGGCAAATTTTACCTGTGACTCAGTAACATAAATTTAAATATATTGCAGTTATCTTCCTTACTGAATGGTCTTAATCCTATCCAGAATTTATCCCATATCAGCATGCACATGAGAGGATCTTTTTCAGGAGTTCCCTTATAGCATCATTCCTGTGCTTTGGCAGAGTAATGAGGAGTAGAGGGAACGCAGGTTGAGAATGCATTGTTTTGAACATGCTGCTGAGAATTTGAACCACATGTGTACTCTGTTTATAAGCCCTGCCAGCTTCTGTTCAACTTCCTTTTGCTTTCTTAATTCTGTATTTACACACACTTCCCTTACAGAAATAACTCTCCTTTTGTCCTTCCTGAGCCAGGGATATAGTTCAGGCAACACACACACACACACACACACACACACACACACACACACACATGGCCCATCAGGTCTTTCCAATTTGTAGTGAAACACTAGCTTGATTAAAAAAAAAAAAAGAGTATAGAAATTCTATCTAATTTGTTTTAGGGACAACCTAGATGAGGGGACGTTACACTTGCTTCAAACTTCCTCTTTTAAAACAAAATATTCCCGAAATACATTTCAACTATTCCATCAAGTGAACCAAAGAAAACTCTGAAAAATATCTGAAGAGCATAAACGCATTACTTATTCCTTTTGTGTGATGCTTTTATATTACAGAGTATAACCTTATAAGCTTTACAGTATCTCAGCAATTTTACTAAAATTGCCTTGTTGGAAACTAGCACTGAAGGAAAAATACATTCTCCCCCTAAACTTGAAAACATGTCAACATGAGGAAAAATGTATTTTCCTAGTAAACTTATAACTTTTTGGATAATTTTATGTTAGCAGAAGATCTGCAAAAACATACAGAAAGTCTCCTGTACTCTTAGACCAGCTTCACTTACTGTGAATATCTCATGTCAACACAGTATTTGTGGGGAAGGGTTTTGGATCACACCTCCTGAGGGCTAAACCCAGTTCTGTTTTGCAGGGAGTCACTCTTGGAAATGTTCTGGGGACCAGTTGGTGCCAGGGATTGAACCTGGACCTCCTTCATACCTAGACTGCGCTTGGCCCTTTGAGATCTCTCCAGCCCCTAACCATGTTACTTTTATTAAAGTATGAAATTAACATTGGCATAGTACTATTAAACAAACCCACAGATTTTATTCAGATTTCTGCAATTTTTCCACAGTGTAGATCTTTTATTTCTCCCTTTCCTTGTTGCTGTTGTCATTATTGCAGAATTCAGGGGTAGCATGATTGGTTGTGGTACAATCAGGGTTACCAGAGATCACACCAGCAGTGCCAGGGTTCACACTCAGCAATGTGGGACAGTGCCTGGGATTGAACTCATGCCTCATGCATGTGAGACAAGCACTCTACCACTGAGCCATGTCTCTTGGCCCCCTGATGCCCTATTTATGTTCCAAAATTCAGTTAAGGATATCAACTCATATTTATCTGTCATGATTGGTTCTTTGACCTCTAATAAGCAGCAGCTTCTTCCTTCCTTCCTTCCTTCCTTCCTTCCTTCCTTCCTTCCTTCCTTCCTTCCTTCCTTCCTTCCTTCCTTCCTTCCTTTTTTCTTTCTTTCTTTCCTTCTTGTCGGGGGTTTGTGGGAACTGGGGAGCTACTCTCAGCACTGTGTTGGCATGGGTCCTGTATGTGACGCAAGTACCTGAACTAACAGTTTCTTGATCTTTGCCGCCCATGACCTTGACACCTCATACGTGCAAAGTAAATGCTCTCCTGGTAAACTCCTGGCCCAGGAAGGACAAGAGGAGAGTTTTTTCTGCAAAGGGAAATATGAATAACTATAGAATTACAGAACTAAAAGGAAGCTGAAGAGTGGTGGTCCCATAATGTGCCGGTTTCCCTCAGTTTTAGTTTGTCCCACATTTCCTGTGATTATGCTGAGGTTAGACTTTTGAGGGGAAGGTAGAACAGGTAAGAGTCCTTCTCTTTACATCATATTAGAGAGTCTCTGATAGCAGTGTGGATTATTACTGGAGAGGCTGCCTTGATCACTCAGGGAAGGTGATATCTGCCAGGTTTATCGTGAAGTTACTGTTTTCTTTTACATATTCTTTAGAAGTAAGTTTAGATATCCAGTTCATAATCAAGAATTAAGCCTCGCGGGGCTGGAGCAATGGCACAGCGGGTAGGGCGTTTGCCTTGCACGCGGCCGACCCGGGTTCGATTCCCAGCATCCCATATGGTCCCCTGAGCACTGCCACGGGTGATTCCTGAGTGCAGAGCCAGGAGTAACCCCTATGCATCGCCGGGTGTGACCCAAAAAACAAAAAAACAAAACAACAACAACAAAAAAAGAATTAAGCCTCGCCTCTTAGAGAGAGGAAGATCAAAGAGTTTATGAACATGTAGTCAAACTACCACATTAATAAAATATTTGAAGAGGAAGTTTGAGGTTATGTAAATACCCTGTTTCTCTTTAAAGTGATTGGGGTGGGGTGGGGTGAGATGGGTGATGGGGGTGGAGGAACACACCTTGCAGTGCCCAGGGCTTCCTTCTGGCTCCATGCTCAGTGGTCACTTCTGGGGGACTGCTGGGGGACAATATATGTTGCCTGGGATCAGCTGTGTCCAAGTCAAGGCCTTACCCACTGTGCTATCTCTCTGTTCCGTCTCTTGAAAGTTTTGTCCACCAATTTTAGCATTCATCAATGGCTCTTAACTGCCCAGTTAATGCCACATAGTTCAAATGATTTCCTATCTTGCCTAATTTCTTTGATGTCTAACTGGACACCTTAAGGTACTTTAGCATTTCTTTGTCCCTTCTCTCCTGTTTGGGATGTTTTTTCTGGGTGGTTTCTGGGTGTGTTTGTTTTAACATGCCCCCTTTCTATTTTTCTTTTTTTAGCATCTCTTTCATTCCAGGCACTTCCTGTTACTTCAGACTCAATTTTGTTTTCTCCTTGCTGCATCTCTAGGATCAGCCATGTTTCTAAGGAACCAGTGTTGCTTTGGTCAGAATGGTACTGAGACTAAGATGGGAACAAATAATTTTGCCGTATTACTCCTTCATGTCACTGCTTCTGGGTACTCTCAGCAAAATGATCTGGGAAAGGTAGACAGAAGCACTCACAAATGTCTGCTTTCTAGAAGCAGTGGTTGCAAACAGCTCTGACTCTGTGCCAGCAAACAGGCTTCTCCGGAGGCCCCCTATTTCCTGCCTCTCTGCTTCTTGTCGTTCTTTCCTCTGGCAGTGCAAAACCTTGCTTTCTACTAAGAAAAGTATGTACCAACTCAGTACAGTGTTTGTGTACAGTTCCTTTGGTCTTGAGACCTCCCTCCCTAGGCAAAGCATTAGGGAGGGAGGTCTAGATATTCAAAGATTATTGAATATCTAGGGGCCCTGAGTTATTCAATAATCAGCCTGGCTATGTGGGCCTGACTGTTCAAATCTGAGTGATACCAGGGTCACACTAGGGTACTTGGGACAAGGGGTATGTGGTGCTAGGGAGCAATTGTAACCCTTGTACATGCCAGGGAAGCACTCTAGCCCTTTGGCCCTCTTTCCAGCCCACTATTGGTTTTCCAAGGCAAAGTTACTCAGGTTTTCTTTCTTCCCTTCACTGAGAGTGTGTCTTACTTGGTAGTACATTTTAGACTTATTTGTGAATGATCTATATTTTGTCATGTGACCCTGAAAAATTCTGGCTTTAAAACTTTTGCATACAAAGTCCAAGAAAGAGGATTTGGGGTGAAGTGATACATTTTGCTTGCATACCTGAGACCTAGATTCATTCCTTGTAATCGCGCGTGCGCGCGCGTGCGCACACACATACACACACACACACACACACACACACAAGTTTTTTTCTAGTGTACTTAGGTTTTGATAGATGTGCAGGTGGTACATACCACCCCGGAAGCAGTACCAAACAACTTTATCATCCCAGAATATCCTTGTGTTTACAGTCTGCTGCTCTCTCCACCCCACTTCCAGGCAACCAATAATGGGATTGTTGTCCCTGTGTTATTTTCTAGAGTATCAAATAAATGGAATGAAGTAATATATACCCTTTGGGTCTGGCTTCTTTCTTTAGCAGAATATATTTAAGATTAATCTGGGGGGGTGGAGCGATAGTACAGTGGGTAGGGCGTTTGCCTTGCATGTGGCCGACCTGGGTTCGATTCCCAGCATCCCATATGGTCCCCTGAGCACCACCAGGGGTAATTCCTGAGTGCAGAGCCAGGAGCAATGGCATAGGTCTTTGGTTAGTGGTGAATGTATTTATGACTGCAAGCTCCCTCCTGCGGCCATCTGGAAACCTCAGGGAATTTGTGAAATTGCCTCTTCTAGTAATGGGGTTAATGGGGCATGTCAAAAGGATGGTCTGGCAGAGGTGCTGACCAAATAAGGCACTTAGTGTAGCAGCATCAGTTACAAAAGCACATTCGTCACAGCCACCTGTACTTATCTTAGAAACACTCGATTTGTATTACCTTGGGAGCACCAGGCAACTGCCTTGACTTTGTCTTTACCCACAAACCCATCTGTAGAGAGTCTGAACAAAACCAATGCAAGTAAGAGTTGAGAAGGATGGTAGCTTGCTTCTCTGAAAAAGGCTTTGCTAATGGTCAGTCATCATCTGTTTTAGAATCAATAGTGGCATGAATTTTATAGTTTGTAACTACGATCAGTGATTTAATCAATAATTAACTTGGGGGTCTCCTAAGTTGTGCTTGGAGACCTGGTAGGGACCCACTAATTCTCAGCCAATTGGGTGGGTCGTTCAACAGATACATGAGTCTGAGGAGGCAATGCTGCTTGGACCCTGCACTGCTGGGATTACCAGGTGGTGCTTGAGGGCTCCTAGGACTGCACCTAGCAATCTTTGGGGGACCATATGGTATCCCTAATGCATGATAAGCATGTGCCCTAAACTTCTGTGCCATCTCTTCTCTTCTGACAAATGATTTAAAAAATATATTTTTTTTCATTTTTAGTTCACACCTTGCCGTGCTGTCTTGGTGGTGCTCAGGAGACCATATGTAGTGCCGGAGATTTGAACCAGGGTCAGTTTTATGCAAGACAATTGCATTAACCCCTGTGCTATTTCTCTGGTCCCTACTTTAAAATTTTAACAATTCCATTCCACATACTCCTTTTCCTTTGTTCAAGCAGAAATTTTATATATGACATTCTTCTTTAAATGCAAAATATGAATTAAAAGAATAGTATTATAATAGACCTCTGGTTAAACTTTTTTTTTTTCTTTTTGGGTCACACTCAGAGATGCTCAGGAGTTACTCCTGGCTCTGCACTCAGAAATTTCTCCTGGTGGTGCTTGAGGGACCATATGGAATGCTGGGGATTGAACTTGGGTCAACCGCATGCAAGGCAAAGGCCCTACCCACGGTACTATCACTCTGGCCCTTAATATGGTTAAAATTGACTTTGAAAATGCAATGCTCTGGAATGGAGCATAACCATGCCACTGAACCCCCATAGGCTGTTTCATTTGGGGCACCCCAGAGGGGGATAGGTGAGACCCCTCCCTGCACTTAGGGACCTAGCCCTGGTAGTCTAAAACCTCCAGAACCCAGCTACTGCTCACAGCCACTCTCCACACAGAGCATCATCCACAAGTGAATCTATTCCTGGACTGCGTGGCTGCATTTGTCGCCACATGATACTTTAAACCACACACCCTACCCATACTCCAAGATTACCACACCACATTTGATAGGCTTCAAAGTAGGAGGCAACCAATCTTAGAAGGAAATACACATTTTTTTACAGATATATATATATATATATTTTAATTTTAATTTTTTTGGGGGGTCACACCCGGCGATGCACAGGGGTTACTCCTGGCTCTGCACTCAGGAATTACTCCTGGCGGTGCTCGGGGGACCATATGGGATGCTGGGATTTGAACCCGGGTTGGCCTCATGCAAGGCAAACGCCCTACCCGCTATGCTGTCACTCCAGCCCCCTATATATATATTTTAATTGATTTATTTTGGGTTCACACCCAGTGATGCTCAGGGGTTACTCCTGGCTCTGCACTCAGAAATTCACACCTGGTGGTGCATGGGTGGACCATAGGGGATGCTGGGGACCAAACCTGGCTCGGCCGCATGCAAAACAAACACCCTACCCACCGTGCTATCACTCCAGCCCCCACAGATATACATTTAAAAACCACGCAAGGCCCAACCTTTAACAAGCCCGTATAGAAGGGCTTAAAGGCACCTGGGTGAAATACAACAGTCTCCACGCTCTTTCCTCTAAGAATACTTTTTCTGTAGCATTTTTAGCAGTTTTTCATAACAAACAATATGAAATACATTATTTCGGTTCTGCTTTGGGGCAGGGATTGGGGTTCTGGATGGAAACATCTGAAATATGGTGTTTGTGTTGGTGTTTGAATATTAAATCTAATGCAATACTGTGAACTACTTTATAAAATAAAAAATATATATAAAAATTTGATGGTAATTTAATCTAGGGTATCAAGAAGCATGGTGCTCAGTAAATATATCTTATGTTTTGGTTTTGTTTTTGTTTGTTTGGGGGTCACACCGAGAGATTTGCTCAGGGGTTACTCCTGGCTCTGCAGTCAGGATTACTCCTGGCAGTGTTTGGGGGACCATAAGAGATGCCAAGGATTGAACCCAAGTTGGCCCTATCCGCTATACTATCTTCCCATCCCCCTAACTTATATGTAGAGACTAAGATTTGTAGTAATTTAAATGTTTGATAAATTTTATTGAAATACCATTGTTTACAATAATATGAATTTTAATGTTTTTGGTATATAATGTTACTGCACACAGCAATCACCAAAGAAATTTTGAAATATTTTAGAGGAACATATAAATCTAGGTGCTGAGAAAAATAGCTGGAATTTTGTTTTCAGTTTTTTAGTTTCTTGTGTTGGAGATTTAATTTTGTTCAGCCAAATTTAATTACCATTTAAATAATGTATTTTTCTTGCTACAAATTAACGGAGGCCTTTCTAGACAAGATATTTGATTATAAAAATACAGACAAGTTCTTTGTCTACCAAAAAAAAAAAAGAAGCCTAATCTGAAAGTGGCTTTAGATATTCTCTGCTCATACATAGGTCAGATTTCTTAGCCAGAAGAAATGAAGCAGTCCATAGCCATCTGTGCAAGTGCCTAAGGACACCTTTAGAGTGGGTTATTTTTTACTCTTCAGTTGAACTCTCTTTGGAGAGCTGCTGCCACACCTGTAAGTGCTCAGAGGACCACATAGTACTGGGGCTTGAGCCCAGCCTCCATCTCTGAGCATCTCCCTGGTCCCTTTAAAAATATTGTAGCCAGAGCTATAGTACATCAGGTAGGGCTCTTGACTTCCACATAGCTGATCCAGATTTGACCCCCAGCTCCCCATAGGGTCCCCCGAGCCTGCCAGGAGTGATCCATGAGCACAGATCTATGAGTAGGCCCTGAGCACCACACCACCACTGTGTGTGGACCCCCTGCCTCCAGAGAAGGAGTGTTGTAGGTGGGTAAAGTGGCTCCTCTAAAGCAGGTCTCCTGGGTGGATTGGGAAGCATTGCAGGTCACCTGACTTCTGGCTGTCCCAATATTGTGGGTGACCTACCATCAAAATCTCCAGGTGCCATGGCCTGATCAAGAATTGCTCTCTGAGCTTAATGTCTCCAGGGTGAGATACAACAATCTTCACACATTTTTCTCTAAAGAAACTTTTTTGGATCATTTTCAGTGGATTATTCATAACAAGCAATACAAAATAAATCATTTAGGATCCGCCTTTGGGACAGGCTTGGTTGTGGGAAAATTGGAAATAATGGTGGAGGGAAGGTGTAAGGGTGGTTGGATTGGTGTTGGAATATTGAATGTAATAAATTATTGTGAACAACTCTATAAAAATATAAAGGAAAATTATTTTTTATAAAGGAATTGCACTCTGTTTTAAGAAAGGAAAGGCAGAGCTAGAGCAATAGCACAGCGGGTAGGGCGCTTGCCTTGCATGCAGCTGACCTGGGTTCAATTCCCAGCATCCCATATGGTCCCCTGAGCACCGCCAGGGGTAATTCCTGAGTGCAGAGCCAGGAGTGACCCCTGTGCATCGCCGGGTGTGCCCCAAAAAGAAAAAAAAAAAAGAAAGAAAGAAAAGGCAGTCCTGACCTCCACCTAGTTTTCCAGCTCATTGTCTGTTTGTACAGAAAAAAATTCCTGGGAGGAGATAACAGTAAAATAAAATATTGTTATTCAGGAAATATGAAAGGCAAGGAAGAAAGAACAGGGGTGGGGGTCCTCCAGAGGGGAGAGTCCATATCCCACGTGGAGAAGTTGACATTCAAGCAAATGCCCCGCTCCCCAATGGGGAGTGTGCTGCTTGCCTTGCAAGGTTTAATAGGGTTTTCCAAACTGCCCCCACTTGGCGCTTACTACAGAAATCATCTGTTTCTAGGGTGTTGTCGAGGGAAGGAGCTTGGACCTTTTGGCGTGGTCTTTCATGTTCTCATCACAGTCTTGTTTCTGCTGGAATTTCTCCTCTGTTTCAGTGGGTTTCCGGCCTCTGTGACTTTAGGCTGGTGCTAGAGAATCTTCTTTCTTGTTGTTGTTTTGGGGCCACACCAGGCAATGTTCTGGGCTTACTTACTATTGACTCTGTGCTCAACAGTCACTCTGGCAGGGAACCGTATGGGGTGGTGTGAATAGAACTCAGGTCAGCTGTGTGCAAGCAAGTGCCCTGTTTGCTGTACAATTGCTCCAGCTTGTGGTAGTTCTTGTTTGTTTGTTCTGGGTCACACCTGGCTATGTTCAGGTCTTACTCCTGGCTGGCTCCGGGGACCATGTGTTCGATGCCAGAGATTGAACCCAGTTTGGCCACGTGCAGGGCAAATGCCCTATTCACTGAACTATCATGCTGGTTCTCCTGGAGGAGTTCTTGAATCCACATTTCGTGTTCTCTCTCCAACCCCCGCCCCCACCACATACATACCTGTCTGTGTGCCTGACTGCAACATAAACATCTTTAAATGGTTCTTTAGAAAAGGTAATTCGAGTAAGTAATATGACTTAGGTTGTAGAGCTCACATATGCAAGACCCTGAATTCAATCCCTGGAACCACATGACCCCCAAATACCACCAGCAATAGCACCAGTGGTCCCTATTTCAAAAAAAGAATAAATCATGATGTTTCTTTTAAGAGCTACATTTTGGTGAGATCAGGCTACTAAACATTTGGACGCTACTTATTTTATTCCTCCTCCTCCACCACCACCCCTCACCCCAAAACTTTAAAGTTCGCATTTCTAGGACCTAGGAAACTGAGTGTAACTTTGATTTAGTTGTATTTTCAGATTCGTTTTATTTAAAAGTTATCTTTGCATTTCAGGTAATTTCTCGGCACGTTCGGGAGCTCCTGGGAATTGAAGAGCCGGTATTCCGCCGCAGCATCAGGTTTCCCTACAGAGACAATGTTGGCTTATTTTTAGAGCAAAAAGCTCACAGCGGGGAACATTCTGATTCCTTGACCTTTTCTGAATTTGTGGAAAAAGCAAGATTACAAGATTATGCTGTTAAAGCAACTGACCCTGTAAAAGTACTAACAGACACTGAACAATTATCAGAAAAACTTCACAAGCTGAAAAGATCAAGCTAAGTTATTTGAAGGGAGTGTTTAGTCTTGGGGATTTCCCCCCTTTTCCCTTTTCCATTAAGAATGAGTTAGAATTGCCTCATTCTCTCACTGATTCACAATCTGATTGGTTCTTCTAGTTGATCAGATTATTAACTCAGGCAGATTGATAGAAGAAAACTAATGACTTTTAAATCTAACTCATTCAGCCACACCTAGCTCATACTCTACTGTGGTTTTTCTAGGGAGTAGTTCTCTTCCTAGAACAAGTTCTCTTAAATTATTTTAAGCAGTTAAAGGGAAGGTCAGAATGTTCTTCCTGCATCTTTGTGACATTGTCTGGAGATAGAAATATCCTCCGTGTTCAAATGGGGCAGCCTGCCCTGAACCACACCGTACTTTGTGTTCTGTTTAGTCCCTCATTAAAGCAAAGAGCAGAAAGCTTCTTTATCTGGGCTGTTGTCAGAATTCCTGATAAACTCTAGTGATGCATAATTTGGGAACAAGAACATTTAAAGAACCAGAATTAAAAGTAAATCTGCCAGCGCAGATAATCCCCTCCACAAGTCCAGGGGCAGAGAGGTAATGTTTTATTATTGATTCAGCATTGAATCAGTATTCAGTCCATGTCAGAGGCAGATTGCTAACAAGATTGCAGAGACAGAAACTCTATGTCACACAGCCTTCAGTCTTCATTCTGCTGCATCCCTGTTAATTGTCTATATCCATGGAAGAACAGAACTTCTCATATTGCTGAGACGAACAGGACATTACTACTTGGAGCCATACACTTAGGCTCAACTCCCAGGGAGCCAGGGAGGTGAGATGTCACCCCTTCCATTTATGCTCACATTCCAAAGAGGGCACCAAGGTCCCCCCAGAAAAACATTCTCAGATGTGAGACTGACTTGAGGTTTATTAACGTTTTTGTTCCACTTAACAATTTAAAAAGGAGGTTAGAGAATAGAGCAGATAGGATACTTGCCTTACAAATGGTTGACTGGGGTTCAATCCTGGTACCTCATATGGTCCCATGAACCCCAGCATGAGTGGCCTCTGAACACGAGACAAAATTAAGTCTCCTACTCTCTGACCCACCCTCAGAACCGTCCTCTGTCCCACCCCCTGACCCACCCTCAGACCCGCCCTTTGAACCTCCCCTGACCCTCCCTTTGAACCCCCTTCAGACCTCCCTTTGAGCCACCCTCTGACCAACCCTGTGAACGGCCCACTGACACACCCTTCGACCCACCCTCGGACCCACCCTGTGACCCGCCTTCAGAACTGCCCTCTGTCTCACCCAGTGAAGCGCCCACTGACCCGCCCTTTGATCCACACTCTGCTCTTTCACCCGCCCTTTGAACCACTCTCAGACCCCCCAACCTGCCCTCAGGCACGCCCTCAGACCCACCTCTGACACGCCCTAAGACCCGTCCTCTGACACATCTTGACACGCCCTCTGACCCTCCCTGCAACACGCCCTATGACACGCCCTCAGACCCGCCCTGTGACACGCCCTCAGACCCGCCCTGTGACACGCCCTCTGATATTTCAACCGCCCTTTGAACCACTCTCAGACACATGCCCTAAGACCCGCCCTCTGACACGCCCACGGACACGCCCTCAGACCCACCCTGTGACTTGCCCTCAGACCCGTCCTCTGTCATGCCTTGACACGCCCTCTGACACGCCCTCTGAGCCTCCCAGCAACACGCCCTAAGACCCTCCCTTTGACACGCCCTCTAACCCTCCCTGCAACATGCCCTAACGCCCACGGACACGCCCTCTGACACGCCCCTGACCTGCCCTCAGACCCGTCCTCTGACACACCTTGACACGCCGCGCCTCTGACCCTCCCTGCAACACGCCCTATGACACGCCCTCAGACCTGCCCTCTGACCCTCCATGCAGCACGCCCTAAGACCCGCCCTCAGACTCACCCTGTGAGACGCCCTACGACCCGTCCTCTGTCGTGCCTTGACACGCCCTCTGACACGCCCTCTGACCCTCCCCGCGTGTGTAACACGCCCTGAGACCCGCCCTGAGACCCGCCCTAAAACCCGCCCTTTGGCGCACTCTGAACTTTCACCCGCCCTTTGAACCACTCTCAGATACATGCCCTCTGACACGCCCTCAGACCCGCCCTCAGACACACCCTGTGACACACCCCAAGACCCGCCCGCTGACAAGCCTCGACACGCCCTCTGACACGCCCTCTGGCCCTCCCTGCAACACGCCCTAAGACAGGTCGTCTGACACGCCCTCTGACACGCCCTAAAACCCGCCCTTTGACCCTCCCTCTGATCTTTCACCCCCCTTTGAACCACTCTCAGACACATGCTCTAAGACCGGCCCTCTGACACGCCCTTTGACAGGCCCTCAGACCCGCTCTCAGAACCACCCTGTGCACGCCCTAAGGCCCTTCCTCTGACACACCTTGACACGCCCTAAGACCCGCCCTCTGACACGCCCACTGACCCACCCTTTGACCCGCCCTCAGAACCTCCCGGTTTTGCCATCTAACCCGCCCTTTGACATGCCCTCAGAACTTCCCTCTGACGCTCCCTTTGAACCACCCTGTGAACCGCCCACTGGACAGCCCTCTGACACGCCCTATGACACGCCCTAAGACCCACCCTTTTACCGGCCAGTCTTTTGAGTTAAACCTAAAATTGATCGAGTCAAATAATAACAGTTTCTAAATGACAAAAAAAATTAAGTCCTGAAAACCTCTGGATGTAACTTAAAACCCCAAACCCAAACAACAAAATAAAGAGGTGGGGAGAGGGAAGATCACTCCAGTAGCCGTAAGCGCCCTAGGTTCAGTCCCACCACGAACATTCCCGGCACCACTGGGAGCAACTCCCAGCAATGAGCCGGGAGGAGCCCTCCCATCCCACCCTAACATTAAATAGAACAATTTTAACAAGCATTCTTTCATTGAACTATATTTTGATAATTCCACTGATCATTTAGTTGTAACAAGCAATATAAAACAAATGATTTTGTGCTTGCCAAGGGGACAGGCTTGGGGATGGGGGAGAGGTCACACTGGTGGTGGGATTGGTGTTGGAACATTGAATGCCTAAAACAACTGTATTATGACAACTTTGTGAACCAAAGTGTTTAAATACATTTTTTTAAAATTAAAAAAATGAAAAGATGAGTTCCCTTTTTCCCCTTTAGTACCAGAGAAAAAATTTTTTAAATTGTTTTGATTTATGTTTATTTTATAAAAAGCCTAGTTTACAGAAATACTATTGACTATGGAGTTGAGTCTGAGTTTGCTTATAGGACTCTTTTATGTAGCGTTTTCCAGACTGTATTAAATATAACCCAGACTAAGGCCAGAAAGACAGATCAATAGACTGAAACATGTGCTTTGCATGCAGAAGGCCCAATTTTGATTCCCACTACTGCGGGATCCTTCAAGCTCTGCCAGGAGTGATTCCTCAGCATTCTGAGACAGGAGTAACCTTTAGGCACCAGTGGATGTGGCCCCCAAAAGAACAAACACAGGGACTGGAGCAATAGCACAGCGGATAGAGCATTTGCCTTGCACGCGGCCGACCCTGGTTCAATTCCCAGCATCCCATCTGGTCCCCTGAGCACCACCAGGGGTAATTCGTGAGTGCATGAGCCAGGAGTGACCCCTGTGCATTGCCAGGTGTGACCCAAAAAGAAAAAAAAAAGGAACAAAAACAAATGAGCTCAGGCCAAATTTTACCCATGAGTAACTTTTCAAAGTTAATTACCATTTCAAGAGAAATGATAAAATTCTTTGTGTTGCTTGAATAATTCTAGTTTCCCTATAGTCTTCCAGGCTGAACCATTCTTCTTCTTCCCCATCTCCCTGCTTTATCCCAGAACTCACTCTCGGGCCACTCTAATCCAGGAGGACAGAAACGCCCCCATTCAGTTCCCTGCACCTGAGTAGTCAACAGAAACCACTACGTGCTGCTGCTGAGAGGGGAACAGGGCCTCAAATTAGCATTTGTGTCCAGTGTCAATATCTGATGATAAATTTAATTTTCTTCCCAAATTTGACTAACAAATTTTTCTCAAAGCACTCAGCCACATGCCATCAAATCAGTCTAACAAACAAATATGCAAAGGCAAAATGTAAACGAGTAACCTAAAATGATGAGGATTTACATGCAGAGCGAATGAATGGCTTTGTTCACAAGCACTTTAGGGGTTAGTGGAGAGGGAACTCAAGTGGTAGAGAATGTTCCTTACATGTGTTAGACTTTTGGGTTCAGTCCCTGACACTGTATGGCCACCCAAACACCAGGTGTAGCCCTAATACTCCACCCTCTTCTCTCTGCCCCCAGCACTGGCCTGGAAAACTAAAAGAAAAAAAAATCTCTTTTGCAATCAGTAAACAACGGTTATAGTGACATCCTTTTTCAACTCGATGAGATTTCTATTAGTTTCTACACTATTACGATTCACTTAAAGTATTAGCAAAGCATAAAGGCAGTACACTTGCTCCAGAGGGATGAAATGTATATCTTGCACAGTGGCTTTTTTAGCTATTTGGTATAAATGCCAGTGATTTTTAAGTGGTTCTATAAGTCAAAATGATATAAATAGAATATCTTTAAGTAAGAATAGTATAATAGTCAAATATTGCTTAAGTGAGTAAATTCATTTGATATTATCCGTTTACTATTCTATCAAAAATGGTAGTAAAATCGAGCTGTATCATTTATCAACTGCATATGGAGACTGGAAAAGAAGCAGAAGAATGTAAATGTCTCATAAAAACATTATAACTCTGTTTGGGTTTTTGGGCCACACCTGGCCATGCTCAGGGTTTACTCTTGGCTCTGAGCCCAGGGATCACTTCCAGCTGGTGAAGTGGACCATATGGGACACCAGGGATGGAACCCAGGCTGACTACATGCAAGGCAAGTGCTCTACCCAATGTACTATCACTCCAGCCCACATTATAAGTTATTGAATATAATTGTGGGAGAAATAATCTGTATTGACTTCCTCAGGGAGTAGATTATTTAAATGCATCAGGTTGTGTAGTTTTATTTCGTTGTTTCCCAAATCCAGGCAATACAGAAAGATACCACGGTAAGAGAATTCTTGTTTACATAATACTAAAGAACAACTAGTAGAGTTTTCTAGTTCTTTAATACCTAACGCAGGGCAAATATAGTGACTGTCATTATCAGTTACGATCAGTTGTCAGGGCACAGCCAATGTCGAGTTGATTCGTGGAGAAGAAACAGTCCTCATTCCCCAAGTCTCTTCTCTTACGGGCATGGAGCACCCTTGGACTCCACTGGCTGGTGTGCTCTGCTTAGGGAGATGCCGAATAAGTGGCAATAGGTATAGTTCAGATGGTCCCGGAGAACTTCACTGCGAGAAAGAGCTTGGGTCAGGGGTGTCTCCTTGAGCTGTACTGCAGTCAGATCAAACACAGGGAAAGGGCTGGAGAGGGGGAAAAAATAAGGGTATACATGTATAAGAGTCTGTTTCAAAACTGTTATTTGCCTCTCAAGTAAGATTTTCTCCAGGCTGGAGAGATAGTACAGCGAGTTGGGTGTCTGCCATGCATGCTGCCAGTTTGATCTGCCGGTTTGATCCCCAGTACCCCAAATGGTCCCCAGAGCCTACCAGGAGTGATTCCTGAGTGCAGAACCAGGAGTAAACACTGAGCATCACTGAGTGTGGCACAGATAAAGAGAAATGTTATTTTTTTAAAGAGTTTTTCTCCCCTTGGAATTTTTATGTCAACTAAAATGCATAGTTAAATAAAAAAATTTCATTTGTAACTATTCAGAATGTGAACTTAATTGTACTTGGAAAGTCTCTTACTTTTGGGGAAAGGGTTGGGTTTCTGGGCTACACAGTGTTGCTGAGGGCCATTCCCAGTTCTGTGCCCACGGGTTGCTTCCAGCAATGCAAAAGGGACCATGTGGTGGTGGGGATCGAACCCAGGCCAGCCTATGTAAGGCAAGCATCTCCATCCCTGTACTATTTCTCTGGCCCAGTTCAAGCCTATGTACATTTCACTAAGTATATTTGTGAAATTGAGAGAGAGAGAGAGAATAATTATAGTAATGATATTGACATTCTTTTTTCTTAGTTTCCTTGAATACCAAAGAGAATACCAATGAGGATCATAGACACAAATCTCATTTCTTTTACAATAGCCTCTTTAAAAAAAATTATGTTTGGGCCAGACCAATAGTGCAGCAGGTAGGGCACTGACCTTGCATGCAGCCAACCCAGATTCGATCCCCAGAATCCCATCCCATATGGTCCCCCAGGCACTGGCAAGAGTAATTCCTGAGTGCAGAGCCCAGAGTAATCCCTGAGCATTGCTAGCTGTGACTCAAAAGTCCAATCAATCGATCAATGTTTACTCTTCATCTGTATAGGGAAAGAGGTAGATCTTAATATGCAACATTAAAACAGGGCTATATTAAGTATTTGTAGCATATATCAAGTTGAAAAGCTAAAAAATGGGTCCAAGGGTCAGAGAGACAGAACAGAGGGTAGGTTGCTTGTCTTGCCTTGTCCTAATTCAGTCCCTGGCATGACACATGGTCTCTGAACATGGACAGCTACGAGTGATCCCTGAGCACAGAGCTGTCAGTAAATCCTGAGCACTGCCGGGTAAGGCCCCCAAACCAACAACAACAAAATCTGGGCCCAGATATGTGGCTTAGTGATAGAAGACATACATAACTGTGTGAGGTGCTGGATTTAATCCCCAGTACCATAATACACACACACACACACACACACACACACACAGCATTTAAACAGTTGTAGTGTTTTAAAGATCAGGAGTAAGGTCAGGAAATCTTTCTCCACACAGTGTTAGAAATTGTAGCCAGTGCAGCAAAAAAAGGCATATAGATTGGTAAAGATGAAATAAATGAAACATCCCTATTTATAGATGACATGATTTTTGGATGAGCCTCACACATGAAGGAACTGGCAGAGGAACCCAGGTGTGTGGAATCCGAGACTGAGATCTCCAAGCCTGCTTGGATTGGGACTGGGCCTCTTCTGCCCAGACCCCCCATTTTCCAGTAGCTAGGTGGTCACATCCAGAAACTGCCCCCCCCCCCCCATCTCGAGCCATGTAATCCCATCAACTGCCAACATCCAGAGAGTATAAAACCAAGCTTCCAGAAGAGAGTGACGAAGAGTCTCTTGCCCCCGCATCTGGCTGTCTTCTTATAGCCTACTTCTCCCTTTCAGAGAACCTGGCAAGCTACCAAGAGTTTTCTACCTGCATGGGAGAGCCTGGCAAACACCCCGTGGCATATTCATATGACCAAACCAGTAACAATGATGGGTCTCATTCCCCTGACCCTGAAAGAGCCTCCAATGTGGCACCATTGGGAAGGACGACTAACAAGAGGCTTCTAAAATCTCAAGGCTGGAATGAATGGAGATGTTACTGAGACCACTTGAGAAAATCGACGATCAACAGGATGATGATGATGATGATGATGATGATGATGATGATGATAATGATGATGATGATTTTTGGTGTAGAAAATCCCAAGTAAGCTACAGAAAATCTCCTAGAACTAATAAATTTAGAAATGTTGCTGAACACAAAATAAGCATCCAAATACCAATTGTATTACTATGTACAGCAGTGAACTCAGGTGCCAGAATTAAAGATGTAGTTCCAGTCACACAAGAAGAAACACTAAAGGGTCAATTTAATAATCCTTGGAAAGACTTGCAAAGCAAAAATTACAAAATGCTGAGGAATTGAAGACTGAATTAGTGGAGAGACAAACTTGGATGGAAAAATTCAACAGATGTCTTAAGATTAAAAAAAAACCAGTTTGGCAATGTCTTTTTAAAAAGTTAAACATTTAATTATCACATGAGCTAGTAATTGCATTCCTGAGTATTTGTCCCAGAGAAATGAAAACTTATGTCTGCATAAAATTACCTGTGCGTGAGTATTCATAGAAATTTTGTTCATAATAGTAAAAAAAACAAACAAACTAGAAACAACCCATGCACGATAAATGGCTGAATAAGGTCAATGGCTAAGCCAACTATGGCTACACTGATACAGTCAGAAACCTGGACAAAACTCCAGAGAATTATGCTTATTGAAAAAAGGCCAAATCTAAAAGTGACATGATAGATTTTTTCAGTTCTATATGATTCTTTTTGTTTGTTCATTTGTTTGCATGGGGGGCATATTTGGCAATGTTCAGGGCTTGCTCTTGGCTCTACACTCAGGACTCACTCCTGGCAGGACTCAAGGAATCATTTGGGTTGCCAGGGATGGAACCCAGATCGGCCACGTGCAAGGCAAGCACCCTACCTTACCTTACTACCTTACTGTTACTCCAGCCCCTATACAACATTCTTGAAATGACAAAACTATCGAAACAGAAACTAGATTAGTGGCTGCAGGGATCATGAAGAATCCCTTGGGGAGTAGCGTAATACAGCTGCTCTGTATCTTGACAGTATTGTAAACAATATCCCAGTTGTGATGCTGCACTGAAGTTTTAATATATATTTAATATATTTGCACCATTGGGGGTAACTAGGTAAATAAATGCATTATTTCTTAGCAACTACATGTGAATATCTCTAAACTTTAATTTGGGGTGGAGTTCCCTGTGGTGTTGGGGGCTATTCCGCTACGCTCAGGGACCATGCCTGGCAGTGCTGTGGACCATATGCAGTGCCTAGTGGAGACCCCCATATATGATGGAGAGAAGAGAAAAAAAGAGAGAAAGGTACACTAGGCATAAACAGAGCACCCTCAATCTCTGAATCAGGAAAGAAGACCCAAGAAGGAAGTATGAAAAAAAGACAGGGACAGAGGCCTGGCAAAGGAGAGAAATTGGCAGAGAAGGACCCGAGAGACAGGAAGAAAGGGAAGACTGAAGGCTATCAGGCAAACCTAGAGGAGAGATTGCTACAAGGAGTCTGACATATTCAGTAAACCAAGGAGGAAAGGGTTGAGCAGTGACCAGTGAATTTAGTTAGATATGGAAGTCACAGCAATCAGGAAAACCATTTTTCCCTTCTAGATGATTAAAAATGAAAACGATCATTCCCTGCCCCCACCCTCCCTCCCCACCCCAAATGCTTTCCAACGTCAGGGGTGGCATACAGCAGAACTGCCAGGCTCAAGAACAAGGCTGTCAGGCTTGCACACCCACATCAATGTCAGGAACTTAAACGTGGCCATACTCTTTCTTGCAAGGCAGGTACTCTAAGCCCCTGCCCTATTTATTTAGGCTCTTAATTTTTTTTTTTTTTTTGTCGAGGGCCAGAGTGATAGTATAGCAGATGGTGTACTTGCTTTGCATGCTGTCAACCTGGGTTTTGTTTTTGTTTGTTTGTTTTGTCTTGTTTTCTTTTTGGGGTCAAACCCGGTGATGCACAGGGGTTACTCCTGGTTCTGCACTCAGGAATTACTCCTAGTGTTACTCAGGGGACCATATGGGATGCTGGGAATCAAACCTGGGTTGGCACTGTGCAAGGCAAATGCCCTACCCACTGTGCTATCGCTCCAGCCCCTCAGCCTGGGTTTGAACCCCCAGCATCCCATATAGTCCCCTGGAGCCTGCCAGGGGTCATCCCTGAGCACAGACCCAGGAGTAAACCCTGGGCACTGCTGTGTGTGGTTAAAACAGTCTTTTGATCTTTGGGGGCCAGAGTGTTAGTATGGCAGGTAGGGATGGCAGGTAGGGCTCCTTCTGGAATGCGACAGACCTAGGTTCAATCCCTGGTACTACATATGGTCCCCTGGGTCCTGCCAGGAGTGATCCCTGAGCACAGAGCCAGGAGTAAACCCTGAATACTTCTGGGTGTGGCCTCCAAAAACAAATAGGAGGAAAATGAGGGTTGGGGAGGTATTGTTGGAAGGAAGTGACACTAGTGAAGGGACTGGTGTTGAAACACTGCATGCCTGAAACTGATCATGAAAGCTTAGCAATTTCAAAGTGATTAAAAAAAGAAAGAAAGAAAAAATGATCTTGGGCCAAAGAGATAATACATCATAAGCATGTGCCTTACTTGAGGCAAACCACTATGGTTCTCTGAGCAACGTAAGGGTTGCTCAACAATCCTCTGAACACAGCCGGGTTTCCTACCCACCAATCCACACACACACACAAGTTTTAAAAATTGATCTTTAAAAATTGATCAAGCTATAGAGAAATGTAAGGTCCATTCTCTATTTGTAGAAACTCACATAATGAGTTTTACATATGTGTGTGGACTGGAGCGATAGCACAGCTGGCAGGGCGTTTGCCTTGCACGTGGCCGACTGGCGTTCGATTCCTCTGTCCCTCTCAGAGAGCCTGGCAAGCTACTGAGAGTATCCCGCCCGCACGGCAGAGCCCGGCAAGCTCCCCATGGTGTATTTGATATGCCAAAAACAGTAACAACAAGTCTCACGATGGAGATGTTACTGGTGCCTGCTTGAGCAAATCGATGAACAATGGGACGGGACAACAGTGCTACAGTGTTACATGTGTGTGTGTGTGTGTGTGTGTGTGTGTGTGTGTGTGTGTGTGTGTGTGACTGGGGAAGTTTATCTCTGCTGTTAAGCTACATCCCAGCAAGCGGCATGTTTCTGAGAAGCAATTTGGGAACACTGCCTAACAAACAGAATAGATACAGCCTCCGATCTAGGAAGGGAATCTTCAAAGCAGCCCTTTGTGCAAAAATTGGGGCCGAGAAGAACTCCATGACTATAAAGAGGATATAAAATAAAAGCATCAAATGTGTTTTATGAACAGAGCCAAGTGATGCCTAGGCAGTGGTTGCACCAATGGAGGCCGGTTTCCAGAAAATCAGTGTGGAGAGTCCCTGGGTTTCCAAACTACATTAAAATGCACTAAGTACATTATAAGATGATAACATAAATGCATTTGTGTCGAAGCAGAGATTTAAAAAATGACATATACAAACTCCCCCTCTCCATTCTTTTTCATAGGGGCCACCTCCAGCAAAATTTATTTTTGGAGTCAGGCCCACCCCCACATGTCTGCAGGGTTCAGGGGTGGGGGGAATGCCTGGGAGAGAAGCAGCTAGAGCCTCACTATGCTCGGCGTTGGCTCTACCACGTGAGCTGTGTTCCAGATATAAAGAACCAGGGAGGTGGTTCCGAGGCAGAGCACATGCCTGCATGGAAGATCCTTGATACCAGTGAAAAAGCTGGAAGTTGAGAGAGGAAGTGTGTGGGGTGCAATCTGTGGGGTAGAGGAAGCACCCCTTTCCCTCCTAGCTGGGATTTTGGTTTTGATTTGTTTCCTAGGGCCTCCCGAGGGGTACTCAGTGTGCCCGGGGTCAGCAATTCTTGGCCAACTGGGTCCATGGTTCAAGGTGAGGGCCCAAGAATGTGGTGCAACTTGGGCCCTGTGGTACCAGGAACCATCAGAACCGCCCCAACAGTGCTCAAGAGCCTACAGAGTCACACCTAGCAGTGCTCAGGGACCATGTGGTGCCAGGGATGGAATCTGGGTTAGTTGCAAGCAAGGCAGGCACCTTAGCCCTGGTCCTATCCAGCTTCTTGACGGACTTACAATTTGTTCAGGGGGTAGGGTGGGAGTAGGCCACACCCAGTGATGTTCAGGGCTTACTCCTGACTCTGTGCTCAGGGATCATTCCTGGAGGGCGTGGGGGACCATATGGGGTGCTGGGGATCAAGCCTCAGTCAGCCGTGTGCAGGGCCAAGTGGCTACCCCCTGTCCTATTGCAGCCCCTACTTACCTCTTCTGAGACATGTTCTCGGCATAGACCTTGCTGACAAGGTCCTGAAGCTGGAATGTGGGGCAGGTTTTCTGGTCTTGCCCACAGGCCTTGCCGTGCACAGACAGGAACACTTTATTCAGCAGCAGCAGCACTTGGCGGTAGAAGATGTTCTCCCCAAAGCAGCTGTTGATGAGTGCGTAGATCACGCACTCCAGCCATTTGGGGTTGAGGGTTATTCCCCCTACAGGCCAACAGGGAAATCCCAGTGAGCACCTCCAGCAAGGCTGGCAGGAACCTAAAGACAAATCTCCAGACCCGGGTGACAAGCACCTTTCTTCCAAGGCCGTCTTGTCATCTGAGTTTCAGATGACAAGGGTAAACTAGCACTTCTTGCTCATCCCAGAACCCACAAGAGCCCTTTCTTTTTTTTTTGGGGGGGGGTCACTCCTGGCTCTGCACTCAGGAATTACCCCTGGCCGTGCTTAGGGGACCATATGGGATTCTGGGATTTGAACCCGGGTCGGCCGCGTGCAAGGCAAACGCCCTACCCGCTGTGCTATCTCTCCAGCCCCAAGAGCCCTTTCTAACACATCAGGCGGTGAGGGCTCCTGGGGAGCCCACCCCCAGAGGATCACGAGGGGATACGGCAGATAATGCAAATGACAAAAGCATTACTTCTAGAGCAGTCCTTGGCTTGTTGTTGTTGTTGTTGTTGTTGTTTTGCTTTTTGGGTCACACCTGGCAATGTTCAGGGGTTACTCCTGGCTCTACACTCAGGAATCACCCCTGGTGGTGCTCAGTGGACCATATGGGATGCTGGGAATCGAACCCGGGTTGGCTGCATGCAAGGCAAATGCCCTCCTCACTGTCTTATCACTCCAGCCCAAAGTCCAGGGAAGACTACACTATTGGAACAGGTTACTTACCCCCTCCATGGTTTGAACAGATAACTTCCTCCTGGCTTCAGTATGATCCTTCAAGGGTTCAAGGAATCTGGCTTGTGTTTCCCTAATATCATGGGCTCTTGGGCATACAAATAGTATGCTCTTCTAAATAGTTAAAGATGTGCCTAGCTCCTACTACTTATCTTCTCATACCTGCAACACACACACACACACACACACACACACACACACCAAACACACACACACAGACAGAGCAAGGGGCTAAGTAAGAGTAAAGTCATTCTTTACAAAAGTTCCAGAAATATGATGAGCCATACCAGCAGAACAGTAGGGGCAGGTGGCTTGAAGCATCACAGGGTCTTGGAGAGCCGTAGAGATGTCCTTATTGGACCCCCAGAAGTCAGTCATTTCTGAGAGACACTGATATTGGGGCCGCAAGACATTGTTGTGGTTCAGTAAAAGTTTCAACCTGGAAGTAAAGCCGCCATGACAGGCAGGGATTCAGTGCCAGGGGCCCGGCAACCACCTGAGCATTGACTCCACACCACGGCCTCCCCGTCTGCACAGGGGCCACTCCTGACTGCTGGGGTGTTCAACCAGTGACCTCACACACACAGATGGTAAGTCAACTTATGTCAGGCGCTGAGCCAGACTCCCGGGGTTAAAATTACACATGACAACCAGTGTCACTTTTCATGCTGGTGTTTCCCCTTCCCATAAGTGCTTGAGGAGAACATGAGTCTCCCTCCAAACTGTGAAGCAAGGCCCTACTCAGTTGTGCATTGAAACTGTCATGGGGCCAATGTGATAGGACAGTGGGTAGGGCACTTGTCTTGCACACACAGCCACTCTGGGTTTAATTCCTGGCATCCACCTGTGGTTTCCTGAGCACCTCCAGGAGTGATCCCTGAGTGCAGAGCTAGAAGTTAAGTCTGCGCATGACCCCCAACACAAAGCAAAACAAAAAAACACCTGTCCCACCCCACAGGAGAAGGAAGGGATATCCACCTGGTCCCAGGAACATTCAACGCCAAGAGGTGGGGCTAGACCCAAAGGGCAGGGAGGGAACCAGAAGCAGCAAAGGGACGCTGGAGCATCTCTGCGGGTACCTGGTGACGGGGACAGCTGCTACAAAGCTGTAGATGATGCAGGCTTTCTCCAGGCTGTTGGTGATCTCCACACAGATGTTAGGCAGCTGTGACGGCAGGCAGCAAAGGAAGATCAGGTTGGCCCAGTGCACCAGGTTCGAGTTCTGGTAAAAGCACTGGACACCCAGTTTCTGGAGCTCATCTGGGGGGAAAACAGGAAGACAGAGAGACACAGAACAAAGGAGTGTGACCTTAACGTCAAGCACAGGCAGATGGTAGCAATGATTTCCGCTCAAGTGTTGTTGCCTTGTGACCCCTAAAGCCACCCTGCCATGCTCAGAGGCACTTGGCTAAGGGCATGAGGGCCTCTGCTGCCCTGGTGCTGGACACAAGAGAATTCTCTTTTAAACCACATGTGAGAACGTTCTAGAGTTCTTTCAGCAGGAGGGTGAAAAACGTAAGAAAGAAGTCTTCTGCCTCAATTTACCAGAGGCTTGTCAAGGGTCCTATAATAAAGGACTTTACATACTATGGGAGATTTTCCCAGTTCTGAGTCAGGTATGAGATGGCTGCTTTGGGAGCTATGAGGCTGGACCAATGCTGATCAGCTGGCTGGCTCGCACTGGTGGGAAAGATGAAGAGAGCAGTGGGGCAGAGGGCAGAGGCTGGGAGGAGTGGGGAAACGTTTCAAAACATTTCAATAGGCACTTTTTTCTTTTGGGGTCACACCTGGCAATGCTCAGGGGTTACTCCTAGCTCTGTACTCAAGAATTACTCCTGGTGGTGCTTGGGGGACCATATGGGATGCCAGGGATTGAACCATGGCCGGCCACGTGCAAGGCAAACACCCTACCTGCTGTACTATCACTCCGGCCCCAGGTATATACACTTTCATGGGACAGAGATACATTATGTGAACAAGATGATAATGTGTGTTTGCAGAAGAACAGTGTTTAGTTATTTGATCGTACTTACTGTGAGGGTGATTTTTAAAAATAAAAACGTGTGTGTGGGGGAGGGGGAGGCTGGAGTGATAGCACAGCAGGTAGGGCGTTTGCCTTGCATGTGGCCAACCCAGGTTCGATTCCCAGCATCCCATATGGTCCCCTGAGCACCACCAGGGGTAATTCCTGAGTGCAGAGCCAAGAGTGACCCCTGTGCACTGCTGGGTGTGACCCAAAAAAGAAGAAGAAGAAGAAGGAGGAGGGGGGAGGAGGAGGAGGAGGAGGAGAAAAAAATGGGCCCTGAGTGATAGTACAGCAGGTCCAGTTCTTGCCTTGCACATGGCTGACCCGGGTTTGATCTCTGGCACCCTATATGGTCCTCTGAGCCAGCTAGGAGTAATTCCTGAGTGCTGATCCAGAAGTAAACTCTGAGTACTGCTGGGTATGGCGCCAAAACAACAACAACCACAGAACTGAAAACAGTAGAGTGCTTTAAGAATTAATGAAAGACAATCATATAGACATTGAGGAGGCCAGTTTTTCTGTCACGGGGAAATGATAAATGTGATGCTGAGGTTAGATGTGAACACTTGCAGGTGAGACAGTGGAAAGGATGTGAGATTTAACTATCTCTCATGTGTGGCCCTTAGTACATAGAAGCTGAGGCTAAGCATTTTAACAGACACTTTCTTTCATAACAGCAGTGATGTTCTAAGACTGTAATTTTATTGGTAATAAACATAGCCTTCCTGAGGCTGGAGAGATAGCACAGCTCATGGGGCACTTGCTGACCTGGGTTCAACCCCCAGCACCCTTTAGGAGCTAGGAGTGATCCCCAAGCACAGAGCAAGAAGTATGCCCTGATCACCATGGAGTGTGGCCAGAAAACAAAACCAAATAATAAACATAGCCTCTCTAGTGAGACTTATGGAATTTATCTAGAATGGTGACTAGGGATTTTTACTCTAGAAATACATTCAAAAACCAATGAGAATTTTTGTTTGTTTGTTTGGCCACACCCGGCAGTGCTCAGGGCTTATTCCGGCCTCTGTGGTGAGGGATCACTCTGGCGGACTTGTGGTGCTGGCCTTGTGCAAGGCAAGTTCCTTACTCTCTGTACTATCACTCTGGCTCCAAAGGCCCTTTCAAGAGAAAAACTGAAAAAAGATAATCACTGTCACTGTTTTCCTGTTCCTCATCGATTTGCTCAAGTGGGCACCAGTAACATCTCCATCGTGAGACTTGTTGTTACTGTTTTGGGCATATCAAATACACCATGGGTAGATTGCTAGGCTCTGCCGTGCAGGCAGGATACTCTCGGTAGCTTGCCAGGCTCTCTGAGAGGGATGGAGGAATCGAACCTGGGTCAGCCATGTGCAAGGCAAACACCCTACCGCTGGATCTAACAATAAAGTTACAAAAGTTTTTAATTATTCTAGTGATCAATAAAAGACATATTGAAATACAACAAATTTTAAAGCCATATTAAAATGTTATAAAAAAAACCAATAATTATTATCCCCAGAATGGATGAGTGTAGTAAAATGGGCATTTTAATACAATATTGCTAAAAATTTACATCTACAGAAAATTAAAAAAATTATAACAAGCATTTTTTTGAAAATCAAGAATACTATATCGCCAGCCATTCAACTCCAGAATGTTTGTCCCAAAAAAATCAAGACTTTTTTTCATTTTAATACTTATACACAATATTAATTTATTTGTAACAGTCCCAAATTGCAACTAACCTGGATGTTGGTTTCAATAGACAAACTGAAATATTCAACCGATGAATAAAAGAAAATATTTGTGCAATGAGATAATACTGAGAAAGAAAGTGAATACTGTTAACAGATCAGTGAGCTAGCCCAGGGGTGGAGCACATGCTTAGCATGTATGCGGCCCTGCATTCAAACCCTAGCACCCAAACTGAAACAAAACAAAAAGATTGAAAGAACCTGGACCTAGACATAATCCCAGAATGATTATGTAGAATGACGGAGTCAGAACCAAAATAAGAACAAAAACTCTGGTTGGGAGATGGAGATGTGTCTTGGCATCCCAGTGAGGAACAAATGCCTCATATGAAGCAGGACCCAGGGTTTTTAAAAATATATATATATATTTTGGATTGCAGCTGAATCTCAACAAGACGATGTTCATGAAAAACGAACTGGTCCCTGAAGCTCTATTTGCTCTCAATGGAACGAACATCTCCGAATGCAGCAGCTATGTGTACCTGGGTCGAGAAATCAACATGAGGAATGACTTGGTGCCAGAACTGCGCAGGAGGAAGAGAGCAGCGTGGAATGCATTCAAGAGCATCGAAGAGGTGGTTAAGAGAACGAAGAACCTCCGACTCCGGGCACATCTTTTCGATTCCACCATTCTTCCTGCACTAACATATGCCTCGGAGACCTGGGCCCTACACAAGCAGGATGAGAATGCTATTCGGGTATCCCAAAGAGGAATGGAAAGAGCTATGGTGGGAATATCATGTCTCACTCAAGTGAGAGAAGGAATCTGGAGTTCTGACCTTCGTCGACGGTCAAAAACCAGGGACGCTGTCTCGTTTGCCAAAGCATCAAAAATCAGATGGGCCAGTCATGTAATGCGATTCAGAGACGACCGTTGGACTAGAGCTGTTACAGACTGGATTCCATGGGACAAGACCTTGTGGCCGCCCTCCAACCAGATGGTCAGATTTCTTCGTCAAATCTCTGAATGAATGATTTGAGGCTCTTTCTGTTCCTGGAGCGAGCAGGTATCATTGGGCTGCACTAGCTCGCGACAGGGACAAATGGAGATGTTACTGGCGCACGCTCGAGCAAATGGAAGATCAACGGGACTACAAGTGATACAAGTGATATATATATTTAATTAAATCACAGTGAGATAAACAGTTACAAAGTTGTTCCTGCTTGGGTTTCAGTCATACAATGTTGCAGCACCCATCCCTTCGGTCATACAATGTTGCAGCACCCATCCCTTCACCAGTGTGCAGTTCCCAGCAGCAGTATCCCCAATTCACCTCCCAGTCTATCTCTATGACAGACACGTCCTCTCTCTCTGTCTCTCTCTCTGTCTCTCTGTCTCTGTCTCTGTCTCTGTCTCTATCTCTCCCCCTCCCCCACTTTAGGTCATTATGGTTTGCAATACAGATACCAAAAGGTTATCATATATATCCCTTGACTTACTTTCAGCGCTCAGTTCTTGTCCACAGTGATCATTCCTAACTATCACTGTCCTAGTGGACTCCTTTCCTATCCTAACTGCCCTCTCCCCCTTAGTAGTTTATTTAAACACATGTCCAAGGAAGCCAGACTAAATAAGGCACAGTTATGTAAGTGATGGTACTGCTAAACATCAGAATACTATACAACTCATGAGTCATGATAAGAGAATATGCTCATGGCACATTAACTGAAAAAAAAAAAAAGCCTGATCAAATAAATGACTCCCCGCAGTTTAGCTACTGATATAAACAGAGTTGAAAATCAGAGGAAATGAGAGCAAAGACGTTTCACTAAATCTCAATGCTCCCCAATAGAGTCCTTTTCTAAAATATGCATAGTCTGTGTTAAATATTTTATGATGAACTATAATCCCCATAAAGTACAACGGATCTGAGCTTTGAGCTTTATCGCCTTGTGAGGACCACCGCCAGCTGTGCTCAGGTGCAGTGCTGTGGCCCAGTGACGCTCAGAGGCACCAAAGCCACCGCTCACGGTGCTCAAGAGGACCACACAGTGTCCAGGGTCCAGCACGGGGCCCTGAACAGGCAAAGCATGTGCTCTGCCCCTCGAGTCACATATCAGACCCAGCTGAATGAGTTTTGACAAATGCCTACACCCATGTCACTCATACCTTGCTCAAGATACTGAACACTTTCAAAGGGAAAAAGAAGATATTGAACATTTTCATCTTCCCAGAAAGCTCCCTGGACCCCCTTCTCAGTGTTCCCCAAAGCAGCCACTGTTCCGAATTCTACCCACTAAGATTAGTAAATGGCATCATTGCTTTAAAAATGTCAGTCTATGTTCTTTTTGCGAGGCACAAGGGTAGGGCTGGGGGAATTATGCAAACTAGAGCACATGCTTAGTTTCCAGGTACCCTAGGCTGTGCCCTGAGCACTGGTCAGGAGTGACCTCTGAGCAACAAGCTGGGAATAACCCCTGAGCACTACCAGGCATTGCCCCGCACCTCCCAAAGAAGAAAAGCACAAAACTCCAGGTATGGAACCAGTCAACCGATTCTCACCAGAGGGGACTCTGGGAAACACTTCTCTGTCTCAGAGATCCAGAAAGACTCTCACCCAGGGCACAGAGAGGAGAGATAGAAAGTGAAAAGTTGAGGGGGAGAGGAAAGTTGTTCTAAAGAAACAGGCTAAACAAAGCCCCCTTCCTAGCTCTGCTCAGCACGCCGCCTCCCCTGGCTCCTCCTTCAAGGAACCCCTCCCAAATGGCCTCATCAACATGGAAAACCACCCCTCGCCCGCTTTCCTCCACTGCCTGCTCCTCACCCAGGGACTCGGGCCGGCGAGTGGAGATCCGCAGGCTCTCCGCAGAGAGGGGCACCAGCCGAAGCAGCACGTGAGCCAGCTGCTTGCCCAGGGAGCCGCCTCCAATGATGCCCACCTTCAGCCCCTTGTTCTCTCCTGACACGGAGTTTGCCAGCTTGTCAGAAGAGAGAGTCCTGGAAACGTGCATTTCATACAGCGTTTCTCTGCGGAAGAAGCACAGACACGTGCATCAGCGCGCACCCCGGGGCTCGTCCCGACTGTATACTTCGGGCGTTGTCTTCTCTCACCTCCTCACCGTGGTAGCCTGGTGGCCCCTCGTCACCCTCAAGAGGAGGCACCCCCATTACAGACCACTTACCCAGCATCACTGGGGCATTACCCCCGAGTGAATTCTTAGGAAAATGAAACAGACCCCCTCAAGGAACCAAAAGATGTTCGAGTGGTGTTTTGTTTGTTTGGGGGTCAAACCTGGTGATGCTCAGAGGTGACTCTTGGCTCTGCACTCAGGAATCACCCCTGGTGGTGTTTAGCAGACCACATGAGGTGCCAGGGATTGAACCCTGTTGGCTACGTGCAAGGCAAACGCCCTCCCCATTATATTTTTGCTCTGGCTTCTCAAACGTTTTCAAACGCACGTTTCTTTCAGTTACATGAATGGTGTGTGTGTGTTTCCCTGCTTTCTCCAACCCCAGGTCTACAAGCTGGGTAGTTTGATTCGGTGCCATCGTGCGGACAGCCATGTTCCACAGCAGAGTGGAGTCCTGGGGCACACAGCTCCTTCACCCTGTTTCCTATGCCCCCCCACTCCCTCCAGGTGAGCATCCACAGAAGTCCTCTTCCTAGTTTGCACTTCCAGTTCTTTTTTTTTTTCTTTTTGGGTCACACCCGGCATTGCACAGGGGTTACTCCTGGATCATGCACTCAGGAATTATTCCTGGTGATACTTGGGGGACCATATGGGATGCTGGGAATTGAACCCGGGTCGACCACGTGCAAGGCAAATGCCCTACCCACCGTGCTATCTCTCTAGTCCCTGCACTTCCAGTTCTACGCAGACCTGGTTCCCAGTGATGACTGATTAGAGTAGATGGTTTACAGAGAACAGGCTCTGGAAACTGAGGATCAAGGATTTTCTTTCAGCCCGGGGAGATGGCTCCAAGGACTGGAATGACGGTGCAATTGATTGGCGTGCATGGGGCTCCCAGGTTGACCCCCACCACTGATCGCAAGGCCACCTGAGCGCCACAGAAGCTCCCAAAGCAAACCAAGAAAAGATCCAAGGTTCACTGTTGGTTCTAGAAGGGTTCTGTTGGTCCTTGATGAAGAAATTCTGACTTCTGGATACATAAAGCACTGTAGCACTGTAGCACTGTCCTCCCATTGTTCATCAATTTGCTGGAGCAGGCACCAGTAATGTTTCCATTGTGAGACTTGTTACTGTTTTTGGCATATCGAATACGGGTAGCTTGCCAGGCTCTGCCGTGTGGGTGGGATACACTCAGTAGCTTGCCGGGCTTTCCAACAGGGACGGGGGGAGTCAAACCCGGGTCAGCCGCATGCAAGACAAATGCCTACCCGCTGTGCTATCGCTCGAGTCCGGATACATAAAGCATTTTTTGAAATGTTGTTACATCTATACTTGCTTCAGTTTTGTATAAAAATTGAGGTCTTAAGATTCTAAGGTTCTCGGGGTTGGAAAGATAGGGTGGGCAGTGGATAGGGTGCTTGTCGTGCATGCAGCTGACCGTAGTTTCATACCTGGCATCCCCTATGGTCCCAAGCCCACCAGGTGTGATCCCTGAGTGCAGAGCCAGGAGTAAGCTCTGAGCACAGCTGAGTGTGGCCGAAAACCAAAATCAAAAGCAAACTCTGGGGTTCTCACACCGTCAAAAAATTTTTTTTGTGGGGGGAACCAGGTCAGGGTTCTATGATGCACTGAGCATGTGCCAGTAGCTGGCTAGGACCGGTTTCCCTGCGTCTTCTCCTTATCAGGAAGTCGGTAACCCCATGGCTACCTCGGCTGGGGTCTCAAGGCCCCTTTATTTTTCTTGAGATACTTGAGACAATCCGTTCTGTTTCTCAGAGTAGTTCTCCACGCAGTTTCTCCCTGTAACGTCTTTCAGACACCAACACACCCCGGGGATGGGCAGAGTCCACATTTGTCTCTCCTGCTCTGGTGGGCCACGATGGATTATCGGCCACAGCCGAGGCCCTCACTTATGAAGTACCGCGTGTGCCGTGGAGAAGGACGGATGTGCGCCTGGGGGAGAGACGCCCACGGGCCGCTGGCCTAGTGGCTGTGCCGCTGAGCTTCAGAGATCCCGTCTGTAAATTGCGGGCAACTCCCTCACCCCTGAAAGCAGCGAGCCCTGGGGCCAGGCAGTTTCTTCAAAGAGCAGCACAGTGAGGCCAGTCCTGTCTTGGCAGTGAAGTGTCTGACTGAATTACGTGGCCCAAGGGCGTTCACCTCGGGCTGTGTGCAAACCCAGGCATTTGTCTCCTGACTCCTCACTCCCCTCCTCCTGCTTCTAAATGATGCACAAATGTTTCGTTATCAATCCTAGCCTGTTTATTTTTGCCCGGCTAGGAACCAAGTGGCTTTATTTCTTTTGTCAGATTACATTATATATATATATATATATATATATATATATATATATATATTTTTTTTTTTTTTTGTGGGGAGGTGTCTCTCAAGTGGTGCTGAGGCTGTCTGGGGTCCCTCTCGGTGTGCCCTGCTGGGGGCCTGCAGTGCTGAGGCCTCCAGGGCTGTAACTGGTGGTGCCCCGGGGACTGACCGTGTGGTATGAGGGGTCAAACAAGGTGAGTCCCATGACAGCCAAGCGCCAGTATTATTCATCCCACCATTTTTGTTTTTGTTTTGGAGCCTGTGCTAGGGGCCGCCAGAGCTGTGCCTGGCAGTGCCAGAATGACCCAGGGGGTGCTGGCGCTTGTACCCAGGGCTCTGTGCATGCTAGACATGAACTCCAGCCCTTTGAGTTAACTCCCTTGTCCCAAGCCGCACATTTTCTCAACTGAAAGGAATGGGAGAGAGTCAGAAAGGTTTTCTAACCCAATCAGTACCAGTACTGTAAAACACATTGCAAAAAAAAAAAAAATTACGCACTGTAGCAGTGTTCATCGATTTGCTTGAGCGGGCACCAGTAACGTCTCCATCGTGAGACTTGTTGTTACTGTTTCTGGCATATGGAATACGCCATGGGTAGCTTGCCAGACTCTGCTGTGTGGGTGGGATACTCTTGGTAGCTTGCTGGGCTCTCCGAGAGGGACGGAGGAATCGAACCTGCGTTGGCTGTGTGTAAGGCAAATGCCCTACCAGCTGTGCTACTGCTCCAGCGATATATATATATTATATATAATATATTGCATGTATTATATAATATATATTATTATATATCTTAAGGTGCCTCTTGCAAAAACAGGGTGGGAAGCAAATGTGGTGGGGCTTTGGTGGAGGGAAGTGGACACAGGTGAAGGGATTGGTGTTGAAACTCTGTGTACCTGAAGCCCAATCATGAATAGCTTTGTAATTTCTTGGTGACTAAGTAAAATTTAAAAAAAAAAATGCTTTCTGGAAGTTTCATTTGTTGGTTTCTCACAGCTCATCTCAGAAGTAATAATAGGTTTATGCGCCCTTACAAGCCGGCCAGTTGTCCCACACGCCTGCACAGGTTGTGTCTTTAACAGGTTTATTTGGAATCTTGTCCCCTGAGTTCTAGGGATCCCAATGTCTCAGACGACTTTCCTATGAAGTAGAGTTAAACTGTATGTTCACCCCCCAAAGAAGGAATCGTGGCCCTGGGAGATGGCTGGACAGGCTGGAGCACATGTTTGCATGGGGGAACATCTGGTTTGATCCCTGGGTACCGCGCTGTCTCCTAAGCACCACTAGCTATCCTCCTTCCCTGCCCCACCCTCTAAAATCCCTCCTCATTTTATTTTATTATTATTTTTTTCTTTTTGGGTCACACCCGGCGATGCACAGGGGTTACTCCTGGTTCTGCACTCAGGAATTACCCATTGGTGGTGCTCAGGGGACCATATGGGATGCTGGGAACTGAACCCGGGTTGGCCGTGTCCAAGACAAACACCCTACCCGCTGTGCTATCGCTCCAGCCCCCACTCCCCATTTTAGCCATTGGTTATGAAATGAGTAGCTAGGGGCTGGAGCGACAGTACAGCAGGTAGGGTGTTTGCCTTGCATGCGGCCGACCCAGGTTCAATTCCCAGCATCCCGTATGGTCCCTTGAGCACCGCCAGGAGTAACTCCTGAGTGCAGAGCCAGGAGTAACTCTTGAGCATCACCGGGTGTGACCCAAAAAGCAAAACCAAAAAAAAGGAAATGAGTAGCTAGTCATTAGTAGCTGTGGTAGACACAATGGTCATCTCAGTCAGTAAATGAATGAATAAATTAGTAAAAGGATGGATCCTCCCACAGAAAAGTAAATCACTGCTTAATCCACAGATAACGCAGTCAGGGGACGTGGGAGATTTTACTCCTGAAGCTTTCACACATACGGCTTGGAAAAGGTAGAAAGACATACTCTCCCTGCCCCCCACCAAACTGATCCCTCCCAAGTAGGAAGTCAAAGCAGTCCCGGGATTCTCTGCACCCCCACCCCACCCTGTCCAAGAGACCCTGCCCACCTCAGATTGCAGAGGAGCTTGCAGAAGAAGACGGCGTGGGCACAGCCGCTGAGCGTCAGGCCCCGGCTGCGGTGCCGCAGACACAGAAAGCTGCGGTCTTCCTCTGGAATGCCATGATCAAACTCCAGGGACTTGAGGTTCTCCAGCAGTTCCATTTCTAAGTCACCATCTCCTGCAAACAATGGCAGACGCTGATGCATGCGTCTCCCCGTCCCGGGAGAGGGATCTCTGCAGAACAGGCTCAGCGCCAAGTCACAGGGTTCCATCGAGAGTGGGGTTCAACGGCACTTACTGTCCAGCTTCTGAACTTGGAGAGCTACCCCACTTCTGAGTGCTAGTCTTGGGGCATTCTCTTTTTTTTTTTTGGAGGGGGGGTCACGGGGGGCCTCACCAGTGATGCTCAAGGCTTACTCCTGATTCTGCACTCAGGAATGATTCTTGGCTCTGCTCAGGGAACCATGTGGGATGCCAGGGATTGAACCAGGGTTGGCGGCATACAAGGCAAATACGTTACCTATTGTACTATCTCTCCAGCCCCTCTTGGGGGATTCTTGAACAGGGCCTGTCCATAACCTAATTCATTCTCATTGAGAGACTTATTGTTACTATTTTTGGCATATCCAATACGCACGGGTAGCTTGCCAGGCTCTGCCACGCGGGCTCGATACTCTCGGTAGCTTGCCGGGCTCTCCAAGAGGGGTGGAGGAATCAAACCTAATTCATTAGAAAATAAAACCACAAACAGAAAAATCCGAAGTAATGTCCCTCCCTTAAGGCTACAAGGTTTTTTTTGTTGTTGTTTAATTTTTTTAGGGGGGGCACACCCAGCAGTGTTTCAGGGTTTACTTCTTTTATATTTGCTTTTTTTGGGGTCACACTGGCAGTGCCCAGGGGTTACTCCTGGCTCTGCACTCAGGAGTTACTCCTGGCGGTGCTTGGGGGCCATATGGGATGCTGAGGATTGAACCTGGGTCGGCCGTGTGCAAAGCAAACGCCCTACTTGATGTACTATAGCTCCAGCCCCAGGGTTTATTTCTGGACACGGTTCAGGGATCACTCCGGATGGTGCTCAGGGAACCATATATGGTACCAGGAATCAAACCTGAGTCAGCTGCATGGAAGACAAGAGCCCTACCCGCTGTACTGTCTTCTCCGGCCCCACACAAGGCACTTCTTTTGGCAAAGGCGTTTACATTAGCAATGGAATCCAGACGTCTGGGGTTCCAAGGCCCCTTCCTTCCATCATCCCCCTGCTAGGTTTCAGAAATAAGATTCAATGCTTTGAACATATTTCAAAAACAACTCTAAACTCTGTTCCCCATGAGGCAGAAAAATCCCCAAACACCTACGGTAAGTCCTCTCTAGGGGAGAGACGTGGGAAAGGAAGCCAGAGATGATTATTGACATACAAATACATACATGTACCGCCAGCCAAATGGAGCAGACTATAACTCTGCCCCTCCAATCTTCTGATTATGGGAGACCTGGACTACATTTCCAAAGAGGGTTACCCAAGAAAAGTTGCCATTATGACTTCTTAGCTACCACATTACTTCAGCCTCAGAGCCTTAAAGGGCCAGCTCCCAAGGGGTTTTCTCTGCCTGCAAAACGAAGACACACCATCTTTTCATTATTTCTATAGTGTCAGGGTGGTAGGGGACCCACCTTTTCTCAAAAGAAGGTCCTGGACTTGCAAGTGATTGATGGTTAGGGCATCATGTAGATCTTAGGACCCCTATGGAGTTATTTTTCACACCTCTTCTTTTTTATGTTCAAGGATTCAATAAGATGAAAAATCTCAAAGGCTCTTAATATACTGCATGGTGATTCCACCTAAAAAATTTGGATGGTATATTGGAAATTTGTGAATAGTAGCTCTTAAAGGTACTCACAAGTGTGCACCTAAGGGTAACTATGGGAGGCAATAGATATGCTCATGTGATAGCCATATTCCACAACAAATATCAAGTCATCACTCGGTACACCTTAAGTATCTACAATTTTTGCTTCTCAATTGAACAAAAATATTGGAAAGAAAATTAAAGATATTTAAAAGTATAGGGCTATAGCTATAGCACAGCGGGTAGGGCGTTTGCCTTGCACGTGGCCAACCCAGGTTCTATTCCCAGCACCCAATATTGTCCCCTGAGCACCATCAGGAGTAATTCCTGAGTGCAGAGCCAGGAGTAACCCCTGTGCATCGCCAGGTGTGACCCAAAAAAGAAAAAATTATATATTATTTAGGTGTTTCTTAGATTGATTTTTGTGGTACCAGAGCTTGAACCCAAAGTTTCACACATGTCAGACAAGTGTTCTACTGTGGAGCCGCATCTCTGGTCCCTCAAAACTATTGTGAATCAAAGGAAAAATTGAAATCAAAATTCAAACAAGGACTGGAGAGAGAGTTCAGTAGACTCAACGTGTATGCAGGAGGCCTGAGCTTGATTCCAGAACCACAGGGTCCCCCAAGCACTGTCAGCAGTGAACCCAAACGCCAAGCTGGGAGTAGCCCCTAGAAAACAGCTGATGTCCCAAACAAAATTTGATTGAGGTGGAATGTACATAATACAGTCATTTCAAAGTAAACAGTTTAGTACATTTACAATATTCTGCAACCACTTCCCTCTGGTTTTAGAACATTTCATTTGGGGCCAGAGTGATGGTATAGCGGAGAGGGCGTTTGCCTTGCATGTGACCAAGTGAGGTTCTATCCCCTGCATCCCATATGGTCTCCTGAGAGCCGTGAGGAGTAATTCCTGAGAGCAGAGCCGGAAGTAACACCTGAGCATCACCAGGTGTGACCCCAAAAGTCAAAAATTAAAAAATAGGGGCTGGAGAGATAGCATAGCGGGTAGGGCGTTTGCCTTGCACGCGGCCGACCCGGGTTCAAATCCCAGCATCCCATATGGTCCCCTGAGCACCGCCAGGGGTAATTCCTGAGTGCAGACCAGGAGTAACCCCTGTGCATCGCCAGGTGTGACCCAAAAAAGCAAAAAAAAAAATTAAAAAAATTAAACATTCTTCCACTATATATATATTTATATACCACAAATGAATGCAGTCATTCTGTATCTGTCCATTTCCTTCTGACTCATTTCACTCAGCATGATATTCTCCATGTCCATCCATTTATAGGCAAATTTCATGACTTCATTTTTCCTCACAGCTGCATAGATTCCACTGCGTAGATGTGCCATAGTTTCTTTATCTATGGCCAGGGAAAATGGGGGTTAGGAGGACTGGTCAATGATTGGAATTAACCATAAGTGTGTGGGGGGCTAGGGGTAGGTAATATAGAGAAGAGACCAGTACGACAATAATAGTTGGGAATGATCAAGCTGGACAAGATCTGATGGTAAAAAGTAGGTAAGGGATATATATGTATATTTGTGTATATATATATATATATATATATATATATATATATATATATTGCTTTTGGGGTCACATCTAGCAATGCTCAGGGCTTACTCCTGGCTCTGCACTCAGGAATTACTCCTAGTGGTGCTTGGGGAACCATATGGGATCCTGGGGAATCAAACCCGGGTTGACCATGTGTAAGGCAAATGCCCTACCCGCTGTGTTATCACTCTAGCCCTGGGATATTCTTGATAACCTTTCAGTATCAATGTTGCAAACCAAATGCGCAGAAGGAAACAGAGACAGAGAGAGACATATGGAAAAGAGGAGGAGGAGGAGGAGCAAAAAAGGCAGAAGCAGAAGAAGCAGAAGCAGAAGCAGCAGCAACAGGAGCAGCAGCAGAATAATAATAATAATAATAATAATAATAATAATAATAATAATAATAATAATAATAGTAATAATTCCTTGTCAATGTTGTCAAGGATGGCATCTTCCCACGTTGCTAAGAGCTCCCAGTTGGTGGTCATTCTGGGAGTTGTCTTCTTAGATTCAAATTTTGCAGACTTTTTTTCTCCCCACTCTGTGAAGTATAATTTCTCACGAAGAAGACGGTGGTCTGATCCAGTTTGGAATTTTGGGACAACAGCGACATTGGTCTGGCAAAACCTTCAATTGAATATGATGTAGTCAATTTCATTGTGGAACTGTCCACCGGGAGACTCCCATGTCCAGTGTTTAGATTCGGCCTTCTGGAACTGTGAGTTACCATGGATGGTCTTGGTCGACATGATGAATTCAGACAGTCTCTCACCCTGATCGTTCCATTCTAGACCATGCGTCCCAATGTGGAGTTCTTCAGCGACCTTCTCGGACCTATCTTGGCATTAAAATCACCAATAATGATCTTGTAGAAGGTGTGGTCTTCTTTATAGAACTTCTCCAGTTCTGTGTAGAACCTCTCAATTTCTTCTTCATCGTAGCTGGAAGTTGGTGCATAGATGATGAAGACAGAAACTGCAGGCAGTGAGCCACATCTGTTCAAGCGTAATTGTTCAATTCGGGTTGTTAGGCATTCGAATGAATCGATGCTCATGGACAAGTTCATGTTGACAAGGACACCAACGCCACCAATGCCTCTGTTGTCACATGTCACAGCACCTCCATGTCTGTGCAAAGAATGCCGAGAGTGAGAAAGCCACAAACAGACGCCTGTCTTCGGAAACTCTCGAGCTCATTTGTTAACGTGGTTGGGCGCGAGCCTCAGGCAACCCACAAGCTAATGTCCGAGCTCACAAAGCTGTGCAGAGATGCGATAAAGGAAGACCTCAAAGAGAGAAAAGCAGCAGTGTTGGCCAGTGCAGCAGGTGCCGGGAAAAGTATTCGCAACGCTCCCCTGTCCTTTGTCAACTACAAGACCAAGATGACTGCCCTCCAACATACCGATGGATCTATCACATCCTCCAGAAAGGCAATGGAGAAAATTATTCACGACTTCTACTCGGATCTCTTTGACAGCCATGTCCACCTGCCCACATACCAAATTCCGCAGGATGGATATGTTGTTCCCAACATTCTCCCTTCTGAAATCTGACACGCCATTTCAATAATAATAATAATAATAATAATAATAATAATATTAATAATAATGAAGAAGAAGAAGAGGAGGAGGAGGAGGAGTAGGAGGAGGACGAGGACGAGGAGGAGGAGGAGGAAGAGGAGGAGGAGGAGGAAAAAGAAGAAAGTGCCTGCCATAGAGCAGGTAGCCGGGGTGGGGTAAATGGGAGGGAATCTGGGGACACTGGTGCTGGGAAATGTACACTGGTGGAAGGACGGTTGTTGGGATACTGAATGACTGAAATCCAATCACGATCAGCTTTGTAAGTGTCTATCTCACAGTGATTCAAAAAAAAAAGTTTTTAAAATTTTAAAAAATTAAATAAAACATTTCATTTGTTACCTCCCCTTTCGGCCTGGAGCGATAGCATAGCAGTTGGGCTTTTGCCTTTTACTCGGTTGACCCGAGTTTGATTCCTCCACCCCTCTCGGAGAGCCGGGCAAGCTACTGAGAGTATCAAGCCCGCACGGCAGAGCCTGGCAAGCTACCCGTGCGTAATGCATATGCCAGGAACAGTAACAATAAGTCTCTCAATGAGAGACGTTACTGGTGCCTGCTTGAACATCCCTTTTCATCTCTTGGTCCACCAACTGGCCTTTTCTGGATATTTCACTTAGATGGACCTTGGTCCCTGGCTTCTCTGGGTCTCGTGTACAGGAGGACTGTTATGTCATACCCCTACTCTCCTCTCAAAGCCGTCTCCAGCACTCAAGCAAGAAGCCTGAAAGCATTCCAAGTCAGACAAGAAGGAGTATCTCTAAGATTATCTGTAGGGGCCCACCACCTGGGTTTGCTACCATGTCTACTCTCAGGCCCTGCTCCGCCAGCCCCCGGTCAAATCTCCCAGGAGATGCAGGCCGAGCGGCTAAACCTCATGGAATTTGCTGGCCCTTGCTGCTGAAAACCTGGGAGTGCCCACAGGAAGCAGGTTGTTAGAATATGGCCAGACCAAGGCCCTGGGAGAAGCACCCCCCCCACCATTACTGCTGCACCAAGGGCTAAAAAAAAAAAAAAAAAAAAAAAAAAAAAAAGATTATCTGTAGAGGCTGGAGCGTAGGTAGGACATTTGCCTTGAATTGAATCCAGGTCAGTCCTACCCCAGCTGACCTGGATTCAATCCCTGGCACCCCATTTGATCCTTTTGAGTGCCACCAGGATTCCTGAGTTGAGAGCCAGGAATAAGTATGAAAATACTGCTTGGCGTCACCCATAACTAAAAAGAAAAATTATCTATAAACTTATCAGAAAAAAAAAACCCTTGCAAGATGATCATGAAATAATATACATAAAGTCCTGAAAGAGAATGGTTTGGGGGCGGGAAAGGTGACTCAGAGGGCTGGCGCACATGCTTAGCAGGGGAAACCCCAAGCTCGGCCCTCAACACTGCACGGTCCCCCAACACTGTTGGAACTGGCTCTGACTACCAAGCAGCCAATCAATCAATCAATCAATCAATAAAGGCGAAAGCATTTGCAACCAATATGATCCTGGCTAAGATTATTACTCCAGGGCTGGAGCGATAGCACAGCGGGTAGGGCGTTTGCCTTGCACGCGGCCGACCTGGGTTCGAATCCCAGCATCCCATATGGTCCCCTGAGCACCGCCAGGGGTAATTCCTGAGTGAAGAGCCAGGAGTAACCCCTGTGCATCGCCAGGTGTGACCCAAAAACCAAAAAAAAAAAAAAAAGATTATTACTCCAATTGTGGGCGGGTGGGGCAGTGCCAGGAGACCCAGAAGCCACAGGTCCGCCTTGCGAGCCTCAGGCTTAAGTTTGATCTCTGATGCCACTGCAAGTACCAGGCAGGAGCCTAGCGGCTGTTGATGCTGAAAGCTCTGCTGTCTGTGATCCCCAGCCCTGTAAGCAAATCCTGCCCACTCTGCAATCGGGTGCGTTGGTGTCGCAACCACAGAGTGCATCCCGGTCAGCTCCGAAACGGGAAATCTAGGTGTCTGAGCATTATGGAGGAGCGTGACTCCTGATAAGGACGAGCATGAGCACTGCAGTGACTCTGCCGAGCACCACGGCTGAAGAGGGTGGCCCCCAAGGAACATCTGTGCAAGGAGCGGGAGGCCCCAGGGAGCATCCCGGTTGAGTGTGCAGGTACCCAACCCGATATGTGACCCCTGGAGAGCACAACTAAAGCCTCTGGGCGCCAGTCAAGCTTGTCAATCACCGCAATGATGACAAATCAACAGGTGGACAGGAAGGGGGAGGGGGTGAAAAAGATGATGTCAAAGGAAAGAACTGAGACACAAGGAGCTTTACGGATATGAAAATCAAAGCAGTTTCTCACCACTGAACTGGCCTCGTAATAAATATTCAAAGGACCCCTACAAAATGAAAGGAATTCCTAAGAGCAGTGAAGACACCAAGAGCATTCTCTCTCTCTCACTCTCTGTCTCTGTCTGTCTGTCTGTCTGTCTGTCTCTCTCTCTCTCTCTCTCTCTCTCTCTCTCTCTCTGTGATGTGGTGGTGGTGGTGAGGTGAGTTAAAAGAAAAATCCATAGTAAAAACACTCCAGACATCGGGAAGACAATGTAAACAACACATCAGGGCCTGGAAGCAGCTCAGTGACTAAGTGCCGGCTTAGCAGGTGTCAACAATGAGTTCTGGGGCTGGAGTGATAGCACAGCAGGTAGGGTGTTTGCCTTGCATGTGGCCGACCCAGGTTTGAATCCCAGCATCCCATATGGTCCCCTGAGCACCGCCAGGGGTAATTCCTGAGGTGCATGAGCCAGGAATGACCCCTGTGCATTGCTGGGTGTGACCCAAAAAGCAAAAACAAACAAACAAACAAACAAAAACAATGAGTTCTATTCCTCAAACTTCCCAATGTGCCAAATGTAATCCCATGGCACTGCCATGGATGGTCTTTCATAAATGAGACTCTGCAATTAAGAAGGGAATGGAGGGCTAGAGCGATAGTACAGATGGTAGGTTTGCCTTGCATGCAGCAGACCTGGGTTTGATCCCTGGCATCCTATTTGGTCCCCTAAAGCATCACCAGGAGTAACCCTTGAGCACTGCTGGATATGGCACCCTCCCCACTCTGGCAAAAAAAGAAGGGAATGGGAAGTTACATTCAAAGTACTGAATAAAAAGAACTTCCAACCCAGAATCTTCTAAGTTTTCACTCAGATTTGAGGGAGTGATAAAAACATCCTCAGACAAACAATAGCTGAGGGCATTTGTTGCTTCATCAGATTTGCAAAGAATACTGAATCATCTCTTGCAAATAGCAAGAAAATTCCTTTTGGGAGCAGAAAGATGCACAAAACTAGGAATCGAGCTTCCATATGACCCAGCAGCTCCACTTCTTGGAACCTACTCCAAGGGCCCCAAATCTCTATCCAGAAAAGACATTTGCCTGCCTGTGTTCATTGCAGCCCTAACCACCGCAAATCTGGAAGCAACCCAAGTGTCCAGGAGCAGATAACTCCATAAAGAAACTGTGATCCATATGCAGAGTGGAGTTCTACCTGGCTACAAGACGAGATGAAATCAGGCTATTTTCTGCTATGTGGATGGATCTGGAGAGTGCCACCTTGAGTCAAGTTAGCCAGCAGGAGAGGAGCAGACACAATGCTTTCTCTCCTACGTGGGGTAGAAAGAAATGTGGTTGGTGTGGGGCCAGAGTGCCGTACAGCAGAGAGGTCACCTGGGCTTGACCCCCAGCACCTTGTATGGTGCTCTGATCCCTGCCAGAAGTGACCCCTGGGTGCAAAGCCAGGAGTAAGCCTTGCACACTGCCGGGTGTGGACCAAAATCCAACAGAAAAAAAAAAAAGGAAAGAAACATAGCAGGGAAATAACAGATATGCAGACAGAAACTGAGAACTGGTTTCTAGTAAGAAGCTCACCACAAGGGAGGCCTGGCGTGGGGGAGGACTCTGGGAGAATGGCTGCGGGAAGCAGACACTCTGGTGGGGATGTGGTGCTGGGGATTTTATGGATGAAACCCTACCAAGAAGGGTTTTGTAACCCATGGTGCTCAAAATTAGAAAGAAAATGATCTCATTTGCAGTTGAATCAAAGAATTAAATACCCAGGAGGAGAAAGACCTATATAATAAAAACTATAAGATGCTGTGAAAGATAAAGATACCCAGAGATGGATTCCATGTTCATTGAAAAGGAGAATATATCAAGTTGGCATTTACTAAAAGATATATATATATATATATATATATATATATATATATATATATATATATATATATATTCAAGGCAATCCTTACACAATTTCCAGTGCTTTTTGGTTTGGTTTTGCTCTGGGGTCACACCAAGCAGTGCACTGCGGCTACTCCTAACTTGGTGCTCAAGCTTGATCTTGTGTTTTGATGCGCAGACAACATCAGGGATGAACATTCCTGCCTGCCAAGCAGGCACTCCAGCCCTTTGAGCCACTCCCCTAGTCTGACATGTATTTTTTTAAGGAGATGAACAAAAGATACTAAAATTTATATGGAATCTCACAAAAGACCTCTGAAATGTGAAGACATATTGGGGTTAAAAAGAAGAAAAATGAAGGTATCATGTTGCCGAACTTCAAACTATTTTTAAAAATAGTGACCTTTCAAATGAAACAGCAATGAAATAAAAATAGACACAAATCAATGAAATAGAATTGAGAGTCCAGAAATAAACCCACTTGTCTACTGACATTTACTCTATAACAAAGGTGCTATGATCACATCATGGAGAAAGGTAAATCTCATCAAAAATTCATTCTGGGAATACTGGACAACTACATGCAAAGGAATTAAACTCCCTCACTCTTTAATGTTATACAAAGAATAAATTTAAACTCAATTAAATACTTGAAATATATGCAAGGCACAAAACACGTAGAACATAGGTGGTAAATAAAGACTAAACAATTGGGACTTCATTCAATTTAAAAAGCTTCTGCACAATGAAAAAAAATGTAAGTAGAAGGATAGGACAGCTTAATGAATGAGGCTGCCTCATACCATGCTCCTAATAAGGGTTTAATACCCAAGATATCCAGAGAACACATGCAATTAAAAAACAAAACTTTTATTTTTTTTCTTTTTGGGTCACATCCAGCGATGCACAGGGGTTACTCCTGGTTCTACACTCAGGCATTACTCCTGGCGGTGCTCAGGGGACCATATGGGATGCTGGGAATCAACCTGGGTCGGCTGCGTGCAAGGCAAACGCCCTACCCACTGTGCTATCGCTCCAGCCCAAAATAACAAAACTTTTAAACTGAGTAGATATGAATAGACACTTGTCTAAAAGAAGATGGGTGGCCAGTTGGTACATGAACAGATGCTCAACATCCCTTATAAGTTTGTGTGTATATGAGTGTGTGCACACATGAGAGTGGACTCAGGCCTCATATGTGTAAAGCATGTGCTTTGCCACTGGACTACAATCCCAACTCATCACTTACAGCAAAAAGATGAGTGACAAGTGTTGGTGAGGGCATAGAGAAAAAGGAGCCATTTGACATGGAAATTAGTGTAACCATTTTGGAAAATATTAGGGACTTTCCTCAAAACACTAAAAATATAACTATGTTATGATCCCACAATCCCAGTTCAGAGTATCCAAAGAACATGAAGTCAGCAAGTCTTCAACGACATGTGGCCTGATGCTTATTGCAGCACCATTTCTAAGACTGATATGGAAACAATTAAATGCCCACCTGGAGCTGGAGCAGTAGAAGAGTGGGTCGGGCATTTGCCTTGCGTGCAACTGACCCAGGGTCATTCCCTGGCACCCTCTATGGTCCCCCAAGCCCCACCAGGAGTGATTCCTAGGCTCAGAACCAGGAATAAACTTTGAGCACTGCCAGGTGTGACTCAAAAACAAAAACAAAAATAAATAAGAGGAAGTACCCACCCTAGAAGATGGGGTAATGACACCACGATATACTTACACAACAAAATACTATTTAACTATGAAAAAGAAAATTTGCCTTTTTACAACATTATAGAACTTGAGGGGATTATCACTGTATCACTGTCATCCTGTTGTTTGTGATTTACTCAAGCGGGCACCAATAATGTCTCTATTACACTCAGCCCTGAGATTTTAGCAGCCTCTCCTCACTCGTCTTTCCCAATGATTGGAGGCTCTTTCAGGGTCAGGGGAATGAGACCTATCACTACTGTTCTTGGCATATTGAATACGCCATGGGTAGCTTGCCAGGCTCTGCTGTGCGGGCGGGTTACTCTCGGTAGCTTGCCGGTCTCTCTGAGAGGTATGTATATACTGTATTTGGGATATGAATATGCCATGGGGAGCTTGTCAGGCTTCCCCGAGCAGGTAATAGACTCTTGGTAGCTTGTCAAGTTCTCCAAGAGGGAGAACTAGGCTATCAGATGTTGCTTGGCCGCAATGAGGCCGCGCACATCCAGAAGCTTGGTTTTATAGTCTCTGAATGCTGGCTGTTGATGGGATTACATAGCATGGGGGGGGGGGGGCAGTTTCTGGGTGTGACTGCCTAGCTACTGGAAAATGAGGGATCTGGGTGGAAGAAGCCAAGTCCTGATCTGAGCAGCCTTGAAGATCTCGGCCCCTGGTCCCGCTGAGGCGATTACACAAAGTCAAACAAGGAGACACTGGACATGTGTAATAAAAGGAAACAAAGTGAAAAAAAAATTGATTCAAATAAAAGTAATTTTGACACTGGCCATTGACAATGAAACAGGTTTCATTGGGGAGGAGGATGGGGGTAGAAGCAAGGGTGGAGGGGGTTTAATGGATGGTGGGGGCAAGGCGAATAGAGAAGTCTGGAGGCTCTCCAGTGAAAGCGACACTTCCTGAGCCACAAAAGGTGGGCATGTCAGCCTAACGCCCGAAGGAGAGGAACTCAAACCCACCCAGCTTGACCAAAACAACACAGACTACCTTGCATGACCAAGGATTCTAGGCCTGGCTTTCATTGGTGCTCTCAGAAATATGGATCCAGTGTTTGTGGCTTTGTGTAAGTTGGAAAGGCTACACATTTTCTCTGATCCCTCCTCTCCGTGAGACTCTAAGGATCACAGAGCGTCTGGCAGGTGGAGGTGGAGCAGCAGCTTATGTTCATGCATCCGAGGTCGGCATAGACACTCAGTGTGGACACCAGTTGGGTGGTGGATAGTGGCCACACCTCCCTCTGGAAACCCCTAGCAGGACCCACACATCAGAGGCTGGGATGGAACTGACATGGGTTCCAGGCCATGAGTAAGCTCTCGTTCGTCTCCGTGCTCCTTTCCTCTCCACCTCCCCTTCCCTGCTCTGTACCACGCAGCCCCATCTCCCACCAGACACGAGAACCTCCTAGAGACAGTTTAACCAACTGCCACCCTTGAGTAAGGTCAAGTGCCTGAATCCCACAGAGACAGCCAGTCCGCCCAAACAGGATATATTCTTAGCGATCTGCTTCTCTAAAGGAACCCTGGCAAAGCAGTCAATGCTGACACTGAAGATCGGTCAATAACTTAGCATGATTTAGCAACATAAACTCTTCTGTCTTCAAGAGGAAGGATTCTCCCGCAGGAAAGGAACCAGATGGGGTTACTTGAAAGAGCAAAAGGGGGCTCCAAGTGGGAGGCCAAGCCAGGAGGCACGTTCTCTTACAGGAGGTTGGTTCAGTGCTCGCATTCCTGACATGAGGGCAGGGGCTTTCTTCGCTGTGGGAGGTTATGGAGCTACAGCTCCCGCCTCTGTCACAAGATGCAGAAACCCCATCCAGTTCTGACAATAAAGTCCAGAGAGCACTGATGCCTGTGGTCCCCTGGGGTGGGGGCAAAATGAGTTCCGTGTGAGGACCACACGGCCTGAGACCAGCCAACAGGTATCTGTCCCCAGTAGTCACTATCTCCATTCGGAAGTCCTAGAGCATCATGCCGTACTATGAGAGTCAACGAGTCCAGAGGGAAAGGGTCTCATCCGGTCGGCAGTTTGTCAGCAGGGCTGGGTCAAGGGCCAGGTCTTCTGTCCTCCAGCTTCGTGCTACTCTGGGTCACCACGAGGCACTCTTACCCCATAATCTGGCATGTGTTGACAGCCTAATGCAGCCATGGAGACAGGTTTGCCATGGTCCCCAAAGTCAGGACAATTATTTCATTGTTCTGCACAAAATAACCGGGAGGAAAAGAAGAAGGTACCAAGGAGGAAATGGCTTTATTAGTAGTCTGGGAATGTCTGGGAAACCCAGCCACGGAGAAGAGAGGCTAACACTGGCACAGGGCGGCGACCTAACATTACAGAATATCTTCCTGAAACCCAACTGTGAAACCAATGCCTGCATCTTAGTATCTGCACAATCAGAAATGCCACTTAGCCCTGCTGAGGGAACTGCGGGAAGCTTCCACTGAAGTGAGGGCTTGGGAGAGGGAGAGCTCCTGAGCACTGCTGAATCTGAGCTCCATGTACGGTTTGGGGTCTGAGATGGGAGGAGCAGAGGACAGGGTCAGGGGGTCTCATCCCCCCCACAGGCGGTGGCTGTGTGTGGAGGGGACAGGAACCGGAAGTTTTTGCACAGGGCGAGGCTAGGGCGGCAGAGGGGCGCGGGTGGAAGGGAAGCAACATCTGGGCGCTCTCTATCCCGGGGTCTCTGTGTCGTCTGGTAGAAGGGCGCCTCCAGCAGGTCCCGGCAACACCACTACCTTTCCTGAGGTAAGAAGTTTGTTCTGTTTCGACTTCCTTCAGAAGAGAACGGCCAGTGGTCAACACTGTGGCCAAGGTCATCATGAACTGAGAGGCATGGACTGGTCGACCTTGGATGCCACGTCCTTGTGAGTCGAGGAGAATTCTCTTCTGAGGCAGCCTCTCATCTCAGACCAAGAGAGTTCGGGCCCAATATGGGCCCAATCTAGAAATCACTCCCACCGTCCTGTGAGCACCAGGTGGAGAGAACTTTCTCGTGAGTCACAGCTTCCCATCGTGGCCTTTGGAGAGGACCGTGGGGGCGGGAGCGCAGGGTGAGGCCGGCTGTGCCCTGTGCGGGTCTCTGCCCGGAGGAGCGGGCACTGCCTGGACCCGGGAGATGTGACGCGGGCGCTCTCCCACAGAATTCGCTCCACCTTCTGTCACGGGCAGGAAGGGAAGAGTTGAGGCAGGTCAGGGGAGCTGTTGTCACTTAATTCTTCCATCGAATTTGCTGTGGGAAAAGCAATGAACAGCTTTCACGGATCCAAAAGGCACGAGAGGTGGGGGTGGGGCGGGGCGGGGTGGGAAATGCTGTACAGCATGGCTCACAGCTAGGAGATGTGAGGGGAGAACCAAGGGGGAGGTGGGAGCTTGCTTCTTTAATTGTGGGGAAGTCACTTATCTGGAGACAAATCGAGCACCTATTCTGCACCCCACAAGCCTGAATTAGGCCACAGGCTCTGCTCTGTCCTGACCAAGAGGAGCCAGCTTTAGATGAGCCCAGGGTAGACCCCCCTGTTCCCCCAACTTGCTCTACCCTTTTTCGCTCACGTAGGCTGGTCATATGAGCCCCTGAGCGACTGCCCAGGTGAGATGCTCGGAATCTGTAATGTGAGTTTCCCTACTTCCGGCTGTTGGTCCCTCCCCCCTGCTCAGTTTAATACATCCTTGCCTCAACTGAGTCTGAGAGTCAGGCCAAGGGCAGGGAGACAGCTCAAAGGACTAGAGTGCAGGCCTTGCATGTGGAAGCCCAGAGCTTGGTCCCCCTGCATGACTAGGAGTGATTTCTGTGACATGATAGCCATGTCACGTATGGACAAAAAAAAAAAAAGGGCAAAGATATAAGAAAAAAAAAGAAAAGAAAAGAAAAAAGAAAAGAAAAGAAAAAAGAAAAGAAAAGAAAAAAGAAAAGAAAAGAAAAGAAAAACAAGTCTCAGTCTGAGCTCAATCTGAAATAAGGAAGTCACCCTTATTTCAACACCCGTCACCTATGTCACCCTGCTGTTCAAGCAGAGTCTCTGGCCCTGAGCCTATGTGGTCAGCTGACTGCAACCACGCTCTGGCCCAGAGAACAGACACTTGCTGCTGCTCTGTGACCTGCCCGAGGTGGCTCACCGAGCTGCTGAGGATGACGTCGATCTTCTCCTCCTCGGCGGACCCTTTGTCCACCTTACTCCGGTATGCTAGTAACTGCTGGCGGTCCTTCAGGTCCCGGCAGGTCTGAGCAGCAAAGAGACAGACAGTAAAAGCTGCATTAACAAGGCGCGGGCTCTCTGCCTCCCATGCTACTCCTGCATCGAGCTGAGGGTCAGGGAGAGGCTGGGCGGCCACTGGCTATCGCCACCTCCTGTTGGAAAGATGTCGACAGAGCTCAGCTGTCTTGAGTCGGGTCTGAATTTTACACAGCAAACTGACAAGAGACCAGAGAAAGCAGCCAGAAGTCCGGGGAAACAATACCAGAGAGCTGGTCCAAATGAACTGTCAGGCCATTTTGGCCAGCCAGTCAAAACTGACCTCAAGATGCAGGAAGGGAATAGAGTGCGGACCCATTTTCCACTGGAGGGCTAACTCTGGGTCCCTGACTCTCCACTGTGGGTAGGTATTTCTTGGGGACTCACTTCGATGACGACATCATGACATTTGAACTTGGTAGCCAAGCTCAACTTTGTGTCCACGTCCTCCACCAGGTTGACGTACTCCTGTAAGATCTGCGGGAAGATAAACTTCTGATTAATGCTTCTCCAACTCATGAACTAAAAGATGGGGGACGAGAGCTTCCACAAGCAAGGCCCAGGTATGCGGGTTCCAGGACTAAATCTCCATGCCACATGGTGGCAGAGGTGCCAGGCTGTCCCTCCCCAGCTCCCTGCCCACTCGTCAGTCTGGCTGTCACCCCCACAATCTGCCACTGTCACCCCCACAATCTGCCGAGAGGTGCCATCTTAACGCACCAGCAGCCCTGGTCTAGAGACGCCCAATTGAATCCCAAAATGGATTAGTGGCCTACAGAAATGTCTCTGGAACCCAACCATCTACAATCTAGGATTCCAGAAGCATGCGGCCGCGGCACCCAAGATATTCAAAATGAGCAATGAGCAATAAATGCCCTAGCATCTGCCCCAGCTCTCAGGCTGGGTTGAGGCAAGGATCTTGAATGGTGGTGGGAAAATTGGAGCAAGCATAACGCCCAAAAGTAGAGAGAGAGTATTGGGGAAATTGCCTGCCCTGGAGGCAGGGTGAGGACTGGGATGGGGGGTAGGGGGGATATTCTGGGGACATGGTGACGGAGAGCGTGCACTGGCGAAGGGATGGGTGTTTGGTCATTACACGGCTGAATCTCGAACATGAAGGCTTTGTAACTGTAACTCATGGTGATTTAATAAGAAGGAAAAAAAAGTAAAGTAATGCAGAGTTCACGCCCAATTCAATCAACTTAATCAATGGCTGAATAAACAGCAGTACTCCTACATTAAAAAAATAAAAATGAAAATGAAAGATGGGGGAAATCCAAGAAGACGGAAGAGTCTGTCTGTGGTCTGCGATGCCTGCAGCTCCCAGCAGCACCTGTGGGACAAGTCCCGCAGTGGGGAGTTGAGGGGCCCTCTGTGTACCTCCGGGGCCCCCAGGAGAGGACGGAAGTGCACATCCCCCTGTCTCCTGCAGCGGGCAACTTGTGCCAGCTCAGGCTTCCTCTGCATCTGGTCCAGTGCTGGACCACTGCTCCCTGCGGCCCTTTTCTAACACGTGCCCGTGTGTCAGGGCTTGCCAAGGGCTAGACACAGATGCCGCTCAGCGAGGACCAGGCCGGGCTTGCAGCTCCCTCAGGCAGAGGAGAACTTCCCTCCTGGGCTTCTCTAGCTCCAGTTCTAACTCAGGCACGATGCTGCCGTTGGCTGGGACTAGAATGGGCCAATCACTGAGCAGGGAGTGAGGCCTTCCCCAGGGCCCCTCGCCCACCTCTCTGACGGGACCCTTACCTGCATCGGGGCACTGTTCTTGTGCAAGATTTCCACCACCCGGTGGAAGCCGATGGGTGCCCTCTTCTTGGTGTGGCCCAGCCAGTTCTGAAAAGGAAAGATGGGCAACAGCAGCTAGGACAGACGCACTCAAGACACTTGGGACTGACCTCAGGGTGGGTCCAGAAGGACAGTGCAAGGAGGGAGAAGGGACCTGGGAACAGAGCAGTAATGAGACATGAGCTGTTCGGAAAAGCCAACGCACCTGAGAGCTTGGGAGGGAGTCAATAATCGGGAGCTTTTCTCAGAGTGGGAAAGCGTCAGTGGCATAAAATAAGTTCTTAATTCTGTAGATAATAAGGCAGGGGCTTTGAACATTGCCAATTGAAAATAGCCTTGACTTAATATTTGCATTATAAACTTATCTAGGTAGAGGGCTAGAGCAATTAGTACAACAGGGCGGACGCTGGCCTTGCATGCAGTCAACCTGGATTCAATCCCTGGTGCCCCATATGGTCCTCCCTGCCCTGCCAGGAGTGATCCCTGAGCACAGAGCCAGGGTAAGCCCTGAGCACCACCAGGTATAACTCAAAAACCAATAAAAAAAGATTTTTTTTTAAAAAAGGAAATTTATAGAACTTGAGACTGTAGGGGCCAGAGAGAGAGAGCAGAGCAGCTTATACCTGGCTGACCTGGGTTTGATCCACATGGCGCCCTGAGTCCCGGGGCACTCACCTTTGTGGTAAAGAGGGCATCCACATCGTTCCAGGCTCGAAGCTTGGCGCGAGCAGCCAGGGCGGTCAGCACGTACTGTTTGTCCGGGATCTAGGGAAGAGACGGGCAGAGAGTTAAGTGGGAGCAGAAATGCATCGGGAGGGGTAACGAAAAGTCTGTGAAGGACTGGCGAAATATCCCGTGCTGCCGATTCCCTGATTCTACGGCCTGCAACTCAGATATTCCCCCACCTCAACACCACCTTCCTCCCCTCCCCAGCCCAGCACTGCTGCAGGCCACTGGGGTCAAGCCTCTCCCCTCCCGCCAGTGTCTCCTTCTGCCGCTAACGGGCTAAGGACTCACCGTGCACGGCTATAAGGACACACCTGCTCCAAGCGACCCTCCCACTGCTTTTATCAAAACAAGGGCCAATTTATATGTACCTTGAAAGTCTTCTTCAGGTTAACAGGACTGCTGAAAGTCCCCTACAATGAAAGTAGAGAAGGAATTTCAGAGTTACTACCCTTTCCAATCTTGCATTTTCTTTTCCACTGCCAAGGCATTGGAAACCTAGTAATTAGTTTAGGAGAAAAACTCCCATGAGGGGTGGGAAAGGGAAAAACAAAAAAACAAACAAACAAACCAACCAACCCCGCTGAGTCTAACTGGATTATCACCACAACCAGTTCAATGACACTGAATTAAAAATAAATGGTGGTACTTCCCAACTTAATTCTAACCCTATGATCCTTATGATCATGTCCACGTTGATGACCATAGAACTCAAACCTCTTTACAAATGTTTTAAAATGCACTTGCAGGGGCCAGAATGATAGTACAGCAGGGAGGGCGCTTGCCTGGCGCACAGCTAACCTGGCTTTGATCCCTGGCACCACACACGGTCCCTGGAGCCCCACTCAGAGTGACCCCTGAGTACAGAACTCTGAGTAAGCCTTGAGTACCACTCGGTGTGGCCCCCAAGCAAAAAGAAAATAAAATGTACTTGCAGCCTTTTAATTCACTGCCACTCTCCTCTGCACTGTGCCAGCCCACAGTGAAGACCCTTCGCACAGCAATGGGACCGGCACTGGTGAGGAAGAATGTGCCATTCTACACGCCTGCTCACTCACTCACGACCCTTTTTCCATCCTGGCTTACCCTTGCCGAGGGCCAGGAGAGCTGCCAGGTAGACTGCCAAGAACTACATGCACCCATAGTTAATAGAGAGCATCAAAATACTGCAAAGTACTGGCACCTGGCTATGTTCCTCTGGTGTGGTGTGTGTATGCGTGTGTGTGTGTGGGGGGGGAGGGCCGGGTAGGGGGGATAGCGGGCGCCAGGGATTTCTTTCACACTGTGGCTGCACCTCGGCCTCTGTGTAGTGGTAAAAGCAGGAGTAGAAGAGCGTGGTCACGAGGGGCATGTTGAGGATTGAAGCCTTGCGGGGGTGCTTCCGGAAGATCTCCGTCTGTCCCGCAGCTTCGAGATGTCGATCATTCGCCTGGTGTAGTCGGGGGGGTGGGGTGGGGAGAAACAAAAAACAGATCACTGTCTGTACGGGAGAGGCGGGTGGTATTAAACTGCTTCAGGATGACAGCCACTGAGACAGGAGGCCTGAGGGGGGGAAGCACGGGACAGTGTGGGACGCCAGGAGTCTGTAAACGGGGGTGGATTTCAGTGGGAGGGAGAACAGCTGGAGAAACAGGAATAAGACGGGATTCTGGGGGTTCGGAGGAAAGAGTCCCAGGGCAGCAGTGGGAGGCAGGGCAGATGTGTGAGGAGTGGGGAGAAGGGGCTGGCACGCAGGGGAGGGAAGGACAGGGCAGTCGGGAGCAGAGCACTGAGCGTAGACATGCAGTGGGAAATGCGGAGACCAGGAGGCCAACCTCAATGATGATCTGGCGTTCCAGGAGTGTGTAATGATCTTGAATGTGTGCGGAATCTTCTGCTGAAAACGGCAAACTGGGGGAGGGCCAGAGAGTTAGTACCTTTCCTCTGCTCGAACAGAAAACACCCAATGCAACTTAACCACCACCGCTGTCAGCCTACGAAGTTCGTGGACACACACACACACACACACACACACACACACACACACACACACACACACACACACACACACACACACACACACACACACACACACACACACACACACACTTTGTATGCCAGAGGCCTGAGATCAATCCCCAGGACACACACTTCCCAGAGAACCATCAGGTGTGGCTTCCAAGCAAAAACCAAACCAACCAGACCAAAAAATCCAGAAAATTCTCTAAACTCTCTTTGTTTTTCCTCAGTTTGCCCTCAAACATGAGGGGTAACAGCATAAGATACTGAAGTACAGGGTGACCTTTGATGATCGTGAGGAATCTGTGCTTGGCCTTTCACCTCCTGAGCTGTTCCACTCTCTCTCACTCTCTTCACTCCTTATATGTAAAGGCACTTAAGGCACTTATGATCAAAATCACTTCTCTATACTTACCTAATGCACGTCTTAAGAAATTCTTTTCGTTTCTCAGGGTCCTGAATATTCAGATGCTCTCGATAATGGGATAGCTACAAAAAACAAGAGAACGGCATTGAGCTGTAAGCAGACTTGCTACCCTGGTGACTGAAATTCCTCATGATCGGGATTCTTCCTAGGTGTGGGTGGGAGACAGGGAGAACAAAGAATGCATTCAAAATCTCTTTGGTTTAGCTATAGCTTCAATATGGTTCTTCAATATGGGAGCCACTAGAAACACTATTGTTTGCATTTACATTTAAATTACATTTACATCTAAAATTCAGGGCTTTGGTTCACTAGTCACTTCTATTTGGGAGGGAATAAGGCAGTGCTCGGGCGGGGGAGTTGTGGGTGAAGGGGACAACATGCAGTGTCAGAAATCAGAATGGGAGTCCCAATTGCAAAGCATGGGCTCCCAGCCCTTTGACTTATTTCCCAGTCTCTCATTAGTCACTTTTAAGTACTCAACGTAATTGTGACAGTGGCTGTCACTTAACAGCATTATCACAGATGTTCTGCTGGACAGTACCGAGCTACGCTCAAGCACGAAGCGGGCCGGGCAACTAGCTTCACTCTAATTTGCCTCGGTCTTCAGGATTTAACCAAAACTAGCTTTTGCTTCAGCCCTGGTCTCTGGATGGCTCAAGGCCTAAATGCCCCATTCAGTGCTACTTTTTGGCATCCCTGACCTTCTGTATGGTCGATGACAGTATGACTTTCAGTAACATGAACAGGGCAAGTCACACTGATTCCTTATCGATAAACTATTCATATTCAAGGGCTGAGGGATTTACACGTAACTTAGAGAATCTTACAATAGGAACTTCGGCATAAATGTCTACTTTTTTCTTGCACTTTGATGTTTTCAGAGTGTAACAGCACAAGATTGTTTTACACTTGCAGTAAAATGTTCACCTTTTATTAATTAATGAATTAATGTTTTGGTTTGTACTTGGGCCACATCCAGTGGTGCTCAGCCACTCCTGGCTCTGGGCTTAGGTTTCACTCCTGGCAGGCTCAGGTGGCCATATGGGGTGGCTGGGAATCAAACCTGGTCATGCGAGTGTAAGGCAAGTGCCCTACCCACTGTACAAGCGCTCTGGCCCTTAAACATCTACTTTTATTACAAGGTTTAAATGCAGCAACAATTAATGCTGATAGGAAAGCTGTAATTTTATAAACAATTATTAAAAACACTTCAAGAGGACTGAGAGATAGTAATGCGGGTAGGGCTCTTGCTTTGCATGCAGCCCACCCAAGTTTGATCCTCAGTACCCATACTGTCCCCTGAGCCCACCAGGAGTGATCTCTCAGTGCACAGCCAGGAGTAAGCCCTGAGCACTGTCGTGTGGTCCAAGAACACACCTCCCCTCCAAAAAAAAAAATCAAACAAAAAATTCTCAACATTTCTTTTTTCTCTTTTTTTTTGCTTTTTGGGTCACACCTGGCAATGCACAGGGGTTACTCCTGGCTCTGCACTCAGGAATTACTCCTGGCAGTGCTCAGGGGACCATATGGGATGCTGGGGATCGAACCCGGGTCGGCCTCGTGCAAGGCAAACGCCCTACCTGCTGTGCTATCGCTCTAGCCCCAAATTCTCAACATTTCAAGAGAAAAGAAATAAACAGATCAGGGCGGGGAGATAACTCCAAGGTCTAGAGTACATGTTTTGTATGTGGGAGCCCTGTCATTATGGTCCCTTGAGCACTGCTGGACGCGCCCCTTGGACACTATCAGGTGTGCCCCATACTCTTTCCCAAAGAAATAAACAGACTGATAGTAAAAATATTAAGAGAATGAGCTTGGAAGATATGTGTAAGATAAAAAGGCTATTAGAGATAATATTATGAAATAATCTAATCTTCTATATTTAGTACGTAATCACTATTAAATAATGTAATCTTTAATAGCAATGATTATTCTATTATTCAATTTTGCATATGTCTTTCAAGAAAATATCTTACTACAGAAATCTACATACTCTGGGTTGAAGTGATAGTACAGCAGGTAGGGCACTTGCAGGGTTGGTCCCTGACACCCCATATGGAGCCCTGAGCACTGCCAGGGGTAGCCCACAAAGAAAACCCACTACGTATTCTGTAAGGATAAACTGAACAGTCTACTAGCATTGCTACCCTTAATGCTTACAAGGCAGAAGATCTCCAGTTTTATGTACATGCATAATAAACCATTTTCAATGTAAACACAAGAACAAAGAAAAATAAAAATTTCTTAGGTAAAAATCAGTTGCCCAAAACATTTCTGTTAACAATCAAACTGCAAAATAATAAATTTTGGGGGCTGGAGTAAGAGCACAGCGGGTAGGGCGTTTGCCTTGCACATGTCCAACTCAGGTTCAATTCCCAGCATCCCATATGGTCCCCTGAGCACCATCAGGGTAATTCCTGAGTGTAGAGCCAGGAATAACCCCTGAGCATTGCCAGGTGTGACCTAAAAAGCAAATAAAAAAATTTTTTTTCTCAAAGAAAAAAAAATGGGCACCAGGGAAGTAGTGCAGTGGAAAAGCACTTGCACTGCATGTGTGTGGGCCTGATTTTGATCCCCAGCACTACAGAATAAAATAAGGATGGTCATGTGGCATGAAGGAAATTCCTGACAGATTCAAAATACAGAGATGAAAAAAAAAATGTAAACGAAAAACTTTCTAAAATAATTGCTAGAAGGTCTGGAGCACAGTGGGTAAGGTGCATGTGGCCGACCCCGGTTTGATCCCTGGCACCCATACAGTTCCCCTAAGCACCACCAGGAGTGATCCCTGAGCACAGAGCTAGGAGTCAGCCTGAGCACTGCCAGGTGTGACCCAATTTCCACCACCCCCACCCAAAATGTTTGAAACATGAAATAATTGCTAGAGACTGATAATCATTTGTCTATAAAAGATGTTTACAGATTTAGGTTCTGTTTACAAAGTGTAACTGGGAAACCTTTTCCTGAGTTATATTTGGCTGGGCCAAGGAGATCACCATCACTGTTAAATCATGCTGAGTGAGAGCATCTGAACCACCACAGATGTGTGCTACAGAGACGAAAGAAATGACCCTACCGCTGAGGGCATAGAGAAATGCTTAGCTTGGCACTGGGCCAAGCGCTGAAAAATGAATCACTTGTTTTATTATTACAATTCAATATTTGGAAACATTTATTCTTCTATTCTAGGAGTTCATTCTATAATGGAAAAATTATGTGCCAAGTTGACTTTTATACTAAGCCACTCAGCTTTAGCAAAATGTGACATGGGTTATGAAAGGAGCGATAATACAGTGGGTAGAGCATTTGCCTTGCATGGCATCCAGTGTGGTCCTCCAAGCACCCCGGGAGTAACTCCTGAGAGCAGAGCCAGGGATAACATCTGAGCATTGTTGGGTGCAACCAAAGGGGGGGTGAGGGGGGGAAGAAATGGGTTATATTATTTGTTTTCTTTTCTTTCTTTTTTTGTTTTGTTTTGTTTTAGGTCCATACCAAAATGACGCTCAGGGGTTACTACTGGCTCATTCAGGAATTACTCCTGGTGAGACTTATGGGACCATATGGGATGCCTGAGATCAAACCTGGGTCCATCATGTGCAAGGCAAGCACCCTACTATACCATCTCTCCAGCCCTAATTATTTGGTTTCTTATCCCTATTAGCATTAAACATTTTCTTTGGTATCTGTAACTTCTATAAATCAGTAGTTAGTAACTGGAAAAAAAAATATATATATATACACACACACACATATATATATATATATATATACACACCTATATATATACACCACACATACATACATACCTATCTTTCTCTCTCTATTCTCTATCTATCTATCTATCTATCTATCTATCTATCTATCTATCTATCTATCTATCTATCTATCTATCTTCTCAGTAGTGCTCAAGGCTTACTCCTGGCTCTGTGCTCAGGGGACAATATGGAATGCCAGGTCACCCACATGCAAGGCAGGAGCCCACCCACTGTACTATCAGAAGAACCTATTTGTAAGCCCAACCAAAGAACACAGAGAAACCTAACCGGACATCATTTGGATTATGTTCTCCAGGCCTCCTCAATGCTCTCTTCTGGATTTAATCAATACCAAAAGAAAGGATGCAGAGAAATCCGCGTGGGGATTTGGAGGCCGGGTTGACACCGAGAGTCCTGTTAAAGAGGGCCCCGGCTGAAAGAAAGGGCACTTACCGCCAGCTCTTCTGTGCGGTCCAGGAACCTGGGGAGAAGCAGAGGGAGTAGGGCGGTTTAATCGACTCATGCGCCAGCACAGCTGCACACAACAGCACGGCTGCTCGGGAGAAGCACGGGCCAGTCTGACTTCTCTCAGCAACACGGCAAAGCTCATCCCTTCTTAATTTCCCACCCCCAGCAGCTCCCTGAAAATAGAGGCTGGCTCCAGAGTCACTGGTCCCACGGTTACTGGAGCTAAACCAACAGCAAGGGCACAGAGGCATTCCGGAGCATGAATAACTGTCACGTTAACAGGTCTGAGAGGAAGGTTCAGAGCTCCTAAGAACCTTGGCCTACAGTAATCTGAGGGATTATTTTTTAATTTTTTAAAAATGATGAATTTCTCTGTAAATATTACCTTGAAAAGACTCTGCTATACTGTTTCTTGTTATTATAGAGAATGTGATGTTATGTTCCCACAATGGAGGACTTTAAAAAATTTTTTAAATATTTTTGCAAGGGTGGTGAGGCTGGCAGGCTCCTGCTGAGGAGCTTGGGAGTGACTCCTGGTGGTGCCTGGGGTACTATATGCAGTGCTGGGGACAGAACCTGGTGGGCCGCGCAGAAGGCAAGTGCAAGTGCCTCCCTTCCTGCTCTCTCTCCAGCTGAGGAACAAGGCTTCTTGCTTTGGATTCCTTCCTACTCCGGAGTGCTGCAAGGAACATCTCCGCTTCAGAATGGAAGGGATGCTTAACCAAGTCATGTGAGAGGAAGCAAGAATGGAAGGAAGAAGAAAAGAAGGAAGGAAGGAGGGAGAGGTAAAAGAGAGGGGGTAGGTGGAGAGAAGGAGGCGAGGCATGAAAGCAGGAAGCAGAGGTGTAGCAGGAGGGGGGAGGGGACACAGGGGACACAGCCTCCCTGTTGAACAGGTTTCCGCCACATTTCTGGCTGATCAGCTACAGTCCTGACCTGATCACTAGACCTGCTTTCCCTACTCTGGTCTTCGGCGTGGTGCCACCTGGCACTGGAGTCACTGGGTTCTTAGGCCATATGCCAGTATGAAAGAAACCTACCTCCTTCCCTGACACTGAAGAAGGATGTCGGGGGCCAGAGCTATAGGACAGTGGGTGGGCATTGGTCTTGCACACAGCACACCCGGAATCCAGCATTCCAGATGGTCCCCCCAACCCACCAGGAGTGATGCCTGAGTGCAGAGCCAGGAGTAAGCCCAGAGCACCACTGGGTGTGGGCCCCACAATAAAAAAAAAAATAAAAGGGAGAGTTGGCTAGGTGTGGCCCCCAAACAAAAAAGAAACAAAAAAGGATGTAAGATACATTCACGTTAATCTAATGGTGGGAATGACTGAACCGAGACAGGAAAGACAAAATGATAGAGACACATGACCAGCCCCCTGCCCTGACCCCAGATTTGCCTACCTCTTCCTCTCCACCCACCTGAACCCTACCTAGTCTCATGGGCCTGCCTCAGTTCCTAGTTGCTTCCATGAGTTTATCCTGACTGAAAGTTCTATTTGCTTTTGCTGCTTTTATGGTTCTTCTCATTGGGGTCAATAAACGTGCCTTTATTCTAAGTCTGTAAATTTTTTATACTAAGTCTTTGAATTCTAAATGCTTACTGTTTACTAATACTATAGGGCCGGAGCAATAGCTCCGGGGTGAAGGTGCTTGCCTCACACACAGCTGACCCCTGGTGGATCCCCTGTGCCACATCCAGTCTCTAAACACTGCCAGGAGTGACCCCTATGAACAGAGACAGAAACAGCCCCTGAGGACCACCAGGTGTATCCCCAAAACAGGATAAATCAAACCAAAATGACTACCACTGCGACTCAGCCTTACTCCAAGTCTCTGTACACAATAACTCTTCCCCCTTCAGGATGGAAGGGAATAGGCATCGTCCTCTCTCCATCTTACAGAGGTGAGAACTGATGATTGGCAGGGCTCAGGAACTCGTCCAGGTTGCAGGCAGAGGCAGGGATGAACCCAGGCGGCACAGCCAACACCTCCTCACAGGCTGTGGTGATGACACTGGGTCCCGGGGCTCTCTAACAACAAGCATTTCCAGACTCAAGACAGGGGCTCCTTGTCTCTGGACTCCCAGCACGAAGACACTCAGAAACATCACAGAGACCACCAGCGCTTACCTAAAAAGGTCTAAGAGCAGCTTCTGGTCCCCCATCTCCTTCAGGAAGTGAATGAAGTGTCTCAAGGCGACCTGCCGTACCTCCAGCTCCCGGAAGAGGATCTCTGCAGGCAGGAAGGAGAAGATGGGTCGGAGTGATGGAAGCTTGTTCCTTGGGGAGAAGTGGTCCTCTTTCCAAACCAGTCAGATGCCAGAAACGACCCCTGGAACTATGGCTCAACCCCCCACCCCCCACTCCAGGGCAGCGCTTAGTCACCGAGCCAGCTGGTAGCCTACAGCAACCCAACCACAGCACTTACTGCAGGCTTGGACTTTTTTTTTTTTTTTTAATTTATTTATTTTTAATTAGTGAATCACCGTGAGGGTACAATTACAGATTTATACATTTTTGTGCTCATGTTTCCCCCATACAAAGTTCGATAACCCATCCCTTCACCAGTGCCCATTCTCTACCACCCGTAAACCCAGCATCCCTCCCACCCTCCCCAGTCCCGTCTCCCACCACCCCACACTGCCTCTATGGCAGGGTATTAGGCTTGGACTTTTTTGAACCAGCTCATGATTTTTATCTGTAAGACTGTAAAATACGTCATCCATGGGAACACGGTCACCTCGCAGTCTGTGACTAACGGGGCTGCGGAGGTGACGCCTCTGTCCCCCTAGAGGATGACCGACTGCCCTAGAGATGTGGATACTCGGGAGTCTCAGAGCACCCAGGGTCTCTGAAGAAAACTCGAGGCGCTCCCTGCCAGGGTGGCTGACTGAAGGTTTCTCTCAGACCATGCTCACCTTTGCTCAGCGTCCTCTTCAGGAAGATCAAAACCTGGAAGGAAAGAATGAAATGTCCTGTGTGCCAAGTATTGGGGAGTCAGGTCAGCAACTCAAGGGTCATCGTGGAGAGGCCACACAACAGACTTTCCCCGGGATAGAGGAACAGGGGCAGGAGGAGCCAGAACTGAGCTGTGCCCGGGGAGACTGCAACCCATGCCCTCATTGGTGAGACACCCGGCTCTGACAGACTCCGTGACATCCCTCTCTCCTCACATGATTTCTGAGACGAGTAGGCAAACTACTGCTTCCTGGTCATAACCAAGTCTCTGACACAGGCTCGCTGCGCCAGCTTGCCTCAGAGCACGGGTGACAGAGAATCCTACCCTTTGAGGGCAATTTCGGGCTTTTCACTTGATATTTAACCTCAAACGTCCCAGTCCATTCTGACAGACATTCAGAAAAGGATGCACAGAACAATGAAATCTGCAAAACCTACTGCGGTGATGACGTTTCCGTCATGCATGCTGACTGCTTCTTCAAGCAGCTGTAACTTGTCCTGTAACGAGCGGAATCTTTCGAGTGAACAGACCTGGCGGAGTAAGAACAGAATGAACGTAATGGAAAAGTGCTCTGCTCTGCAGTCCTGTCACCAGACACTGAAGAGTTGGGGGCAATGGAAGGAGATGTCCCCCTGAAGAGCCTCCTTATTCTTACACTATGGTCCCCAGCACTCAGTGATAAATCTTCACCCAAGCCCAAGACTTTCATCTACTTTTTCATTTCCAGAAGTGCTGGGGATGGTACCTAGGGCACCATACATGCAACGTATGTATTCTACCACTGAGTCACATTCCAGCTCGTTCTTAGAAGTCCTATAATTTTAGTACTTGCTTGCATTTAGAGCTGTGTTCCACTTAAAAACATTATTCTATTTAAAAATATACTTTTATTTATTTGGGAGGGGTGTGTGGGTCACACCTGGCAGTGTCCAGGGCCGATGCCCAGCTCTGTGACTCAGGGCTCACTTCACCACTGCTCAGGGGTCTGTATGTGGTATTGGGAAGCAATCTGGGGTCAGCAGCATGCAAGGCCAAGAGCTCTGTCCTGGCTCTGTGTTCTGCACTGTACTATTTTTCCAGCTCTTAGATTATTATTATCATTATTATTATTTTATGTCAAGTTTCCCAAATTGACCTACAGATTTGATGCAAACCAAATCAAAATCCCAGTACCTTTTTGGGTAGATATAAACAAGCAGATATCAATATTTTACATTAAGAACAAAGGGTTTACATGGGCCACAACAATTTTGGAAGAAAAAGAGCCAAAAAACTCAAATGAGCACCGTGCAAAGCTATAATTACTGAGTGTTCCTGGTATTAAGGTAGAAAAATCAAGCAACTTGAAACGAAAAGTCCAAAAACAGGTGGTCAACTGACTTTTATGTGGTCAACGGGATTTCAACAAAAGCACTAAGGTAATTCTAAGGGGAAGATGGGACTCCAAGAGTGGAATTCTCCACCTACAGAGTGGACTCCCAGAGTATTACAAGGGACAAAAAGGAAATGAATCCTGACTTGACTCATAACCAGATGGCAACTCACAGCAGAACACAGACATAAGCCAAAGACCAACCACTACCATTCTTTATCTTTCGTTCTTTGTTTTATTATTTATTTATTTATTTTTGGCTTTTTGGGTCACACCTGGCGGTACACAAGGGTTACTCCTGGCTCTGCACTCAGGAATCGCCCCTGGCGGTGCTCAGGGGACCATATGGGATGCTGGGAATCGAACTCAGTTTGGCCGAGTGCAAGGCAAATGCCCTACCCGCTGTGCTATCGCTCCAGCCCCCCTCTTTGTTTTATTTTTATCCTCTTTCCCCCAACCCCCACCCCCCACCCAACACACAAACTTTGATGTTTTGCCTTTTGCACTTTTCAATGCACTCTTTGGCTTTTTATGCTACTTTTTGGCTGCTTAGCTGTTTTTTGTTTGGGGACTACACCGTGTGGTGCTCAGGGCTTACTCCTGGCTCTGCACTCAGGGGTCACTGCCGGGGATGCTCAGGAACCATCGGGGGTGCCAGGAATCAAACCTAGATCAGGCACGTGCAAGGCAAACTCCCTAACCACTGTGTTATCTCTCCAGACCTCAGCTACCGTTGAGATGAACAGAAGTCACTCACCCGTGGCTGCAGTGCTCACACACTTACTTATGGTGCTCTGAGGGCGGGGGTGGAGGTATTGTATACTTCAGCCGCCAAGCTTGCGTAACCTTAGCTGTGCCATGCTAATTTTAAACACTAGCTGTGATGCCAGGAATCATAAGTGACAAGGCTACTCCACCCAACTCAGCATGTGGGTGATGTCCTGCAAAATTCTATTTTTTTAAAACTTTTTATCAACTAAAGAACTGTGATTTACAATAACATTAATGGTGGTTTCCTGTGTATATAATTCCACCTTCCTAGGGCCCAGAGGTTTATATTTGGGCTGCATTTGGAGGTACTCAAGTGTTACTCCTAGCTCTGTTAAGGGTCACTCCCAGTGATGCTCAAGGGACCATGTGGTGCCGTGATGGACCTGGGGCCCCGCCCATAAGCTCTGTCTCAGCCAACACCCTTTATTTTATTTTATTTTATTTTTTTTTAAGATTTTCGGTCATACCTGGCGATGCTCAGGGTCACTCCTGGCTTTGCACTCAGGGATCGCTCCTGGCAGTGCTCAGGGGACCATATGTGGTGCTGGGGATCAAACCCCAGCTGGGAGCATGTAAGGCAAGTGCCACACCCACTGTTCTATCTCTCCAGCCAATCTTCTTAAAGGTACTATCTTCCTCTTATTCATCATTTCCCCCCCACAAACCAAGAGTGGAGATTCAAAATTGGTGAGCTGGCTTTCCAACTCGATTTATTTTCTCCTGAAAACCACTTCACTCAATAAGTACAACTGAAGAAAGAGGTTAGGAAGTCCTCCCTGGGTTAAATAAGTCAGAAAGAGGAGGACAAATACCAGATAATCTCACACATCTGTGATATACAGAATAAAAACACAACAAAGGGTCACAGTATTGAGTAATGACAAACCCGTGGACATAGATTACAGAACTGAGATTCCCGAGTCAGGGTGGGAGTGGCCAGGGGGCATGATAAGGAGGAATGGAAGTAACAGGGTAGAGGGTCCTGGGCACCTGGGCTGGTGGTGAGGTGAGGAGGTATTGGACATAAAACCTAAATATTAACACTACTGTAAATATGCAAATTATAACTGGGGAAAAAAAAAGGAAGAAAAGGCTGGCTGGAGAGATAGCATAGTGAAAAGGGCACCTGCCTTGCATGGGGACGACCCGGGTTCAGTCCCTGGCACCCCATATGACTGAGTGATCCCTGAGCACAGACCCAAGAGTAAGCCCTGAGCACAGCCAGACAGAGGGGACAGTACAGCGGGCAGGTGCTCTGCCTTGCACACATGCGACCCAGCTTCAATTCCTAGCACACACAGAGGCCCCCCACGCACTGTCAGTGGAGAGCCAGGAGTAAGCCCTGAGTACCACCAGGGGTGCCCCCAAACACCCTTAAAACCAGAAAAGAAATTGGAACAGAAGAAAAGAACCCCTCCCTGAGTGGCTCGGTGGCTAACCGACCCCCCGGGCAGGCCTGAGGTTGTTCAGTTCAATCCCTGGTGCCACCACATGTGGCCAGAGTGACGGTGGCAGCTCTGCTGCCTGTGTCTGGCAGCTCAAGACATACGAGATCCCTGGTGTCACGAGTGAATTCTGGCCACACTACAGTCAGGTGTGTGCAAGCACAGCAACTAAGATCAGATGTGGCCAGAGTGCCAGGCACGCATGTGTGAGCACCGAGCCACGTCCCAGCAAGCACTACAACCAGAATGCACGGGTATAGCCACGAGACGGGGATCCCAGCAAGCGCTGCCATGTGACGCGTGGCCTCTCCCACCACCCCCGCCCACTGTCAGCACCTCGATGCGTGAGCACGTCTAGTGTGTGTCTAGTCATCGCCACGGGAACACCAACTGTGGAAAGTGGGGGGATCAGAGGAAGTAGACAAAGAGGGTTGGAGACCAGGCTCAATAGGCTGAGTACAGGCTTTGCCTTAGAGGCCTGGGTGCGAGCCCTGGCTCTGTTCTGTCTCCTAAGCATGTCGAGAATGGCCTGTGAGCATCATCAGGCATGACCACCACCCCCATAAAAAAGAAGTCCCCTAAAATTCTTTTTGAAAAAATTTTTTTTTTGTGGGGGATCTCCCTGGTAGTGCTGAGGGTCCCTGGGACTATACCAAACACTGCCCAGGAGGCTGTGTTAGGACAGGATTGAGCCAGGGGCCCTGTACACTGCCCCAGACTTGGCACTTCCTCCTTGGCCCGGCACAAGAATTCTTTCCAGGGGACTGACCTTGCCCTTCCGGAGGCGTCGCACTGTGTCCGAGATGCTCCAGTCGTTGCTGTAATCCTGGGGAATTAGCGACACGTGAGTCCCACGGAGCGTGGGGTCAGAATCAACAGCACGCGAGCTCTGACCTCAAACCCAGTCTTAGTTTCTAAAGGGAAACGTTTTACCAAAAGTAACGGCTGAAAAAGAAGAAGAGCTGAAACGGCCTGAAGTTTCAGAAGCAACTGGAACAGGGTTGAATCACATGGCAAGGGGATAATGGATCAAGAGAAAGGGAACCAGTTGACAAAACTGGCAACCCAATGCCTGTCTGTTCAGAACTTCAGTGGCAACTTGTCACACGAGGGACTCTACAATCCGTTTCCTTTATGTACTTTATGTGCTTCATGGGAATAGGAGCTCCATGTATTTCCAGACAACACTGATGACCAAAAGTGTCAGAGGACAACCTTCAAGAGGCAGCAGAATGGTCAGGACTGAATCAGAAATGTAAAAAAAATGCCGAACAAATGAAATAAAACTGGGGGGTCTCCAAGCAGAACTCAGGAGGCCTGGTGGTGGGTGTGGGGGTGTTACTGGGGATTCTTGGTGAATAGGTTCAAAGCAGGAGCCCGAGTCACTGCTTGGGCGCTGGGGTCCCAGGAATGCTGGACCACCCAGTGGCACTGGAGGCCTCTAGGGAGGCACCTGGTCAGGGGACCATAGGGTACCGGGACTCGAACCTGGATCATGTGTGTGCTCTGCCTGCACCGTAAGCACTGTCCTATCTCCTGGCTCCAGAAAAGAGGTTTTCTGGTCTAATTTCCAACATTTCCTAGCTGAGACTCGAGGCAGCCCGAATGTTTAGAAATTCAGTTTTCCTATCTACAAAAGAGGATCAGAATACTTGCTCCAGAACTTGGGAAGCTCAAGCTAGGCGACATATGTCAATCACTTCAGACTGTGTACAGTGTCAGCCAGTAGAAGATCGAACTCACCCTGAACTCCCCCTTGGGCCGCCCCAGCTCGGGAGCGTAGCTCTTGGCAGTACTGTCCGAGAGAGCTGAAAAACAAGAGGCCACTAGTTCACAAGGATGCCACCTTCTTGCCGTCCCGTTCCCCCGCCACTTCCTTCTGACATAGAATTTTAGGACCTGTGGGCTCCCCAGGTATCTTTATGGCCCCAAGGAAGCCTGAGTCCCTCCCAGGGACGGGCTCCCTACAACATAGCCCCTGGCCTGAGCCAGAAATACAGCCGACTTGGTATCAGAACATTTCTCTAATAATGGAAACATGATCTGAGTGGCTAGTTACCAGCTGGACTTCTGACCTCCCCAGACTGTACCACACATCAGTAACACCTCCCGCAGCCATCGAGGGGCAATGCCTACCATCAGAAAGAGACTGGAAACTTCCAAGTCTACTTCTCCCTAAAGGTAAAGAGCACACGAGGGAAAAGGTCAGAGGGAAGAGGTCACCAGTCCCCACCAGAGTATTAGATACAGCGAAGGGTGCAGGATAGCCCTTGTTTATGCTATGTAGAATCCTAAGGCGTAGAAAGCATTTTAGGGGGGCTACAGAGATTGTATGGGTGTCCAAGGGTGCTTGCCTTGTACACAGCCACCCCAGCTGAATCCTTGGCACTACATGTGGTTCCCCAGCACTGCCAGGAGTGGTCATTGAGCACAGAACCAGGAGTATACTGTGAACACCACTGAATGTGGTCCCCAAACAAAAAATAAGATAAGCAAAAACCTAGGGGCCAAGGATGTGGCTCCAATGGTCAGGTATATCTTAACTAGCATGTGAGGACCCAGGTTTTCGCCTCCCCCAGTTCCAGGTGTGATCCTGGGTGTTGGCTCAGCACCCAGGCTGGAGCAGTGCCAAGAGGGGCCCCAGTCATTTCCCACCCCCAGCAATGCCAGTCAGTCATGGCCCAAATCAACGAACACATTAAAAAGATTTTACTTATTAAATATAAATAAGTAAAAAGCCTTTAGTTAACTTCAAAAATTTGGTGTGTCATGAAGGGGGGAAAACAAAAGGAAGGGAAGATTTTAAAAAATGGTTTAAAAATACACATAAAATCTAGGATTTTTCATTAAGCATAGTTTGGGGGTGCTGAGTACATTTACATCACACAGCCAACACCGTCATCTGTTTACAGGCCTTTTAAAAAAATCACCCCAAGCCGAGAGTCTGGACCCCTTAGACTTCCATTCTACCTTAAATCTAGTCCCTTGTCACGCCTCTCTTCTCTGCCTCTCTGAACCTGATTATTTTAGGTAGCATGCAGTAATAGAGGCACACGGTATTTGGCTTTCTGTGCCTAGCTTATCTGACTTGGATCAAGTCTTTAAGGTTCATTCAGACTGCAGTGTTAGACCAGAATTTTTTTTTTTCCCTTTTAGTGAATACATTTCCATTGCAGGTACATTTTGCTCACCTATTGCCCAGCCAATGGATGTTTTAGTAGCTGTTTCCACCTTTTGGTTATATGAACAAAGCCATTAGAAACGCTGGCTTTGGTATCGCTCCTTGGATCTTTGTGGTGGATGCTGTAAAGTGAGTATCTTTAGTACACTGGATCACAAGTGTAACTATCCTGCCACTGGCCGCTCTGTCTTCCATTCTCACGACCAGGGCCTCAAGGACAGGGGCAGGGAGGAATTCTGACCAAGGTAAGGGACGTCATCCATGTCACAGGGTCAATGTCAATTTTGCCCATCATGTTCTAGTCTAACCCCTCTGAACTCCCCTTGCTCCCAGTCCCCAACAGCTAGCTCCACCGAGAGGTCATCATCTGTCAATAATCTTTTCCTCTAGAGTAAATAAAAATTTTAACCTGTTACTCTGCAAAAACTGAAAATAACGAAGGTTCTGTTTCCTTTTAACTGGCACTCTTTACCTTTGAAAAAGCTGCTCAGGGAGTAGGTGGAAGCAGGTTTGGGGAGCTGTGCATAGGAGGAGAAGCTGTTTCGGTTCTTCAGCTGATCCCGCGTGTCGTGATTTGACCCGCTGTTACCCGCAGTCTCTTTGATGGACCATGAGATACCTGTGGGGCGGTAAAAAATGAAATCAAGTCATTTTTCTCCCAAATGAAGCCTAAAAGCAAGCATTCCACTGGCTGTAAAAGCTTTTCACTGGAGGCCCTGATGTTTGGCTGACACGGACTCTAAAAATTGAGGTAGGAGAAATGTTAGAACCAAAGAAACTAATCAACTGAAGATGGGGGTGGGGCTCAGGGGAAGATGAAAAAATGGGATTCAAGTGGCTGTCTAACATATGAAGAGATACTCAACCTGGGGTACTCAGGGTCTAATTCCTGGCTCTGTTTTCAGGAGTGACCCCTGATGCTCAGGGGGTCATATTTGGTAGCAGGGATTGAACAGGTATCAGCTACATGCAAGGCAAGGGTCTTACCCCCCATACTAACTCTCTAGCCCCAACGTGGCTAAGCGGGTCCCAGTCTTCCTCACCACTGCAGGTATGGCCCTGCCGATGCTGTGAGCTTTGGAAGAGAACGGCTTCCCAAATCGAGACAGACCGCTCTTCGGACCAGGGTAGAGTAGTGGCAGTCCCTTGCAGGAGCCTCCAAACAAGCCTTCAACTTCACTTTTATTTGTTTTAGGGGCACCCAACGGTGCTCAGGGGCTCCTCTGGCTCTGCACTCAGGATTTACACCTGGCAAGCTTGGGGGACCACGTGGGATCCTGGAGATCGAAACTGGGTCAGCCGCATGCAAGACAAACACTCTACCCATGGTACTATCTCTCTGCCCCCCGACTTCACTTGTAATAAAAGAAGTATATAAGTAAAAAGATACCACCAGACCCCGTAAAGAAAGGCAGAGATCTGAATGCCTGCTAATCCCCTGTGTTGGCAAGGCTCCAACCGAAACAGGCCCCTCCAACACTGCTGGTGGGGGCAGACTCAGTCCCGTGCCATGGAGGCCCATGGGGCAGTCTCGACTCAGAGGCAGATACCCTCTGCCCATGATGCTGTTCTTCAAGCAGCCACTCCAGATGCTCCCACATGGCAGAACACAGTTCCGGCTCACCCAAGGGAAGGCCGTAGGGTCGATACCTCCAGAGTGCAATGAATAAGCCTCCCCCTGGGAAAATCATTTTAATGATTATGGTTTCCCCCTTGTCAGATAAAGTACAAAATTATTGATAACAATCCGAACAACAAAAGACAGAAAATATCTAAAATTCACTATTAGTGGACTGGTTAAAGAAATCATAGTAAATCCATACAATTTACTTTTGCATGTTACTATTTTACTTATTACCGTGTGTGTGTGTGTGTGTGTGTGTGTGTGTGTGTGTGTGTGTGTGTGTGTATTGGAGCTATACCTGCTGTGGTAGTTAGGCTTATTCCTGGCTCCATTCTCAGGGGTCACTCCTGGTGGTGCTCAGGGAACCATATGTAGTGCCAAGGACTGGACTAGTTTGCTGGAAGCAGGCGTGTGTAAGTGTCTCAGGCTCCTGTATTATCTCTTCAGCCCTGTGATTCGATCTGTTTCGTTTGGGTTTGGGGCCACACTGGGCTGTGCTCAGGGCCTATGCCTGTGTGGTGCTCAGGGATCACTCCTGGTGGAGCTCCAGTGACCATATCGGGAGCTGGGATGGGACCCAGGTCGGCTGCATGTAAGGCAAGGCTCTACCTGCTGTACTAGCACTCCAGCCCCTGTGCTTCTATTTCAGAGAGAAAATGATTAAGCTCTAAATGATAAGTAGAAATTTGGGAAGATTGCTCAGCTATATTATCAAGTGAAAAAGGTATAAAGCTACCACTCGTGGAAAAAAAAAAAAGGTAAGTCTGTCTAACTTCTGCACATTTCCAAATGCAAAGAGAACTTTTACTTTATTTTTTAATTTTCTTATGATTTGGGGGCCATACCCAGGGGTTACTCTTGGCTCTATGCCCAGGAATCATTCGTGGTGGTGCACAGGGGACCACATGGGGTGCTGGGGATTGAACCTGGGTCAGCCGCATGCAAGGCAAGCGCCGTATCCACTGTACTCTATCTATCTCCATGCCCACAAAGAGAACCTTTAGATGGACACCTGGGAAGGGGCTGAAGAGAGCGACAAAGGCTGGCGCTCAGCTGCTTGGGGTGTGGGAGGCCCAGCAAGGGACGGGCACCGCATGGTCCCCCAAGCACTGTCAGCACTGATCCCTGAGCACAGAGCTGGAGCAGCCCAAGTACCACTGGGTGTGTCTGCCAGATCTAAATGAATAAATGGAAAGGAGAATACATAGGAAGGAGGGAGCACTGCTCGAGGTCACTGACTGGGGGCGGGAACTGAGCAGAGGCATGACCGTGTGTGGGAAGGAAAGTCACCGCTGTATGCCTTTGACACTTTGGGAGCTGTAAATCACATGACAGACAGCATCTCCAGTTTAAAAAGACAGCAGCCCCTTCAAAAGTACCGTAAACAGCAGATGGATTCTGCGAAGGTGTTAATGGTACCAGTGAGCAGCCAGCCAGTGGGACCTGCTGGCGAGAGCAAGTAGTTTTGCAGGCTAGTTCCACGCCAGCCCTTTCCCAGCGTGACTGCAGGTCAGAAGCACCTGACAGAAGCAGGGCCATCACTACAGTACCCAGCACAAAAGAGACCCTCCCTGGCACCCCCACAGCTCACCAAATCGGAATCATGTTCCTGCCAATGGCCTGCTGGGAAAACTGAGTGTTTATCCACCTCTCCAGAAATGACCGTCTCCCCATTTGCGAAAAGCATAACCTCCAATCCAGTCCATCTTTCAAAAATATTCAATCATTCTATATTATCCCAGTCACGGGAAGACACAGATCCCTAAAACTTAGGAATCTCGTTTTTCACAGACACCCCGAGGACGTCTGAAATAGCCAGCTGAGCACTAGCCCCGGGACACCCACCTACAGAGCCATAGGGAAAGTCCTCCTGTCCCTCACCCTCTTTTCCCCGCATTACATTTCCAGAGCTGGGATGAGGCACGGGAGTGCAGGCTATGCTAGAGGGAGCCGCTGAGGTCACCGGGAGAATCCCCTGGGGCCGCAGGTGTGTCCCAAAGACAAGCCAACACTCCTGAAGTGTGCTCATCTGGAAACAGTCTAACCTTTCCCCTTTACCTGACACGCACCGAGGAGTCAGACATGCTGGCGACAACCCTCGAAGCCGCCCCTCCACGGGCCTTTGGACTTACTTCCCACGGGCTCCCCGCTCCAGCTGACTCGCTCCAGGTCATCGTCATCGTCGTTATCCACGAAGTCTCGGAGGCTATTCACTGCCCGCTTGGACTCCTTTAGCTGCAGAGACACAGGGGACTTGGCCAATCACCGCTTCCTGCTTGGGCTAGCAATGGCCAAGCCCAAGGAAGAGGGCGGACAATTTCACCCCGGTCACGGGAAGCTGAGCCTCGAGGCATGTACCAAGACAGAACCATGTGTTTTAGCCAACACTGCGGTCCAGTGGCAAAGAGTTAGGAGGGATAGGAGGGATGAAAGCCACTTTTGAATGGGAATCATACTCCTGTCACTGGCCGGTTGGGATAACTGAGTTTATCTACTTCTCTGGAAATGACTGTTTCCCCATTTGTGAAAAGCAAAACCTCCAATTTCATCTTTCAAAAGTAATAAATCATATTTTATAATAAAAGACTTGGGGTTCCTGGGGAAAGAAATACAGCACTGTAAGAATGTAATGGGGCCAGTGAAATAGTACAAATATGTCACTTGCCTTGCATACGGCAGACCTGGGTTCAATCCCTGACATCCCACAGGGTCCCCCCAGTACCACCAGGACTGATTCCTAAGTGCTGCAAAGTATGGCCCATCAACCTCCAACCCCTGAAACCAAAAAAGCCAAAAACCAAAGCAAACCAAAACCAAACATGTAAAGTAAGAAGGCCAGGGCTGGTGTTTTGCAACTCCTATGTTCTTTTCTGAGTTCCTCTGCTCTTCTCGAAGGAGATTTTTCTAGAGATCAGACTCCAAACATTTCAGAGCCTTGTGGAGACAAGGCCAAATGCCTGGTTTCCAAAGATGCCAGGAATTTCATGCTGTGGAGGAAGGTGTGACCTTCAGCACTTGCTCAAGGAAGCCCACCTGAGAGAGTTCATCGTCTTCATCATCAAAGGTGAAAGCCTTGAACTTGGAGCTGTTCCAATACTCCTCTTCATCACCCTTTGTCCGGTTCATCTGGGGAGAAAGGAAAGCAATCATGGGTCCCTCTCTGGACACCTCCCGGAAGGAGCTCCAATGGGTCTGGGTCCCGTGATCCCAACTCACCACCCCCTGCACTCCCCCCAACTGACCAGGAATAGACAAAAAGCTTTGGCAAAGCAAATACTGAAGCTAAAATACGAAATTAGACTCTTAGATCTACTCTAACCACACTGTCACTCCTCAAATTACCTGCAGTCACTTGTTCCTAGGGGACGTATATTCAGAGCATTTGGGTGTCTCAAGAGATCAGACTGTTCTAGGATTGAAGATATTTCATTATTTATTTAGGGTTTGGAGGCCTCACCCAGCAGGGGCTATTCCTGGCTCCGTGTTCAGGGGTCACTCCTAGTGATGCTTGGGGTCAATGTAGGGTGCCGGGGATGGACTCTGGGTTGGTCACATGCAAGACAAATGCCATATGCCCCCTCCCGCATCCCCAGTACTATTGCTCTGGCCCCAGGTTTAAGATATTTTATAAGTGCAGAACACAGTCTCTCTCGTGAAAAACAACAGAGGTAAAGTATTCAGCAGAGGTATGTGTTAAGGTCATAATATAAGAAGGTAAACATGTTTATAAGAATGCAGTGCAAGAGCCAGAGATATTGGACAGTGAGCAGCTAAGGGGCTTGCTTGCCTTGCCTGCAGCTGACCCAGGTTCAATCCCTGGCACCAAATATGGCTTCCTGAGCACTGGCAGGAATGACTCCTGAGCAAAGAGCCAGGAGTAAGCCCTGAGCACCACTAGGTGTCACCTCTCCAAAACAAAAGAATGTAGCACAAACTTTCTTGAACATAATCAAAGCACGAACAAAATATAAAAATTTCTCTCATAGGGCTGGAGTGATAGCACAGCAGACAGGGAGTTTGCCTTGCATGCGGCTGACCCGGGTTCGATTCCCAGCATCCCATATAATCTCCCGAGCACTGCAGGAGTAATTCCTGAGTGCAGAGCCAGGAGTAACCCCTGTGCAATGCTGGGTGTGACCCAAAAAGAAAAAAAAATTTTTTTCTCTCGTATATTCAACATATATCTATGTAAGGTAATCTTTAGGTTCTGATATTTTTTTAACAGCTTCAAGAAATTTTATTGAAACCAACATGTAAATAGTATCACAAGGGTGAAATTCTATTTCAGCAAAACCAATATAACAATTCGGAATATATTAAAAAATATTTAAAATCAAAAGATTTCCCTGCTATACTTCATTGTATTAAACAAAACTAATCCCCCTGCATAGGATAACACTGGTTTGTCCTTTCTGCCTTGCCACAGGGAGCTCAGGTTAACTGGGTTACTCCCATCACAGTGCTCCTATTCCTCTGTGTTTATCTGTAACCTCTTTCTTTGTGCTCTGCTACCCCAACCTGTCAATCACCTTTATCTTCTAATCAGACTCTGTTAACTTATAAATATTGCTTTTCTCCTTAAGTCCTTTGCATAGTTAATTCAGAGCAATCTCCTTTTTGTATAGACACAGGAAGAGCTACATTAAGCTTGTAGGGTGGCTCTTCTGGGTATATATCACTATAGATCTTAGACTACAGTGCTGAGGCCAGATTAATCTTTCCTAACACTAGCAGGGTCCTAATCCAGCTGTTACTTTTTGGATCATGACAGAATTTGTCCATGACCAAGCTCTTAACTTATAGTTAAGTATTATGGTGCTTTGGCCAGGCCCATTTCAATGCCAGGGTAGCTCACAGCTTGCCTTGAGTCCATCCAGTCCCTCGTCGGGACCCTGATTTGGGGTGCTAAGAAGTAAGGCCAACTGAAGCTTAAGTCGAGAGAACAGATGCCCAGGAGTGAATATCATTCAGAGTCAATTAACTCCCAAGTTACAGAAGCACAGCATTAACTGTCTTTCTGTGTCTTCTATTGAGGTTTCAGGTGCCAAACAGAGAGACATATAAAGAGTTGATTTTTGTGTCACATTTAAGAGCTTTACCAATCATTTAAACTCTGAGAATATTGCAGTGACTGAAACTGACAAATATGAAATGGACATATATTTTGCTTCTGCGTAAGCTAGTGAGAAGTTGGAAAAAGGATGAAAACAATGCAATTAAATTCAACAAAATTATCCTACCTGTATCTTCAAATCATAATTAATTTGATTAAAGGTAAAAGTTTGGGAAATGAGAAACTGGTTAAAAAAAAGAATTATTTAAAACAAATTTTGGGGCTGGAGCGATAGCACAGTGGGTAGGGCATTTGCCTTGTACTCGGCTGACCCAGGTTCGATCCCCGGCATCCCATATGGTCCCCTAGCACCGCCAGGAGTAATTCCTGAGTGCAGAGCCAGGAGTAACCCCTGTGCACTGCTGGGTGTGACCCAAAAAAAGCAAAAAACAAAACAAAACAAAACCAACAAAAAAACCCCACATTTTGCTTCAGTATCCAAAGTCCCCCTGATAATTAATGTAAAATTAATATAGCATTGTGTTTGGGGGCTACATGCAGCTGTGCTCAGGGCTTACTCCTGGCTCTGCGAGAAGGGATCATTCCTGATGGTACCAGAGAGAGAACCTGGGTTAACTGCAAGCAGGCAAGCACTTGACCTGCTATCCAATCTCTCTGGCCCCTAAAATAATATTTTAAATATAAATTAATTTAAATCTAAAGTTAATCTGATGTATCTAAAGTCCTATTACCTAAACTCTAAAATTGGGTAACCTAAAATTAGATTTCAGAGTTAGAGCATGTGATTTTATGCTCTCAGCCCCAGGTTCAACCCTGGCACCAAAAGGCAACACCCTAGTATTACATGGAGTGACCTGGTGGTCTCCAGCACTGCTGGGACAGAGCCCCTGCGCCATCAGACCTTACCCATAGCCAGGCTGGGTGTCCCCGAGAGCAGCCCCCGGACACCCTGATCAAGAAGGCACCCTACCCCCAGAAAAAAATTAAACAGTAAAGTGATATTTCACTCAAAAAAAAAAACAACACTGTGCTGCCTTAGAATAATAAAAACTAAACAGTGCCCGCTAAACTGAATCAGAGTGAAAAAACTGGTTTAAGCCATTAACTCCTGAGGCCATACAGTGATTCTAGAGGATCAATTTGCTTTTCATTTTATTTCAATAGTATCTTTCTAACAGAAGACTGAATAGATTTGTGGCCACAACTTTGATGAGCTTCCTGATGTCAAGAGCTATCGAAATGGCATAGTGACGGTGGGTACTTTTCACTCTTTGCTCCCTTCCCAAGGCAGACATCACTAACCGGTCTCTACTGAATCCAGATATGGTTTAAAAATTCGGGACCAGAGTTGAGAATACAGTGGGTAGGGCACTTGCCTAGCGTGTGGTCAAGCTGGGTTCAACCCCTGGCATCCCAGATGGTCTCCCAAGCACCACCAGGAGTTAATTCGTAAGTGTAGAGCCAGGAGTAATCTCTGAGCATTTCCAGTGCGGCCACAAAACAAAACAACAATAACCAAAAAAAAAAAAAGCCCACATAAAATAAAAACCCTTTTGTATATTACACTGCAAGGAGTCAAAACCAAATTGTTTTAAAAGGCTGGCAGTCACAATGAAATCATTCCTTATAGTATGATAAGTGTAGCCCTAGGAATTAAGCACCCTTCCGTTCAAATTTTATTTTCTCCAATTCTGAGAGAACCGCGTAAATCATTTTACTTCTAACGTCTTGGAGAAAGCATCTTACCTCACAGGACTGCAGTGAAGAGTAAATACACCTCAGGAAACACCTAGCCCAGTGCCTAGCAAAAAGTAAATTGTAAATATTAGTTCTTTCTAGAATAGACTATCTTACTCCATTTCCTCATCTGTAAAATAGTTATAACGACAGAATTCTACAAGATGATGGTGAGGCTTACTGAGTCAGTTAATACCTGCAGAGCGCTTAGTGCAAGACACTAAATAAATGCTCACGTTATCTTTTATTAATGTCATCATGATACCAGAGAAGAAGCTAGGAAGAAAATACTTTAACATAATCCTAAAGGTTAAAAAAAAAAAGATTCTCAACCCCTTGGAGGCTCTTGCTAGCACTGAGGCGGGCACAGCATATATAGAACTGTCTCTGACAGAGGTATAGGTTTTCAGGACCTTTGTCATTATCAGCACCACCCTCTAAGACAGGCCACCATCATTTCCTATTTCCATTTCACTGATGGGAAAATGAGGCCTGAAAGACTGATGACCAGCGTGGCCTTGCTAAGTTCTCCTGCAGGACAGGTTTTCTGTCTCATGGTCGCATCCACTCTGGACAGCCACTACCTGTAAACATCTACAGGCACGGCTACACATCTGTCACTGTCACTGTCATCCCCTTGCTCATTGATTTGTTCGAGCGGGCATCAGTAACGTCTCTCATTGTGAGGCTTATTGTTACTGTTTTTGGCATATCAAATACGCCAGGGGTAGCTTGCCAGGCTCTGCCACGCGGGCTCGATACTCTCGGTAGCTTGCCGGGCTCTCCGAGAGGGGCAGAGGAATCGAACACGGGTCAGCCACGACTACACATCTATCTAAGCCAATAATCTGCCGGATACTCGTGGGGTTCCTGTTGAACCAAAGTCAGAGGACACTTGGTACCACCAGTACGTTAACTCGGACCGCCAAGTCCAAGAATCCAGCTTTTCAGGGCAGTGTCAGGAGACGGCGACAGTGTCTGTGACAGTGACAGTGAAAAAGCGTCCCCGGGACAATGTCAGGTACAGCCTGGGACAACTTGAGAAAGAGCTTCAGAGGGACTGTAACCCCCCCTCCCCCCAACGGAAAACTAATTCGCATCACTCCGCTGTTCACAAGACAAGGGAAGTCCAGCAGCTCCGAGGGGACAGATACGGAAGGAAAACAAGAAGGAGGATGCAGGCCGGGGTGGAGGGGCGCACCTAGCCCCCCACCCCACATACTCGCTCCCTGCCCCACCGCACCCCCAGAGCCCAGCCACGGTGCGGCTAGGGTAAGTCCCGCTCGTCCCCTGCCCCAACAGGCTGACTGAGACCAGGGAAGGAGGCTTAGACCCGACCCCCGGGAGCCGCGGTCGCTACAATGTGTCGGACGCCCCGCGGGGACGGGATGCTCGCTCCGAATTCAACGCCAAGGTCCAGTCGGGGCCCGAAACTCAGTTGTGCCCCGGCTGCCAGCCTAGGAATCGCCTCTTTTCCAAGTCAAGCCGGGGGTGGGGAGGTGTCTCAGGGAGCCCGAGAATAGAAGAAGATCAAGATGCGGGAGAGGCTGCGCGTCCAGCCAGCCGCGCGGGCCCCAGGAGGCCGGGACACCCTCACCTCTGCCACACCGAGCCCTCCCCGTCAGGACAACGCCAGACGCCTCGGCGGCGGCACCAGCCTCTCTAGACAGGCTGGGCGGCATCAAAAGAGGGCGGAAACGCTGGTGGCGGCGAGGGCGGAAGGTCAGGATGCCCGGCGAGAGCCCGGGCGCAAGCCATGCTGGGACTTGTAGTTTTCTACCGCAGCCCTCCGGGGCCACCCGCAGGGACGCGGGACTTTCGGACTACAACTCCCAGAATCCCCTGAGCCCCGCGCCGAAGGACGTTTCCTTTTCTTGCGACCTTCCGCGGTGCTCGAGCGGGTCAGGCCTCAGGACTACAACTCCCAGGAGGCTCCGCAGACAACCCCTCCCACCATCCCTTTGCTTCAGGGTCCGTGGAAACGGCCCGACGTGGGCTTTGTGCTCTCCGCGGGGCTGAGGCGTGGGTCTTGTGAGCTTTTGCATTTCCAGCCCCTTTGCAAATCACCTAAGAAAGTTTGAAGAAGACTCAGAAACGGCGAAGCGAAGGTCCCAGGGGTAGGGGGGGGTGAAACGGAAGTCCCCGGGGGGGGCCTGAGGCGGAGCCGGAAGTGAGGGCGGGGAGGGGGCGGGGGTGAAGGGAAGCGCCAGCCCGGAGCGTCTGCGCTCGCTTCTAGTAGTTTCCAGGCGCTGCCGGCGGTCGGGACCTGAAGGTCCGGCGGTGGTGGCTGTGGCTGCGGCTGCTCCGAGCTGGTGGCGGCGTGATAGGAGAGCCGATGGCCAAGTGGGGTGAAGGCGACCCACGCTGGATCGTGGAGGAGCGGGCAGACGCCACTAACGTCAACAACTGGCACTGGTGAGGGCCAGCGGGGCCAGGCCGCGGGGACGCTCCTGCCGGCCCGGCTTGCGGGGTCCCTGCAGCCTGGGCGAGACAAAGCCGCGCCCGGACCCTCCCACCGCCCCCGCAATCGGGACCCGGGGCGGCGGCGGGGGGAGGACTGCGTTCGCGTTCCCGGAGTCCGCATCCCCAAAGTCCCTCTTTTGCCCGCGTCCCCCCACCCCCACCCCACTCCGGTTCAGTGTATGGGGGGCCATGCCGCGGGCGGGCGCCCTGGAGTTGGGGTTCCAGGCGCGGGAGGACTGCACCTGGCCGCGGCCGCCGGACGGGGCGGGGAGATGCTCCGCACACACGTGGCCGCGGGAGGCAGTTAGCTCCCGGGGCGGGGGAGGGGGCGCACGGCCACCGTGCGGGGCGCGGGGCTGCGTCTCCGAGTTGGCGGCCCACGCGTGGGATGGACGCCCCGGGACCCCCCAGCCTGGTGCACAGGGCGCAGGCTCGGGGGGCGTTTTCTGCAGGTGCCCGGGCGGGAGGGCGGCGCGGTCGTGCACCCGGAACTGTTGAGCGGTGTTGGGAACTCCGGGAACTGCCGGTGGTTGCCGGGCGTTCCTGGCGTCTCTCGGCAGCACCACGCTTTCGGAGCCTGCATCTCTTCCCGAGGTCTGGCTGCCTTATCCCGCAGTTCCTCGGGACTTTGTGCTGGCTGCTTTCTCTATTTCTACTTTGTTGCAATTCTTCCACCACCGCCACCCTCCCCCTTCTTCTTTTTTTTTTTTGCTACTTATTTGTGCTAGTTAGTACTTTGGGAAGCTGAATGATTGTTTTTCTCCCTGCCCCCACGGCCTACCTCCTCTCAACACACGCCGAGTACCGGATCCGATTGAGGTGTCCGAGCCTTGGGATAACGTGTTCCTCTGGCCGTTTCGAGGGCACGCATTAGGCAGAGCATTGACAGCGCTGCCCGAGCCGGACGGCTCGGAACACTGATCAGAATGATTGGCTCGTTTCTTAAAGGGTTTTGCAGCCAAACACTGCAATCTGGTGGCTCCCTCTGCCCCTGACTTCCACAGCATGTACTCAGTTTTTCACTTAGTCAACTAGGCGGCATGCCACAGTGTCAGATATGACCAGAGCACCATCGTGCTGCCCACGGATACATGGATTCCACTTAGCGTCTACCACTTTCTCTGCTGCAGGTACCCTTGCTTGTAGCAGGCAGTGCGGTATCTGTAATGCAACATATGTTTCCTCTCCCCTTGCCCCCCCAGGCCTCCTCCAGCCTCAAGTACTCTCGCAGGTCTACTTGACTGCCTGTTTTCTGTGTTTGCAGGACAGAGAGGGATGCTTCAAATTGGTCAACAGATAAGCTGAAGACCCTGTTCCTGGCAGTCCAGGTGCAGAACGAGGAAGGCAAGTGTGAGGTGACAGAAGTGAATAAGCTCGATGGAGAGGCATCAATTAACAATCGCAAAGGCAAACTTATCTTCTTCTATGAGTGGAGTGTCAGACTCAACTGGACAGGTGAGTGTGGCAGGTGGGGAAAGAGGTTAAGTTGCAGGTTGATGGCTTGGTTGGGACCTGTGGCAGACACACTTAGAAAGGCCACCCCCCCCAACACACACACACACACACACCTCCTCAAGAGAGAGAGTGAGTGCCAAGCTCTTCACACTTAGAAAGGCCACCCCCCCAACACACACACACACACACACACACACACACACACACACACACACACACACACACACACACACCTCCTCAAGAGAGACAGTGAGTGCCAAGCTCTTGAGTGCTCTGTAAAAAAGCAGCCTTGGTTGGTGCACTTTCTCCTGGGCCATGCGTGACTGAGACCCCAATGTCCCAGGGTCTCATAAGTCCCCACCAGCAAAGTGGGTTGGGGACACATTTGGTGACCTTTTCAGACTAGTTACTTTTGTTCCTTGAATGATTTAAAAGTGGGTTTTTTTTTTTAAAAAAACTTTGTTTCTTCTTGGTTTTTACCTCTTTCCACTCTATCCAGTATGAATCTGGAATACTCCCCAAATACAGCTTGTAAGGCTTAGGAGCAATCTTGTCTTTCAGTAATTTTCCTGCTGTAACATTAGGAAAGATTCGGGGTCATGCAAGTGAAAGCTCTGGGGTAGATGGTAATTAAATTTGCTTCTGTGAGCCCTTTTGACGGGTGGGAAGCCGAATATAAAAAGGCACTAAAGCTGGACTGGAGGGATAATACAAGGGCTCAGGTGCTTGCCTTGCATGCTTGCCACCCAGTTCAGACTCGGATTCACCTTAGGAGTGAGGGCTAGAGGGAGCCCGGAGCACTGCTGAGTGTGACCCCCCCCCAAAAAAAAAAAAAAACACTTCCACAAAAACACTAAAGCTAAAGGAATATATGTCTTGGGCAAAGCATTCAGTTCTGCAGTATTAGATAAGTTCTTAAAGATTGCCATGTTTTGCACAGTAAATCCACAGAAGCGCAATGGGGGAGGGACAGAGCTTCATTGGTGACACGTTTAAAATTCAGGCACGTGGAAATTGGTGGCACAGTCGCATGCATATTAAATGCTAAGAAGCACGTTAATTCTCAAGGAAAATAAGGTGCCTTCCCTTGAAAAAGACTTGGATTTGACTTGTGAAAGTGGGTGTTGGAGGGTTATAGCTTGTGGATTTTTGTGAAGTAGTGAAAGGGAGGTGTGAAGTTGGGAGGTGGGTGTCCCTGGCACTGTGGCGTGGCTCCTACAGGAGTATTTGAAATGAGAAGATTGTGACAGGTATTAGATGTGTGCGTTTTGTGTCTTCCCATGTAGCTCTGTTCTTATGGATGGGTGTGTGTGTGTGTGTGTGTGTGTTCGCCTAATGTTTCTCGTGGATGAGATCACAAGCAAACGTGAAAGTCTAGCAGTTGCACTTGCATGTTTTCTAAACAAGTGTCCTGGCAGGACTGAGTTGGCTCTGGGCCAGCACCCTCCCCGGCAGGGTGCATGCTCGTACCATACCTCAGCTCTTCGAATCTCAGTAGTTCTTGGATGGGATGTGGAAAGACATGACTTCTGAGTAGGAGGGTGGGTTGCCTGTGGCATTGGGTCTGAGTGGGTAGGACGCCTGAGCAGCATCCCTTCAGCCGCAGAGGAGAGATGACTAAGACAGTGCATTGCTTTTCACAGGTACCTCGAAGTCCGGAGTGCAGTACAAGGGGCATGTGGAGATTCCCAATTTGTCGGACGAGAACAGTGTGGATGAAGTAGAGGTTGGTGCTTCCCAACACCTCTCCCGACTGTATCTTCCACATCCTCTTTCAAAGATGAGCAAATTGACCGTCAGGCCTAAGCATTAAATGCCCAGTCCTTGGGTGTTTTCGTGCCAGTGGAAGGTTCTCGGGCAGCTTTGCTTATTTCACTGTATCACTGTCATTCTGTTGCTCATCGATTTGTTTGAGCGGGCACCAGTAATGTCTCTCATTGAGAGATTTATTGTTACTGTTTTTGGCATATCCAATACGCACGGGTAGCTTGCCAGGCTCTGCCGTGCGGGCTCGATATTCTCAGTAGCTTGCCGAGCTCTCCGAGAGGGGCGGAGGAATCGAACACGGGTTGGCTGCGTGAAAGGCGAAAGCCCAACCACTGTGCTATCACTCCAGCCTTGCTTATTTAATACTTACTTTCTTTATTTTGCCTTTTTTGGGTCACACCCGGCGATGCACAGGGGTTACTTTTGGCTTTGCACTCAGGAATTATTCCTGGCTGTGCTCAGGGGACCATGTGGGATGCTGGGAATCGAACCCGGGTCAGCTTCGTGCAAGGCAAACGCCCTACCCGCTGTGCTATCGCTCCAGCCCCTATTTAATATTTACTTGGCTTTAGCTAGTCACCTGAGTTAGCTGCCTTTGCCTCGCTCGAGAGAAGTTGAGTAGGAGCCCTGGTGGGGACCGAGCCCAACGTGTGGCCCCTCGTGCATTTCCTTTGGGAAAGGTCAGCAGTTCTCTGCTTGCTCCGGACCCACCTTCCGAAGTGTGGGTGTCCCTCATGGTATTTACCACCTGCTTCTGGTCTTTCATGCAGATTAGTGTGAGCCTTGCCAAAGATGAGCCGGACACAAATCTCGTGGCCTTAATGAAGAACGAAGGGGTGAAACATCTAAGAGAAGCAATGGGGATTTACATCAGCACCCTCAAAACAGGTATCCCTTGAGTGTTATGTCTACCTTAAGGAGATAGTTTTTCGCCTCTCAGACTGATCGGGGGCTTGACAGTCCCGTTTTTGAGCAACTGGGAAAAGGTTTGGTGGGAGGGGGACATATTTTATCCGGAAGTGAGTCTTTAAAACCTGTGGAAGTTCTCGAGTTGTCTAATATATTGGCTCTCAAGCTCTTGAAATATGACAAGCCCACGTTGAGGTGTACTGTGAGTACAAAACACTAGATTTTTGAAGACTTGGTACCCCAAAAAAGTGGTCAGATAATTCACTAATTTTTTTTTTGTATATCAATAATGTGTTAAAATTTGATCGACTGTTACATTAAATACATTATTTTACTTTTTTTACTTTTTTAACGTGACTACTAGAAATTGTAAAAAAGTCCATTCAGAAGGGCCAGAGGCACGGCTCAGAGGACTGGAGCGCAGGTGTTGCATGCTGGAGGCTCAGGTTCAATCCCCAGCACCTCCAAGAGTAGCCCCGAGACCCCCCAGTGCCCCCCTTCAGCATTGCTTACCGTGACCCCAGATACAAATACACTTGAAGCTGGCATTGTCTTTGTTTGGGGCCACGCTAGGCGGTGCTCCAGGTCTACTCTTGGTGTGGTCTTGGGCGTTGCTCCTGGTGACGCCGTGTGACGTCAGGAACAGAGCTCAGCCTCCTGCGTACAAACCCTGTCTGCCTAGCCCTGATCAGCCTCTGCTTTGGGCAGTGCTAGTCTAAGTACTGGGCCCCCTGGAACTCTCACTCCTTGGTCACAGCCTGGACTGCCACTGGTCTGATTTTGCCCGGCCGAGTGGAGGGCGAATAGAATAGTCAGTCAGCTCTCCCTGACCGTTCCAGTTTTGCCGTTGTGTTCGGCTCTTGGTATTGGCCGACGGATCATGTCCACCACTGGGAACCGGTATAGAAAGTACTGCCTTTTGTCGGGGAACCAGCACTCGTGGGCTCTGACTGGCTGCGGAGGTGAGGCTAGAAAAGGGATTAAGCGTCACGCCTGGTGTCCTCTCCGCCTGTGCAGTGCGTGCAGGGCCGCTGCATTGTCAGCTGCCATCCCTAGCCAGCCTCGCGCACACCTACCTAGTGGTCCCCCCCAAGTTGGGTGTGTACTGTTCCCAGTCTTCTCTTGGCGTTCCCTCGCCTCCCTGTCTGCCAGAGACCAGAGGCCCAGGTGGAAAGGAGCCAAACTTTGGGCTTTCTGGTCATGACCTCATCGTGGGCTGCAGTGGCCATTAAGGAGTAACTTCCAAGAGCCGGGATCTCTCTCTTTGCAGAGTTCACACAGGGCATGATCTTGCCCACGGTGAATGGAGAGTCCGTCGACCCGGCTGGGCAGCCAGCACTGAAAACGGAGGAGCGCAAGGTAAATGGTGGAGGGGTTGGGGTGGGCGGCCTGCTGGCCAGAGTCAGACCCATGTGGCAGCTCCTCCATGCCCTTGAGCCAGAGGAGCTGGTAATGGGGCGAGTGCACATCTGTGGTTGTCCATCTCCCACTTTCAACATGGGTCTGTTTATTACGCTCAGCCCTGGCAGCTGGTGGGAGCCACGGGGCACTTGGGGTGCATTTAACACCATTAGGAGGTTGGGAACCCCAAATGAGTTTCCTGGGCCCGGCTTCTATCCTACTTCTCACCAGGGGGGTTCATGCTCTTACTAGAAGTCTCATCACTTCACAGAGTAGGAAATGATTGTAGGTTTCACCAGTTTGCAGGATGAACACACATTTTCCCGGAGCTGGAACTTGTTCATTAGGGGTCCAGCACTTGTTCTTTGGCCTTACCTCCCTTTTGTCAGTACCAGGAAGGATGTTCCGAGTGGCGTGGCAGGCAGCGTGGGCCGCTGCTCCCAGCTTTTCAGTCCTTCACTGGGCTTGTGATTTTCAGCGAGACTTGAATAGTTTTTCAGGGAATGTTCACCTTATGACTTAGGAGCCAAAAGTTTCCCCTAGCCCCTTGCAATCATTAGCCCTGGAGGTGGAACAGCGCGGGAGAATGAATCCGGTCCCTGAAACCATTGCTGGAGGTTGGCCCATCCCTTACTGACCTTCGACTGCCGCTTCCACAGGCGAAGTCCGCTGCTCCCGCCAAGTCCCAGTCCAGACCGGTCGGTGTGAAGATCCCGACTTGTAAGATCTCCCTGAAAGAAACCTTCCTGACGTCACCTGAGGAGCTCTACAGAGTGCTCACCACCCAGGAGGCAAGTAGGATCTTAGCTTCGGCCACTGCCCGCTGTGCTGTTGCAGGTGGCTGGGACTGTTAGAGTAGGTCCCAGGCCTGGTGACGGGCTTTCCTCAGCCAAGCAGAGGCGGGGGGTTGGGGGGGAGGCGTCACTCGCCTAAGAGGACTCTTTCCCATCGGTACTAGTTTTGGGTCATGTCAGGAGGCACGGGGAGTCATTCTTAGGAAAACAACAGAACAACTGAGCGAAAAGCTCAGTGGCCTGGGGCAGAACAGGACGGATCTTGAACCCCACTCACGGGACAGTACAGGGTCTTTGGAAGTGACAGTGGAGGCACTGGCTGTGAGCTGCGTGTGGCTGTGGGTCCCGCTCATCCTTGGGTCTGCTCCCTGCCTCTGTTCCACAGCTGGTGCAGGCCTTTACTCACGCTCCTGCAATGCTCGAAGCAGACAAAGGTGGGAAGTTTCACCTGGTAGACGGCAACGTCTCTGGGGAGTTCACCGATCTGGTGAGTACCAGCTGGCCAGTCCTGATGGCCTTTCTATCTGGTCAGGAGAATAAAATCCTCCTCTTGTTTCAATTCTGGGTAAAATGCAAGGCTTTGAATCTCTTTGATCACCCAGTCCTTTATTTATGGCTTTTTGGGTCACACCCGCTGATGCTCAGGGGTTACTCCTGGCTCTACACTCACAAATTACTTGTGGGGGTGCTCAGGGGACCATATGGGATGCTGGGGACCGAACCTGGGCTGGCCAAATGCAAGGCAAGCGCCCTACCTGCTGTGTTATCACTCAGGCCCTCAGTCTTTGTATTTTAAAAGAAGACTATGACGTGTGTGTGTGTGTGTGTGTGTGTGTGTGTGTGTGTGTGTATTTCCCCCCACCCCCCCTTTAGTGGAGTTAAAATTAGTTCTTTCTGGGAGCGAGAGAGTTCAGTGGGGTGGGTGTTTACCTTGCACCTGCTTCTAATTTCCAGCACCTCTTATGGGCCCCTGAGCATGGCAAGGTTCCTGTCGTCTCTTTCTCCCTCCCTGCTGCCTGTCCCCTCCCCCTCGCCAAATAAAACAAAAATCAGTTCTTTCTGGGCCAAGGACAGCGCAGAGCGCATGCTCTGCATGTGGGGCCTCGGGTTTGATTCCTAGAGCTGCGCGGCTCCCTGAGCACTGCAGGCATGCTGCCCTCCCCACCTCAAGCACTCTAGCAAACTCATACACGGGTAAGAGCTGCATATATTGGCGGCTTATGACGTTAGGTTCTTGTCCCCCAAATTTGACGTGCACACAGTTGACCACGCCCAATTTAGGAATAAGAGAATTTGTAGCGAATAGCAGCGCTGGGCCTGCTGCTGGTCGGCTTTGTCCCCGTGAGTAGTATAATCGCACGGGTCACGCGATGCACAGAGATCCCAGCGAGGACAGGGGCAGAGTCGTCTAATGCAAACCCAGCAGTTTTCCACCGCGCTCACTAGCCGGGCAGACGTTGGAAGATTCCTGTTACAGACTGGCCTCTTCGGTTATTTCAGGTGCCCGAGAAACATATCGTGATGAAGTGGAGGTTTAAGACATGGCCAGAAGGTGAGCAAGCCCGTTGGCGTATTGCTGTTCCTGCAGGGACGTGCTTGAGACGGGCACCAGGGCTCTGAACCCCGCCCTCCCCTCTGCCTCTCTCCCCAGGGCACTTCGCCACCATCACCTTGACTTTCACTGACAAGAACGGAGAGACGGAGCTGAGCATGGAAGGCCGAGGCATCCCTGCCCCGGAGGAAGAGCGGACGCGGCAGGGCTGGCAGCGGTATTACTTCGAGGGCATCAAACAGACCTTTGGCTACGGCGCGCGCTTGTTTTAGGGCCAGCGGCAGGGCACTGCCCCCTGCCCACGCATCCGTCCAGCCCTTCTCCCGGCTAGGGCTTTGGGACTCAAAGGTTGTACCATCCCAGCCAATAATTTGAGCCCCGGGCTCGTTCCCTCCACGTATACCTTGGGTTTGTGCATGTTTTCTGTGGGGTGGGAAGGAAAGGGTGATTTCTCTTTTATGTGTACATACGCTAAATAAAAGTAATTTTTAAAATGCACAGATGTGAACGCTGCATTGAGTGGGTGATGATATTAAGAGTCCTCTTGATGTTTTAGACAGTGGGGAAGTTGCAGAATGGCCTGGTGTCTGTCCTCAGTAGGTGGAGGTGTTTATAAGGCACACGGGCACTGGTCTGCCCCAGGCATCCCTGAGCCCATCTTCCTGAAGATGGACTCAGGGATTTGACACAGCAGATTGCCACCAGCTCTGGGTTCCTGTGGACAGTGGGTCAGATCAGCACGCCGACCACTGCCGGGCTTCTGCGTGGTACATGACTCTTGGATTTTACTGCTCTTAATAGCTCCTTTAGGTGTATTTCCACAGACTCACACTCCAGAATGGGAATCCTCTCTTCCTCGACACTGCTCCATTCACCGCTTTCTTCTCATCACACTTGTTTCTTTGACCTCATTTTTTGCTTTCTAACCCAGTGCCAACCCTCACTATACGGTGACCTGGATTTATGTTCACTCCATATCCCTGCCCCTTAGTTTCTACCAGTTGGTTTTACCATATAAGGGCGTCCTGTTGTAACAACCAATCTGATCCTGCGTGCAGGTGAAGGTGGTTGGGTGGTTGGGTGGTGACCGGTCATCTCGCATGTGCCCTTTACATATAGGTTGGTAAGATTATCTCATGCTCCCTAAGGCAAATGAGAGCTATCGCAGGACGAGTTGCATCATGTATGCAAATTAGGGTATGGAAGGTAGTCCATCAAATCTGGCCCCTTTCTCTCGTTCTTTATTTTCTCTGTAACTGATGGGCTGGCTGGAAGTGCTAGAAGACTCTTGCTGGCAGAGGTGCTGTTTTGGACTTTCAACCCTCTATGACCACTTGTCCACTTGCAAGGAGAGGTAATGACCAGGTGCCGGCTTGACAGAAAGTGGGATCTCCACCCAGTGGCAGAGAGAGCTACAAGTAGTTCCCCGTGCCCCAGACACTACTACCTGAGTAGACACCTTGAATCTGCCCATTTAACATGTCCGACCCTCCCCACCCCATCCCCACTTTCCCCCAGCACTCTGATTAGGTAGATTCTGTCACTGAAGGCTTATAACAACCTTACTCTTCCATTTCTTAATGTATCCCAGACCCAACAACAGATTTAGCAGGTTAAGGATTGGAACAAGTCCAACCGATGCGTGGACTGGAGCACAGCGGGTAGGGCGTTTACCTTGCACGCAGCTGACCCAGGTTCAATTCCTCCGTCCCTCTCAGAGAGCCCGGCAAGCTACTGAGAGTATCTTGCCTGTACGGCAGAGCCTGGCAAGCTCCCTGTGGCATATTGGATATGTCAAAAACAGTAACAAGTCTCACAATGGAGACGTTACTGGTGCCCACTCTAGCAGATTGATGAACAATGGGATGACAATGACAGTGCTACAGTGCCACCAACGTACCGGGTTCACATCTAAAGCAGTCTTTTTGTCTTACGGGTTCATCTTCATGAAGGAAAGCTGCTGCTTTTCTAGCATGTCATCTCTTGCTGTTGAAAACCCTAGGCCTTTTTATCCCGCAGAAAGAAGAAACAAAATGTCCTTATAACCTAGTTCCATGAAACCATCTCACTGGGCACTCGCCAAGTGCTGGGGTCCAGACTCCCTCGAGTCTGAACAGGTCTTACCTGACTCCCGCCCCTGGCATGGACACCCTCATCCGGAGCCTCCCTTCAGCTTCAGCTTCAGCTTCAGCTTCAGCTCTTTCATTTCATTCTGCCCACAGTTGCATGGCCGGGGGTGCTGAATGCTCATCCTACTAGCATATCTTGGCCAAAACCGTGAAAATGAATCAGAAAATCTACTGAGCTGCATGATTTAGATACCCACCCCACCCCGACCACCTTTCTCTTGAATTGCCCAAAGGAGTGCTAAATTTTAATGCAGCTTTATATTTGCTTTCGGGAGTTCAAAAAATATGCCTTTGAATCCCGAACCCCAGCTAGGCTTAATTCAACTCATCAGTTCCCTTATAAGAGACTCAAGGGCAAAAGTAGGGCTCATGACACCAGGCTGAGAGGTACCATTCTAGAATACTAGAGAGAAAAAAGTGAGGTGGGGCTGGGAAGATGGCTCAAAAGGCTGGAGCTCACGCATGGGACACGGGTGTCCGGGGTTCAGTCCCAGGCACTGCCTGGGCACTACTGTCAGGATGGGACCTCTTCATCCCCCCAAAAAGAATTTCTAGACAGCTTAATAAAAATTTTAGCATCTGTGGGGCTGGAGCGATAGCACAGCAGGTAGGGCAATTGCCTTGCACATGGCCGACCCAGGTTCGATTCCCAGCATCACATATGGTCCCCCAAGTACCGCCAGGAGTAATTTCTGAGTGCAGAGCTAGGAGTAATCCCTGTGCATTGCCAGGTGTGACCCCCCCAAAAAATTAGCGTCTGTCTAACATGCACAGGACAGGTTGGGTTTTGCAGAGATGGTTTTCCATCTAGCCATCTGAGCTGAAGAGGAATGACAGGGCTGAAAGCAGTCGTGCTCTTGGTTGGACCTGGGTTCAGTTGAGAATGTGGGAACTGAGGGTGTGGAGCAGTGGTCACATTCCATGCTGGGCATAGCCCCACATCACTGAGTGTATCCCCAGGACCACCAAGCTCCACCCTGGGACATGACACCAACGTGCCACCAAGTGTTTGGCCCCAGGCCAGCACTGCAAGTGAGAGCACTGGTCATTTCAACAACGGGAAGGGACAGGGAAGAAGTCTGCTGGTGTTTCCTAAGAAGTTGAGGGAATGTCCTAGGCCCATAAAGTGAGTCAAGAGTCAGTGAAACGATGTCTCAAGAGGACCCAAAGGTGAGGGCATTGGCGGTGAAGAAGTAACAGACCTGGCATGGGGAGTGGGGCACGAGGGCGTGGCCTCTGCCAAGTGCTCTGTGCCCATTCTATCCTCTGCACCCAAGTGTTCTGTGAGCCCGAATTCAAGATTCTGAAAAGCAGAGTAACAGAAATTGCAAAGCAGAGGTCAAAGCTGCCTCTTGCCTACAGCCCTCTGGAGAAACCTGCTCAAATCAGGAAACCAGCCTCCACAATAGAAATGCTTTCTAGGATGGGAGCAATAGTACAGCGGGTAGGTGTTCGCCTTGCATGAAGCCGACCAGGGTTCGATCCCGGGCATCACATGTGGTTCCCCGAACTTGCCAGAAATAATTTCTGAGTTGTAGAACCAGGAGTAACCCCTAAGCATTGCCAGGCATGACCCAAAACCAAAAAAACAAATAAAAAAATCTTTGTCAGCAGCGATTCCTCTGCCCCTCTCGGAGAGCCTTGCAAACTACCAAGAGTATCCCGCCCGCACGGCAGAGCCTGGCAAGCTACCCGTGGCGTATTCGATATGCCAAAAACAGTAACAAGAAGTCTCACAATGGAGACGTTACTGGTGCCTGCTTGAGCAAATCAATGAACTGGACAGTGCTACAGTGCTACAGTTGTCGGCAGGTGTCATGGGCCCCAGGAACCTTGTCTTAGCAACCATCCCCAGGGATTTTCATGCCAGGGCTCTGTTGCAAGACACTGCAAACATGTTAAGAAAATTTGTAACAGAGAAGCAGAAGCAGGTGGCCCGAGGGACAGGAGCAGATCCGCAGCAGGAGCAAAGGGGTTGGTTGTGGTCCCCAGAGAGTCCTCGAAGCACTAGCAGCTGGAACCCCACACTGAGATGCCAGCCTGGCTCACGGGAGCTGGCGAAGGCTGCACCTGAGGCTGCTTTATTCTCCTTTATTCTTCCTTACTGTTGGATTTGGGGGCCCACACCCGACAGTGCTCATTGCTCAGGGTCAGCTCCCAGCCGTGCTTTGATACCGTTTCTGGCAGAGATCGAATCCACATCTGCAGGCACCTTGCCAGTTCCACCGCTTGCCTGTCGCCCTCGGGAGAAGGTAGTGAGACCAATCTTTTCTGCAGGAGGGAGACTGAGGGGCGGGGAATGGGACAGGAGCATCTCTTGTCTGCCTTGCTAAGTAGACAGACGCAGGTGGTGTTGGTCCCTGACCCGCCGTGGATGCTCCTGGCGTTGGGCACAGGAAGTCCCTAGTGCGGTGCAGTGCCCCCCATGACCAGAAGGGGGCAGGGCTGTCTGGCGTCATGGCCTGACCTCCCCGTGATGCCCGTCTTCCCAGGGCAGGTTCAGTGACCTCCTCCTGCACAGGGGCTCCAGGGCCGGGGTGGAGTGCGAACAAACATCACGTAACAGCTCACCTCGGGCTCTCTGGGCGCGCGCTCTCTGTCTCTCTGTCTCTGTCTCAGCCTCTGTCTCTCCTTCCTTCCTTCCTTCCTTCCTTCCTTCCTTCCTTCCTTCCTTCCTTCCTTCCTTCCTTCCTTCCTTCCTTCCTTCCTTCCTTCCTTCCTTCCTTCCTTCCTTCTTTCCTTCTTTCTTTCTCTTCTTTCTTCCTTCACCAGAGCTACAGCTATCACTCACTCAGGAGCCACACAGGGATGCGGGTCAAACCTAGGGTGTCGACAGCTACACATGTGCTCTCCTAAGCTATAACTTCTCTCCTCTCCCCTCCTATCCCTCCCCTCCCCTCCCCTACTCTCCCTCCTCTCATCCTTTTATTTTACCTTTAAAAGACTTCCAATGACATTGGAAAAGGTTTATTCTATCGAGCTAAGTAACACTGGCCAAATATAAAACACTATAGGATAGTGTTAATTACCTAGAAACTTTACACAGACATATTTCTCTTTTTTTAAGTTTATTTATTTATTGATTATGTTTTTGGGCAATCAGGGGGTAGCTCAGGGGGTTACTCCTGACTCTGCACTCAGGAATTAGTCCTGATGGAATTTGGGAAACCTTACGGGATGCTGGGAATCGAACCGTGGTCAGCTGCATGGAAGGGCAACGCCCTACCCACTATCCTATCACTCCTGCCCCCACAGAAATATTTCTGATTAGAACCACCCCCAGGATCTCTCCAGAGAATGCTGACCCCCTCACCACAGGCCCTGGGCTGAGCCGTCCTGAGCTACCCTGAGTGTGTCTGCGTGAAACCCGCCACCCCACTAGGTGGTGCCCCCTAATCGGCCACATTCCTCAGGCTGGAGCTCAGGGACTTGGGGGACAAGGAAAGGCCGTGTGCATGATTCACTACAGCTTGGGAACTGGGAGGTGGGGGGCAGCCGGCTCTGGCCGTGCACAGACACAGGCTTGAGCACCCCAGTTCCAGGGGCAGGGCTGGGTCAGCACCTCCCACAGGGAGGAGAGGGAGGACCCCGCAGACACTTCCCCAGTCGCCCAGGCTTTGGGGACGGAGCTTCCTTCCTCACCCTGCACCTTGCACCCCCTTGCCCCCTGTCCCCACCCCACACAGACGCCTAAGGCTCGGGGCTGAGTGGGGTTCATGGACAGAGAGCACGGGGGGCCAGGTGGGCCCACCCAGACCAGGAGTCGGGGGAGGGGCCAGGAGGTTCCCCAGCTCCCCACATTATGTCTCTATGATTTCCTGCGACTGGTCCAGATTATACTCCTTGGGGGGATTCTCGGGGCAGGACAGGCCGTTGTTGGGGGGCATCAAGGCCTGGTGTTGGATCCACTCCTCCTTGCATAGGCCCCAGGGAAGATGGCTTAATGCTAAGTACAGGTCGGCCGACATGTCCGGGCTGATGAGGTCCGGGGTCCCGGCTCCGTTCCCGTGGGTCAGCAGGCGGCCCTGGGCGTCGTAGCAGCAGTGCTGGGAGGCCAGGACGTTGCTGCTGGTGGACAGCAGGGAGCGCAGGCAGGAGTGTGCAGACTCGGGGAGCTCCTCGGGGCTGCTGGCGTCCCGCCAATCGAACTCCACCTCCTGGAGCTCGTCCAGCAGGCTGACCACGCCTTGCCGGGCCCTGACCGGGTAAGTGCAGGGGCAGCTGGGCAGTTCCTGTTCCACGAAGTTCACGTAGAAGACGAGGTGGAAGCTCGTGCAGGCCAGTGACTTCTCACATTTCTTCCCATCTGCAGGTGGGGGTGAGGGTGTGTGGGGGGGAGAGGTCAGCCCCGAGGGCATGAGGACAGTGATGCAGAGAAGGCCCAGACCTCGCTGGGCAAAGCTGCAGCCTTAGAGGGGAACAGACCCACCTAGGGGGAGCGACTGAGAGATACTGCACCCCAGGACACTTGAACAGGAGCCCTGCAGGGGATGGAGCTGGCTCCCGGCTGAGCAGGGCCTGGAGGCCCCTCTGTGCAGGGTGGGACCTTCAGGGGCTGCGTGGGGGGATCCCGAAGTCCTGGGGTGCGGGGCGGGGGGTGGCAAGGACGGGACTCTGAGCTGATGGCTGAGAAGCTGTGGTGTTTCCCCACAGGCCACTCTGGCTCTGAACTCGGCCTTTCTCAGCCTCACGCGTCTCTCTGGGCCCGAGGGCCCACACTGTACACACACACACACACACACACACACACACACACACACACACACACACACACACGAAGGAAAACATGCTCTGACTCCCAACAGCACACGGCTTCTTGCTCGCCTGTGTCTCCCCTGTAAGAGCTCGGCTGCCGGAGGGCAGGAGCTGGTCTGACTCTGGGCATCTCCTGTCCAGACCCCTGATTACTGATCCCTGTAGCACAATGGGTAGGGCGTTTGCCTTGCACGCGGCCGACCCGGGTTTGATTCCTTCATCCCTCTCAGAGAGCCCGGCAAGCTACCGAGAGTATCGAGCCCGTACAGCAGAGCCTGGCAAGCTCCCCGTGGCGTATTCAATATGCCAAAAACAGTAACAAGAAGTCACAATGGAGACGTCACTGGTGCCCGCTCGAGCAAATAGATGAACAAAAGGACGACAGTGCTACAGTGTGTCTCCCTCATTGTCTGGAGGTGAGGGGGTGCTGTGAGACCCTGCCAGCCTTTCTGGGGGTGGGAGAGACAAACAGCACGGCAGAGTGAGCTGGGGAGGGCCAGACAAGCACCCTTCCATGGCCTTGGAGCTCTGGGACCCCAGAGATGTTCTTTCTCGAGGCAGCATCGGCTAGGAAGAGCCCGTGGGTCCTGGGTGAGACGCGGGTCCCGCCCACCTCCCCCACCCGCCGCAGCACGCTTTTGGGGGTGGTCAGTGTGCAGCGAGGGTGCTTCGCAGGCGACTTCCACGGTGAAGATGCGTGCACAGCCTCGCGTTCCTGCTCCCCGCTGCCCCGGACTCTCAGCCCCTGACCCACCCTATTGCCATCAGGGACCTCCAGGGCCTCGGCTGGCACGCAGAGCGGGGCTACTCACCACGTGTTGTAGTGTAGGCTGGTCCTTGCTGCCCCCAGATCCTCCTCCAAGCCTCCTTTGTGTCCTTGTCCTTGCCTTGCTCGGCGTCACTGTTCTCTGGCCTACTGTGGGCCTCCTTCTCGTCCCCCGGGGAGGGGGTCACCTCTTGGCCATCCAGGAAGGTGGGCATAAAAAATTTAACATCGCCTGGGTACAAAACACGCTTGGAAGTTCTCTCCGACTGCTCGTCCCTTTGCACTGTCACGTTGCCCTGCATGGGACAGATGGCAGATGGACAGTGACAGGCTGGCGGCAGTTTCTGGGCAGAGGGGAGGGCCCAGAGATGGAGAAACACCTGCCTTTCCTCCTCCTAATCATATCTTTTTTTTTCTTTTTGCGTCATACCCGGCGATGCACAGGGTTACTCCTGGCTCATGCACTCAGAAATTACTCCTGGCGGTGCTCAGGGGACCGTATGGGATGCTGGGGATCGAACCCAGGTCGGCTGCATGCAAGGCAAACACCCTACCCGCTGTGCTATCTATCGCTCCAGCCCACCTCTTTTTCTGACCCTCGTGTTGGCCACTGGGGAGCGGGGTGCTGAGTTCTGAGAGATTCGGGGCTTCCTCGTGCACCTCCACTTGGATGAAGGTTGACGGGGGGAGCCCAGGTAGCTCCGGCTTGTCGTGGGGAGACCCACCGGGTAGGAGAAGCTGCTGGGCATTCTGGATCCCCCGGACCTGGGGTTCCTCAACCGTGGGGGTCACGAGCAGCTGGGACCCGCCCTGGAGGCCCAGAAGTGAGGAGCAACAGGTCAGGTATGTTACTAGCCCGGCCAGGAGGCCGCCTGTCCCCATGGGGCTAGTAACAGTCACATGAAGTGTGGTGCACGGGGACTTGGTGTCCTGCAGTGAGGGGACCCAACCCGGGGCCTCCTGATGCAAACACGGGCTTCTCCGCTGCGCGCTAGCCTGGCCCCACAGTGGAAATGAATAGAGCCCTTGGAGTTGTCCTTAGAGTACGAGGGGCGGCTGGGCAGCGAGGGGGAAGATGGCATAGTACGAGGAAAAGACGGAAAGTACCAGACTTCTCCTGCTGAACAAAACTGTGGTGACTAACCCCCAGCGATTTTGTGGGAGCTTGTTTGGTGTCTGGGCTCAGACTCAGGGCCTCTCTCAGCGAGGCAGGAGCTCTACAAAAGAGCCAGACTGAGCTCCCCTGGTTTCACACACACACACACACACACACACACACACACACACACACACAAGCACGTGCACAGCACATCCACACACACAGAAAGCCCCAGACACACATGCACACAGAATCATCTTTCTCTGTCTCTCTGTCCCTCTGTCTCTCTATATCTCTGTTTCTCCCTGTTTCTCTATCTCTCCCTGTCTCTCTGTCTCTCTGTATCTCCCTATCTCCCTATCTCTCTGTCTCTCTGTCTCTCCCTGTCTCTGTCTCTGTTTCTCTCTCTCCTAAAAGCCAGCCATTTAAAAACGACTGTACAATATTCTGTTCTAAGCCTTGGTGGCCTGTTAGACAAATGTTCTGGTCTGGAGCGATAGCACAGCAGATAGGGTGTTTGCCTTGTGCACGGCTGACCTGGGTTCAATTCCCAGCATCTCATATGGTCCCCCAAGCACTGTCAGAAATAATTCCTGAGTCCGGAGCCAGGAGTAATCCCTGAGCATCACCGGGTATGACCCCAAAAGCCTAAATAAATAAATAATGTTTCACATTTGAAAAAAGAAAAAAGTGTTTAGACAAATGTCCCAGCCACCCACCCTGATATCTCCCTGAGATGTCTGGCCCCAACCCCCCACCCCTGCCCTCCTGTCCCCAGGACCCAGTCCCTGCGAGATTCGAGCTGCTGGTCCTGCTGTCTGCGGCCTCGGTCCTTCCCCTCCAGCCCACTGGGTCTGCTCAGTTCTCATCAGCGCAGGCACAGGCCAAAGGCGTCTCCGGGCCCTTGGCCCCACTCCAGGCTCCCTCTGCTCTGACCTGGGCCACCAGCCCCGCAGCACCCACAGACGCAGCACCCCGCTCTGAACCCCGGGAAAGCCTCTCCCTGCCACAGTGCTCGACTCAGAGGTAGCTTCTGGCACAGCCCAGTGCCCCGCCGCACCCCAGCTCACCTGCGCCTTCCTGAGGGGGTTCCTGGGCCGGGCCCCAGGTCTCTTCGGCTTCCTCTGCATCCCGCAGACAGCGCCCAGCAGCAGCGTGAGCAGCAGCAGGCCCAGGAGGAGCCGCGCTCGTTGGAGTACCGGAAGCCTCATCTCGTCAGTGCTCCGCAGGGACTCGGCGCCTCTCCAGTGCTCTGTGGCCTGTCGGAGCTGGGGCTGGACCTTTTCTGTCCCGGGGAGGGGAGTGTGGACGGGGCCACCCACCCTGCTGCCCACTTCCCCTTCGCTCCGGGCCTGATGATCAGCATCAGGAGGGCCTCGCCCTCGCCAGAGGTCAGTGCTCATGACCAGTTAAAGCCCAGTGGGCAAGCCTCTTTGGACTTGTCCTCTTCTGCCTCAGGCTGTAGAGCTGTCACAGTCCAGCCCTGAGGGATTCCTGGTCAGGGAAGTGGTCACTGCTGCCCAGGTTCCTCCTTCCCCTGCAGGCAGTCCAGGGTCACTCCTGGCACGGGGACCCTCAGGGCCTGCAGATTGTGGGCCAACAGTTCCTTGTTTCTGCAGAAGCAGGGTGGGGCTCCACTCCTCTGCGCAGAGTGGCTGGGATCCTTCAGTTCCGTCTGGGGGGTAGTCTCAAGGACAAGAACCCACCCCATTTCTGCAGCTCTGCGCCCATATCTGGGGGGGGGGTTCTAGGGGCACTACTAAGCTGCTGGATGTTGGGACTGCGTCACGAGCATGGAGTTCCTTAAGGTCAGTAGCATCCATGTCGTGCCCAGTAGAGTGCCATCTGTCCCTGGGTGTCACCCATTTTTCACTGTATCACTATATCACTGTCATGATGTTGTTCATCGATTTGCTTGAGCGCCAGTAACGTCTCCATTCATCCTAGCCCTGAGATTTTAGCAGCCTCTCTTTGCTCGTCCTTCCCAACGGTGCCACATTGGAGGCTCTTTCAGGGTCAGGGAAATGAGACCCATCATTGTTACTGTTTTTGGCATATTGAATATGCCACGGGGAGCTTGCCAGGCTCTGCTGTGTGGGTAGGAAACTTTTGGCAGCTTGCCGGGTTTTCTGAGAGGGAAAACTAGACAATAAGAGGTTGCTTCCTAGAGTTTTGTTTTATAGTCTCTGGATCTTGGCTATTGATGGGGTTACATGGCACTGGGGGCAGTTTGTGGGTGTGACTGCCTAACTACTGGAAAAAGGGGGGTCTGGGTGAAGGAGGCCCAGTCCTGATTTGAACAGGCTTGGAGACTTCAGCCCCGGGTCCTGCACACCCGGGTTCCTCTGCCAGTTCCTTCATGTGTGTGGAGAGTGACCTTGAGCATGGCTGTGGCAGGGTTCTGGAGGTCTTCAGCTGCCGGGGCTCTGCTCGGGACAGGGAAGGAAACTCAACCCGCCCCCCTCCAAGGGGCCCTGGTGAAGACAGCCAGGACCAGGGGCAGGAGACTCTGCATCGCTCTCTTCTAGGAGCTTTGTCACCCAGTTTTAGTTAGAATAAATGTGGGTCTCCTGTGCCTCCAGACAAACATTACTGGGGCTGGAGCGATAGCACATGTTTGCCTTGCACGCAGCCGACCCAGGTTCAATCCTTGGCATCCCATATGGTCCCCCAAGCAACACTAGGAGTAATTCCTGAGTGCATGAACCAAGAGTAACCCCTGTGCATCGCCAGGTATGACTCCCTGCCCCCCACAAAAGAAAAACATTACTGTGGGATCCTCACATGGCATGGCACCACCTAATTATTGGTCTGGGGGCTGGAACCATAGTACAGCAGAGAGTGTTTGCCTTGCACCAGACAACCTGAGTTCAATCCCCAGCATCCCATATGGTTCTCTGAGCACCACCAGGAGTAATTTCTGATTATAGAGCCAGGAGTAAATCCTGTGCATTGTTGGGTGTGACCCAAAAAGCCAAAAAAATACATATATTTGTCTGTACCGGGGAGATGAAATCGGTGAAATTTCACCGAAACTCTTCAGTGCCACCCTCGAGAACATCATGCGACAACTGGAATGGGAAGGAATGGGAGTGAAGATAGATAGTCGGCAACTACACCACCTCTGCTTCACTGATGACATCATTCTCATAACACCAAACATTAGCCAAGCGACACAATGCTGGCCGACTTCAACCGCAAGTGTGGAAAGGTCAGACTGCAGCTGAACCTCAACAAGATGGTGTTCATGAAAAACAAACTAGTCCCTGACGCTCCATTTGCTCTCAATGGAACGAACATATCCAAATGCAGCAGCTATGTGTACCTGGGTTGAGAACTCAAAAATGACTTGGCACCAGAACTGCGCAGGAGGAAGAGAGAAGTGTGGAATGCCTTCAATAGCGTCAAAGAAGTGGTTAAGAGGATGAAGGACCTCCAACTCTGGGCACATCTTTTCAATTCCACTATTATTCCTGCACTAACGTATGCCTCAGATACCAGGACCCTACGCAAAAAGGATGAGAACGCTATTCAGGTATCCCAAAGAGGAATTGAAAGAGCCATGCTAGGAGTATCACGTCTCACTCAAGTGAAAGAAGGAATCCGGAGTTCCGACCTCTGTCAACAGTCAAGAATCAGGGACACTGTCTCGTTTGCCAAGACATCAAAAATCAGATGGGCCAGACGTGTAATTCGATTCAGAGACAACCGCTGGACTAGAGCTGTTACCAACTGGATTCCATGGGACGTCAAAAGACTGAGTGGCCGCCCACCAACGAGATGGTCAGACTTCTTTGTCAAAACCCTGAATGAGCGGTTTGAGGCTCTTCCTGTTCCTGGAGCGAGCAGATATCATTGAGCTACACTAGCACGCGACAGGGACAAATGAAGACGTTACTGGCGCCCGCTAGAGCAAATCGAAGATCAACAGGAAGACAAGTGATATAAGTGATACGAGTGATACTGGGGGGATGGATGCTGGGCCAGGAGCCAAGGACTTGAACAGGGCACTTGTGGGAAGGAGCCACTAGATTAGGTCAGGGAGGGCAAGCGGAAGGGACAAGGATGGTGCCCACCCGCTAGTCCCTGCAGGGAGCACCAAGGCTGCCTAGAGGCCGGGCAGGGACTGCAGGACAGGGAGGTGAGGGGACTCGGCAGGGAATAACCGACCCTGGGTTCCTGCGCATGACGGGGTAGGCTGACACACTACCACAGGTGTTACAGATGGTCTATGATTTAACAGCTCTTTATTGAACAGCGCATGCGGGTGTATCTATGAGTTGTACAGCTACAGAAATAGGAGCCTCCGCATCTATTCAGCAACCCCAATTGCTGTCCCTTTGCTCCTCTCCTCTCTGTCTGTTTACCACTGGCAGCTCTCACGCATCTGTCTTTGTCCACATCACACCCTTCTCTCCCTTTTCTCCTCTTTCTCCCCAGCTGCTGAATCAGCCCTTTCCATAAAATGACCTGGGCTTATATAGATTACAGATGGTGGCCCATGAGTGGTGTCTACAATCTGATTGGTTATACCCTAGGAGGCCACCAAATTGCTACAACCAATGGAATCTTTTATGCAAATGAGGGTGTGGGTGAGGAAAGATGGATCACACATACCCTTATAAGTATGGGCATGATGATCTCATAAGACATTATGCAAATGAAGTTTAAGGCTGGTCGGTCAGATTACACATGCAAATTGGGGTGTGGAAGAAGATCCCCGAGAGTACTGGCCCTCCCTCCTCTTTCTGATCCTGCTCTGCTCATTTCCTCTAGAGCACTGGGAGCCTGGCCTGGGAGAGGGGCAGGGGGCAGCCTGGGGAGTGGGGGAACTGGTGAGTGAGCTGTTTCTGGCACTGGGCACAGATCTTTATATTTTCCCCTCCCTTTTATTGATTCACCGTGAGGTACAGTAACAAAGCTTTCATATTTGAGCTTCGGTCATACAATCATCAAACACCCATCCCTTCACCAGTGCACGTTTTCCACCACCAAAATCCCCAGTATTGCCCCGCCCCCACACACCCACCCTCATTCCACACCTACCCCTCCCTGTGTGGCAGAGAATTTGCATAATACTCTCTTTCTTTACTTTGGTTACCTTCGATATTTTGAGACCAGATCCCCTACCACTCATGCCTGCCGAAAAGGCAATGCTAGACAACGTGTTTTGCATTGCTCGTTATGGAGACAATATAATGTCTAAGAATTCTAAAATTTTCATAATTAGGGCCTAGAGAGATCGCTACAGCAAGTGGCTCGGGTCCGAGATTTGTTTGTGTGTCTCTGAATCATGGCTGTGTGGGAACTTAAGTAGACGGTGGTGGATGTGGGCGTCATCTCGGAGTCCCATCGGGGTGGAGGAGAGGGAGAAGGGCTGACTCCTCCCCTGTCCCGTGAGGCCTGACGTTTCCTGCCGCTGCCACCTGTACCTGGAACTTTTTGCTGAGTTCTAGAAGATGGTGGAGGCCGGGGTTCGAAGCGGGCAGGCGAAGGGACGGCACCTGCCCCGTCTGGAGTGGCCCGGAGAAAGTGGCCTATTGCAAAGTCCAGAGCCATCTCTGCAGCAAGTTGCTCAGGTCCAAGATTCATTTGTGTGTCCCAGATCATTTATTTTCCATTGCTCATTTTTTTATATCATGAAAGCTTCTGAGATTCCAACTTATAAATGGTTGACATCTCTGTAGGGAGCTATTCCAATGTGGTTTGGAGAATTAGTCCTGACACCCACATACTTGCTTGTAGAAGCTCATGGTCACCGGGATCCCATCTGAGAAGGCCGGGAGACTGCATCGTAACAGGATGAACAGTTAAGATGGGGTATCCTGGTGAAGTCGGCTGGGTATGCGGTGCTGTGGTGCCCTCTGGGATTTGCCGCTGCTGTGTGCAGCAAGATGGCTCCAGGGGGCGGGTTGAGGGCATGATTTCCCTCATCAGGGAAGCCAGGATGAAATTGCCCGCTTCCAGTGGGCACAGATCTGAGAGCTCAATCCCAAGGCCAGTAGCACATTCAGGATGCTGCCTGTATGCCGTGGTGTCAGCAGTGACTGCTGTCCTTTGGGATGGGGCTTCTTTCTGCCTCTGCAATGCACTGAGGAGCTGACAGGATGGAGTAGTTCCAGGCCCCTCTGTTTGTCAGCAGGAGGAACAAGTGTGGGATGGTGTGTTTCTCTGTGAATGTGTGTGTGTGTGTGTGTGTGTGTGTGTGTGTGTGTGTGTGTGGTGGTCTTCTTGTTTATAGGTGTGAGCAGTAATAAGAATCCATGCTCAGGGGTTTGTTTTAGGGTGACTTTATTATGACAGAATCAATTACCTGGCTCAAGTATAACAATTATCTTTCCCGTGTGAGTCCCTGGGTTCCATCCTTAATATTGCCCACAGAAAAGAGCAGTTCGTGTAACTCTCTGGCATTGCCATATGGTTCATTCTGTTAAGGTTCCTGGTCCTTCCAAGAGCTTCCACAGCAAGGACCCCCCCTCCCTGCCATCGGTATGCGGTTTTCAAGACTAAATCTGCCCCTCCCCGGGTCCCTGCCTGGCTAGCAGACTGACTGTCAAGCCCACAATTCGCCAACCTGACCCAGAGACTCCCAATTGAATCCCCAAAATGGATTAGTGCCATACAGAGATGTCTCTGGAACCTACCTATCTACAATCTAGAAATTTATATTTGCAAATGCAGTCGTGCAAGCTCTCATGATATTCAAAATGAGCAAATGAAAATAAATTATCTAGCATCTGCCCCTGGCAGGTAGGCTTGAATGGTGGTGGGAAAACTCAAGCAAAACATAATGCCCCAAATTAGAGAGTATTGAGGAAATTGTTTGCCATAAGGGCAGGGTGAGGACTGGGATGTGTGTGTGTGTGTGTGTGTATGTGTGTGTGTGTGTGTTGAAGTGGGGGGGATACTGGGGACATTGGTGGTGGGAAATGTGCACTGGTGGAGGGATGGGTGTTCCATCATTATATGGCTGAGTCTCAAACATAAAAGCTTTGTAGCTCTATCTCACGGTGATACAATTAAAAAAAGAAAAAAAAGTAATGTGAAGTTCATGCCCAATTTAATCAGCTTAATCAATGGCTGAACAGATAGCGGTGCTCCTACATTATTTAAACAATAAAAGATGCCTGGTCCTCATGAAGAAGGCAGGTAGATTAGGGAAAGGCTTCCATCCAGTGGGATTCCTAGGGAGCGTGGTCTTGGATTTCTGATATTTTAGTTCAGTTCACAGTCTAGATGCATTTCTGTAAGAAGCCGCTCTGGGTGCCAAAATGGGTTAGAAGACCTCTTGGATCATAGTCTGTGAGCTATACTATGATTATGTGCCGCCCGGGGAGGGATTCTCCCTCTCCACCCTGCTTTTCTGCTTGGAAAATGGCAGCTGCGATGGCATCATCCACATGGCAAGAGCCACCCCCTAAGACTTCCACCCAGAGGTAGAAAGGAACTTTGCAATATTGTGGCTCATAGGCGATCATGGGAAGGGGGCGGTACCGGCACGCCCTCGGCCCAGATAAGATCCGGAGCTGCTGCTCGAGAAACAGACCCTCTGCTCCTAAAGACTATGATGTCACTTCTAACCCACTTCTTCCTCCTACCCTAACTCCCACCTCACACAGCTTGCTAATCTCAGTTCTGTAACCTAAACTCCAGGGTTTATCATCTTTGGATGTTGCCTATTTCCTTGTTTTGCTTGTCTGTATACCCACAGAGGTGTGCGATCATCCCGTCGTTGCACTCCTGACGGAGAGAATCCCTAACGGAGCCATGCAGTGACGAGCTGGGGCTGTCTGATGTTTCGGCTCCCTCCTGGGGCTTCATTGGAGAGAAGGTGAGGGAACAAGCTTCACTGGGGGATCCTGAGCTTCCGCACAGCCCCCGGCGACTAGGGCTGATGCCTCAATTGTGGGGCTCCATGACTGCGGACAGTGGGGACCTGAGCACTGCAGCCCTGAGCAGGAAGGGACATGGGTATGGAGGACACAAGGCTGAGGCAGGAGAGGGTCAGGAAGAACTGGGAATGTGCTTTATTTATTTATTTATTTATTTATTTTCTCCTTTTAAAACTCTTTTAGTGATTGAGGTTCTATGAAGCGCGGTGCTGTTCCTGAGTACGTAATTCCATCAGTGATGGGTTCCTGTGTGTGTAATTTGACGCCACACCCCTGTCCGTGGACCTGCCTCCCTCCTCACAGAGTCTGGTACCCCTCCTACCCTCCTATTCAACTTCCTCCCCCCAGAGCATTCAGTTCTGTGGATCTCGTTGTGTTGCCTTTGGCCCTTTGTTGCTCCCTTGCTGTGTGTCTTTTTTTTTTTTTGTAGTTGAGAAGAATTAGTTTAATGGAGGAAAGTATTTTTAAAGTCACTAAAAATTTTATTAGTGAATCACCGTGAGTTTGTACAGTTTGTACAATTACAAACTTAGGAACTTTCATGTTTGCATTTCATTTACATCCCTCCACCAGTGCCCATTCTCCTCCACCAATGTTCCCAGTATCCCTCCCACCACCCCCACCCCAACCCCCACCACCCCACCCTCTGTGGCAGGGCATTCCCTTTTGTTCTCTCTCCTTTTGGGTGTTGTAGTTTACAATAGAGGTATTGAGTGGCCACCACATTCGGTCTATAGTCTACTTCCAGCACGCAGCTTTCAACCCGAGTGGGTCCTCTTAACATTCTATACTAGGTGTTCCCTTCTCTGTCTCTGCTGCCTTTTCCCCCAGCATGTGAGGCCAGTTTCCAAGCTGTGGGGCAGACCTTCCGGTTCTTATCTCTAGCTGTGTGTCTTTAAGCCTCGCCTAGGAGAGCTCATTCTGTACCTGTCCCTTTCCTTCTGGCTCGCTTTCACTCAGCATGTTATCCCCTAGTCCCACCCATATAATGGCATAGTGCACAATTTTGTTCTTTTTCAGGGTAGCATAGTATTCCATTGTGTCTACATCCCAACTTTCTTGCTCCCTTCGTTCGTAGTTGGGCATTTGGGTTGTTTGCATATCTTGGCTATTTTACTAAGCCCAGCAATAACTAGAGGCACACATATATGCTTTCAAATTAGTATGTTTGAGTCTGAGGGGTGGATGCCAATGTAGAGTGCTTGGAGATCATCTGTTCTGAGTGGCAGGGTGGACCCCAGGGCCTCCCACAGGCCAGGCTGGGCTCTAGTACCGAGCACAATCAGGCATCCTGTGTGTCCCCCACCCCATCCCTGATGGCCCAGATTCACCAGGAAGTCCGTGTGGGCCCCAGGGGAGTATTCACACCACAGCAGGAACCCCCCCCAAACCAGGTCCTCCCTAGAGACATTGACCCTTCACTAGAGGCCCTGGGTTGAGCCGTACTGAGCGCCCCCCCCCCAGTGTGTCTGCGTGAGACCCACCACTCCACCGGGCACTGCCCCCTAAGTCTGACATATTCCTCTGAGGTGGTTGGAGCTCAGAGGGGCAGGGGACACAGAAGGGCGGGAACCAGTGACCCTCACCTTGCCCGCAGCCTGCCTGCTCTCCTGTCTGTGTGCCTGTCTCTGCCTGTCTGTCTGTCGGTCTGTCTGTGTCTGCCAACACATCTGTCTGCCTATCTGACTTCTGAGCTGTGGTTCAGCCTAGAGCAGGGTCCCCCTGAAGGCAGCACAGAGCTGAGGACCCCCTCTGCAGACTAGAGCGCCCAGGGTAAGAGGGTCTGCTGCAGGTGCAAGACTTGAGGGTCCCCCTCCGCCCCACAGTGTGTCCCGGGGAGCTCTCTGGTGAGACCCGAGTGAGCGCACACTTAGGGTTCTGATTCACGGCAGGACCTGGGAACTGGGAAGGGGGGTGTCGAGGCGGGCTGGAGCACCCCAATACAGGGGCTGGGGCCGCACCTCCCAGAGACAGGAGCGGGAGGGCCCCGATGACATAGCCCTGGTTCCTCGGGGACTGAGCTTCCTTCTTCCCCCCTGCACCCCCCTGGCCCCCTCCCGAACCTCACAGGGAGGGTGCAGGGCTAGTGGGGTTCGAGGCAGAGAGCACACGGGATCAGATCGGGCCCACCCGGACCAGGACAGGGCACGGGGAGTGGACCCCTCCCTGTCCCCCTTTGCATTATGACTTGTTGGCCTCCTGCAGCTGGGCCTGGTACACCCGGGTGGAGGGGCGCGGGGGGCAGGCCAGGCCGTTGTTGGGGGGCAGCACCTGATGGACGCGGCTCCAGTCCCCTTTGCAGAAGACCCAGGGGAAACGCTCCACCATGAAGTGCAGGTCAGGGGAGTAGTCGGGGCTGATGAGTTTGGGGGTCCCGGCCCCCTTGCCCCGCGTCAGCAGGCGGTGGCGGCCGTCGTAGCAGCAGAGCTGGGTGGCCAGGCTGCTGCTGTCCTCGGGCAGCAGGGAGTGCAGGCACAGGCTGGCCGAGGGCTGGTAGACGGGCAGGAGGTCCTCCGGGTCGCTGGCGTCCCTCCACCGGAACCAGCGGCCCAGGCGCTCGTCAAATACAGCGACCGCGCTGTGGATGGCGAAGGCGGGGTACACGCACGGACAGCTGGGCAGCTCCTGCTCCACGAACTTCAAGTACTGGAGGAGGAAGCCACCGTTGCAGCTCATCCACTTGTCGCACGTGTCTCCATCTGCAGGGGAGGCAGGTGGGGGCAGCGGTCAGTCCCCCAGGCAGGGGACAGTGATGGGCCAGGAAGGCCCAGGCCCTGCTGGGGCAAAGCTACTAGCTGGGCCTTCGAGGGGGAGGGACCCGCCTAGCGGGGGAGCAGCTGACAGATATGGGCACCCACACCCCAGGACACTTGAACAGGAGCCCTGCAGGGGATGGAGCTGGCCCTGGGCTGAACAAGGCCTGGAGGTCCCTCTCTGTGCAGGGTGGGTCCTTCAGGGGCTACATGGGGGGGATCCCGGAGTCCTGGGGGGCGAGGAGGGGGAGCAGGGACGGGACTCTGAGTTGATGGCTGAGAAGTGCTGTGGTGTTTCCCCACCGGCCACTCTGGCTCTGAACTCGCCTTTCTCAGCCCCCCACAGCACACAGGCGCCTTCACTGTCTCCCTGACTCTGGGGGCCCTGGGTGGGGCTCAGGGCTCACACGTGCATCCCCCATAAGAGGCTGAGCTGCCGGGGGGCAGGTGCTGGTTTGACTCTAGGGACCCCTCCCCGGCCCCCTGATTCCTGCCCTGTGTGTCTGTGCCTCATTTGAGGGGTGCATGAGAAGGTAGAAACTGCCTCTTACTAGGCTGCAGGTGAGACCAAGAGTTGTGGGCCCAGAGTATGCCGTGAGCTCATGGCCAAGATCTTTCAATCCCCACCCCATGTGCTATCACTCCAGCCCTCTCTTTCTCTATTTGTCTTGGATTTTGGACTATACCCAGCTGCACCCAGCTGTACTCAGGGCTTACTCCTGGTTCTGTGCTCAGGGATCACTCCTGGTAGGGCCCAAGGGACTGTATAAGGTGCCTAGGACAGAACCCGGGTCTGCCATGTGCAAGGCAAGCGTCCACTAGCTGTGCCATCACTCTAACCGCTCAGGGTTGAATCCAGAGCGAGGGAACCTTGCGGCATCTTCAGAGTGGATGCAGAGGGGGAGGGGTGCTGCCCTGGGCTCTCTGCCCCTGTCCTGGACCTCAGGCACCAGCTGGAAGCAAGAAGGGGCTCACCAGATTTTTTACCGATGCCCGGAACCCCAGGATCTGGTCCTTGGTTCTTCTGGCGTCTCATCCCAGGCTTCTTGGCACCTCCATCCTGTTCCATGTTGCCTGTGTCCTCAGGGGTCCTGGACTCCACAGGGAGGGCGTCATCGGCGACCACCTTGTCACCACCCTGGGACGAGGGCCATAAGGTCCCATTGGCAGCCAGTTGGGCCGAACTGTTCCTGGCCTTCCCCGCTGGCTTCTGGTTCTCTCTCACCTGGGCATTCTCCTGCAGGGACAGAGGGTGGATGGACAGTGACACAGGCTGACAGCAGGCTCCGTGCAGTGGGCTGGGCCCAGGAAGGAGGGGGCCCCACTTTTCCTCCTAATCGCCTCATCCTCTTGACCTCCATTTTGCTTCCCAGGACACAGCGCTCGAGTTTGGGATGGGCTGTGGCTAGGAGACCCCTGGAGCATGGGGGCACGCTCAGGCACCTTGACATGGATTGAACAGTCTGACCTGGGCAGCCTGGACAGACCCACGGGACTCAAGGACAGACCCACCCTGTTAGCAGAAGCTGCTTTGCATTCTGGGTTCCCCAGCCCTGGGCTTCCTCAGCCCTGTGGGTCACCAGCAGCGTGATCCCCCCATTCCTCACGGAGGCTGGAGGTGAGGGGCAACAACACACTGGGAGGGTCCCAGTCCCAGGGGGACAGGAACAGTGACACGCATAAAGTGCTGTGCACGGGAACTTGGTCTCCTTGCAGTGAGGGGGACAAGCCGGGACCACCCAATGCAAGCAAGGGCTCTTCCTTGAGCTGTATTCCACGCCCCCAAATTAATTGAGCTTCACACCAACCCCCAGTTATTATGAAGTAACATAGACACAATCCCCATTGGGGAAATGACATACTATGAAGGAGAAAGTGAAAACTGCCAACTTCCAGCCCTGACTGATAATGTTCTGGTCACGAGCCCTGCAGGGACATTTGGGAGCATGTTGGGTGCCAGGACCTAATACGGGACCCTGCCCACATGTGAGCATGGGCTCTGGCAAGCACCATGCCTGGTACTTCCAGGTCTTCACACATACACACACACACACACACACACACACATCATTTTACTGTGTATGGTGAGAGCCAAAGACTTGGGTCTTTGGGCTTGCGCTGAGGGCCTCACTGGGGTTGGGAGCTGTGTACTTAGGGTTTGTTCTATGCTGGGGTTTCACTGGTGGCCCTCAGGGGACCGTGAGTAGCAGGCATGACCAGGCCCTCATAGAGCTAAGAACTGTGGGACTGGCTCATATGCTGCCCGAGTCCATGTGCTGCTTGAGCCCATGGGTCCGAGCACATGTGTCTCCCGCACCTCCCCTCTTGAGATGTGTAATCTCATGCTCTCCTGTCTAATGCTGGGATTGTGTATAGGGGTTCTCTCCGCCCTTGGAGAAGCCCGAGTTCTCTCTTGAGCGTGTTAATCTCTCTCTCTCTCTCTCTCTCTCTCTCTCTCTCTCTTTCTCTCCCTCCCTCCCTCACTCTTTCCCCCTCCACACCTTCAAAAGCCCTCCAAATAAAATTTACTTGAAAGAAAGAAAGAAAGAAAGAAGGAAAGAAAGATAGAAAGAAAAAGAGAAAGAAAGAAAGAACTGGAGTGAGCTGTCTCCTTCCTTCATCAGGGACAGTCCACCCCCTGCAGCTCTCTCGGGGGCGCTTCTCTCGGGGACACCAGGACCAGACGAGGCAGACCCCTCCCCTGGGATCATGCTCCTGGGCCCAGAGGCACAGACTGGAGCCCCGAGCTGTCTCCAGCCCCACCTCTCCTGGCTACAACCTCCCACACCTGCTCCTAACCCCCACTCAGGCCCCACACACCCGTGTGCACCCACATCAGGGACTCACCAGCTTTCCCACATGCCAGATAGTAGAGTCTCTGATGCCTCTCAGCCTGAGCACCTCTACCGACCACCGGGCCTTGTCTCCATTCACCCCCAGGCTCGTCTCTCTCAGATTTGGTTTCAGAGGCTCTCCCTCCCTCCCTCTCTCTCTCTCTCTCTCTTTCTCTCTCTCCCTCTCTTTCTCTCTCTTCTCCCCCTCTCTCTCTCTCTCTCTCGCTCTCTCTCTCTCTCTCTCTCTCTCTCTCTCTCGCTCTCTCTCTCTCACACACACACAAAGACACACACACACACACACACACACACACACACACACACACACCCCCCACAGGACATTGGGCTCAACCTGTCTAATGTCATCTAGGATTGCCCTGAGGAAAGTGTAGTGAACGTGCCCCCCACCCCCCAAAGTGTGCACTGAGGCACAGGGGCTTCAGGAAAGGTTCGTTCAGAGTGAGGCGCAGCAAGGCCAACTGCAACGGAAGCCAAGATCTCTCAGGGTATCGTCTTCCTGAATCCAATCCACAACCCGGGACAGGCTCTCCCTGTCTCAGTGCTCCTCTCACTCCGGCCCCAGCCCCCTGCCCAGCAGCTCACCTCTGCCTGCTCTGGGTGGCTCCCGGTCTGCACACTGGAGCTCGGGGACGTCTCCGTGGGGACCCCGCAGACAGCACCCAGCAGCAGCGTGAGCAGCAGCAGGCCCTGGAGGAGCCGCGCTCGTGGGGGCGCCTGAAACCTCATCTCCTTCAGTGCTCCACAAGGGCCTCCCAGAGAGCTCGGCGCCTCTGCAGTGCTCTGTGTTCGGCCTGGGTTGCTGCTGGGCTTTTTCTTCTCTGGGGAGGGGGTGGTGGGCGGGGCCTTTGTCATGGTCCCTTTGCCCCTGCCACCATCCCAGCACATGCAGTGGCTCCCACTGGGCGGAGAGCTCAAACCTTCCACCCTTCCTGGATGGCGCTCAGGGCCCACAGGGCAAGTCTGGGCCCAGTCGGTGGTTCCTATTGTCCCGGGCACATCAGTCTCAGGTCCCCGCACCTCAGAGTCCAGCCCAGGAGAAATCTGGGTCAACGGACGTGGCTCCTGTTCCCTCTGCAGCCAGTCAGGGCCACTCCCCGGATGGGTGCCCCAGGCCTGCCAACGGTTATTGTGCCTCCAGGAATGTTTCAGAGGGGACACAGCCCGGGAGTGACCCCTCCAGCGCCTACCACATAGAGACCAGAGGAAAGGCAATGACTGAACCCCAGGAGCCTCCGCCCCATTGTCTTAGGTAGTTTTTGGTGTATCCCCAAATTTGGAGCAAGCTGGGACTTGGCCACGAGCATCAGGTTGCAGAAGCACAATAGTGGACACACAGAAGGTGTGCCCAGACGTGCCTGACCTGTCACTTGGGACCACCCAGTTTCAGGAGAAAAACAGGAGCCTCCCACCCCTCCAGCCAGACCATCTTCACAGCCCGCACGAGGGTCACTACCTAAAATCTCAGTGTGGGGGCCAGGACCAGACTCTGGGGCAGAGACCGTGTAAGTGGCCTGGGAGAGGCTGGGAATCAGGAGCTCAGGGACTGGGAAGGTCAGTGTGGGCAGGGGAAGGCATCAGGGCGGGGCCCACCCTGGCCCAAACAAGGAGCCCGGGGCCACTGGGCTTCAGGGCAGGGAAGCAGAGCCCAGAGGTGCTGGGAGGCTGGTCGGGACATGGGCAGGGCCACCGTGAGATGTGGGGGACTGGGCAGAGGGAGCAGCACGGGAGGGGCGCAGGCCTGACCCACCCCATGGCCAGCAGCACAACCGGACATTCGGGTTCGCAATGGTGTGGGCCCGGTGGCCTCGGGATGGGGCTCCTGCGTCTGGGACGCACAGAGGAGCTGACGGCATGGAGAGTTCCTGGGCTCTGTGTTTGTCATCTGGAGGAGCGTGTGTGTGTGTGTGTGTGTGTGTGTGTGTGTGTGTGTGTTGAGTGTACGTGAGCATGTGAGTGTGTCAGTGTGTGTGCACATGAGCACATGAGTGTGTGTGTGTGTGTACGTGAGCATGTGAGTGTGTAAGTTTGTGTGTGTCAGTGTGTGGGGGAGGGTTCACATTAGGATGAACTGTGTCAAGTGACAAATAGATGCTCGCCGGAGAGGGAAAAGGGTTTCTCGACCTAAAGTGCCCACCATCTTTTGGGGAATATGTTTTCTTTTTTTTTCCTGGCCGCCAAGCGAAGGCCTGTGTACATAATAGGATAAAGCTGCTCTCCACTTCACCCCCAACCTTTTTTTTTTTAAAACAACAACAACAACAACAGCAACAACAAAAACTTGTGCTACATCTTTAGTTCTAGGCGGGAAGAGGTTGCCGACGAATGATAGAAGTTAGGAAGTGACATGTAAATGCCCATTTGCTTAAAAGACAGAAACAAAAGGAAAAAAATACTATAAAAATGTCTTCTGGAAATGATTTGGGAAAAGGGATTGTTACCACCTCTGGAAGCGAGAATCAAGAGCGACTCCCGGACACCTTTGTTTGCCAGCGAGAGGACGGGGAGCTGAAGACCTTGAAGAGAAGAAGGGCCCATCCATGCCAGACTAGTCAAATTCAGAAGACATTTTTATATGATAACCATTTTTTTTGTGTCTGCATTTTATTCCCCACTGTTGCGTGCCTGATTGGCAATATTAAGTACTTTTCTGAAATAGCTAATCTTTCTAGATGTTCCCAAGTGCCTGATGTATGTTTAAAGTAGTAGTTGTAAAAATGCTTTGTAAATTAAAAGACGAAATTCCTGTGGGGGGTGGGTGGGGGAGGTGGCGAAGCGCCTCTCTGAGCCCTGCACTTGGTGCACTGGGTGAGGCAGGAGCAGGGAGAGGGTCATGCAGAGAGCTCTCTGCCAGTGTGGTTACAGCGAGTCAGGCTAATTGTTCGTTGTGTTTGCTTTTCTGTTTCACATTTCTGTATATAGAATATATCATGGACAGTGAGTGCGAAGCTAATCACATCTAATCCTTATTGATGTTAACAGAGGTTACCAGTGTATAACCAAGAGTATATGTGCATTTTCTGCAAAATTTTGGGGGTGGGGGAAAGATTGTCTTTTGAAATGTGAACATTATAACTGGGGTTGGAAGAGGGAGAGGTGGGGAACGGGGGGTGTTAGGCTAAAATGTTCATATTTCCAAGACACTCGGACTCGATTACATGTGTGCAGTTGGTTCAAAACTGCTGTGTATATAGTGGACAGATTTAAGTCCTATTTGAAACATCTAGTTCATCGAGATGTTTAGAAGTGCCCAACGTATGTTAAATGTAGAGGGAGTGAAATACCACGTTGTAAATACCATTTTTATGAAGACTGGAAATACTGTCTTGGGAGTGGGGCTGACAATCACCTCTATGACAGTGTGCTTGCCTGCTCAGTGGTTTGAGGAGGTGGAAGGGAAAGAATTGCAAAAGGTGGTGTGCTAGTATGTTTGTGCATGCAAAGACATTTTTTAGACAAAAAAAAATCTGGTGAGCCCCCCGTCTTGCTTCCAGCTGGGGCCTGAGGTCCAGGATGGAGGCAGAGAGCTCAGGGCTGCACCCCTCCCCCTCTCCATCCTTTCTGAAGATGCCCGCAAGGTTCCCTCCCCACTGAGAAGAGCATCATGGACTGGAGACCCGAGTGGGAGCCGTAAGAACCCACTCGATGGTCCCAGACCCAGGGACATGTGGGTGGGGGAGGAGTGTTTTGGCCATGAGCTCATGGCATACTCCGAGTCCATGTCTCTTGGCTCACCTGAACCCCAATGAGAGCCAGTTTCTACCTTCACACACCCCTCAAATGAGGCACAGGCATGCACAGGGCAGAAATCGTGGGGCTGGGCAGGGCACCCCCAGAGTGAGACCAGCACCTGTTCTCCGGCAGCTCAGCGCTTACTGTGTAGACACATATGCGCCCTGAGCCCAGCCCCGCCCAGGACCCCAACAATCAGGGAGGAAGCAAAGGAGCCTGTGTGCTGTGTGGGAGTTAGATCACATTTTCCTGTGCGTGTGTATGGGGTGTGTGTGTGGAATGTGGACCCAAGGCCCAGAGAGAAACATGAGACTGAGAAAGGCCGAGTTCAGAACCAGAGTGACCAGTGGGGAAACACCGCAGCTTCTCAGCCATCAGTTCAGAGTCTGGATCTTTTCCCCCCACCCTCCCCCACCCAGGACTCCAGGGTGCCCCATACAGCCCCTGAAGGACCTACTCTGCATAGAGGGGCCTCCAGGCCCTGCTCAGCCCAGGGCCAGCTCCAATACATGCAGTCCCTGCACAACTCCTGTTCAAGTGTCCTGGGGTGTGTGGGTGCCCATATCTGTCAGCTGTTCCTCCGCTAGGTGGGTCCCTCCCCCTCTAAGGCCCAGCCAAGCTCCAGCTTTGCCCCAGTGGGACCTGGGCCTTCCATGCTTCACTGTCCCCTGCCTGCTGGGCTGACCGCTCCCTCCACCTGCTTCCCCTGCAGGTGGGGACCCGTGTGACAAGTGGATGGGCTGGAAGGGTGGCTTCTTCCTCCAGTACTTGAAATTCGTGGAGCAAGAACTGTCCAGCTGTCTGTGCTGCTATCCTGATAAGACCCTCTGAGGAGTGGTCTCCCTGTTTGATGGAGCACCTGGGCCGCTGGTTCCGGTGGAGGGACGCCAGCAGGGCCCTGGACCATGTGCACACGGTCCACCCCTCGGCCAGCCTGTGCCTGCCCTTGCTGCTGCCCAAGAACAGCAGCAGCCTGGCCTCCCAGCACTGCTGCTACGACCACCGCCACCGCCTGCTGACCCGGGGCAAGGGGGCTGGGACCCCCACGGTCATCAACCCTGACTACTCCCCGGCCTTGCACTTCATGGTGGAACGTGTCCCGTGGATCGCCTGTAAGGGGGACTGGAGCCGCTACCATAAGGTGCTGCTCCCCAACAATGGCCTGGCCTGCCCTCAGCGCCCCTCCAAGAAGGCCTACCAGACACAGTTGCAGAAGGCCGGGAAGTCACCCGGTGAAGAGAGGAGGTTCTTTATTCAGCTCGGGATTGACTGCGAGAAGGTACACGTGAATGAACGGACGTGGCTTCAGATTCCTAGTAACATCAGATGGAATGGGCAGAGATTGACACAGACCCAGGGAGCGGCTCTGTGGGTGAGAGCCCCAGCCTTATATTGTGGAATATAAAATAACTTAATATGATACTGGCACTCAAGGACAGTAGACACAAGGGCCAAGAAGATTGCTCCATAGTTGGAAGACTGCCTCATGAGCCAGGGGGAGAAGGCAGCTGGGATAGAGAAGGGATCGCTAAGTCAATGATGGTTGGAGGAATCGTTCAGGATGGGAGATGTGTGTTGAAAATCAAGGACAAAACACAGTGGCCTCTCAGTGTCTGTATTGCAAACCATAATGCCCAAAAGTAGAGAGAGAGTGTGGGGGAAATGGTCTGCCATAGAGGCAGGGGGAGGGTGGGAAAAGGGGGGTGTATACCAGAGACATTGGTGGTGGGGAATGTGCACTGGTGGAGGGATGGGTGTTTGATCATTGTGAGATTGTAACCCAACATGAAAGTTTTGTAACTATATCTCATGGTGATTCAATTAAAAAAAAAAAAGCCCCAGCCTTGGAAGCATGAAGCCAAGATTTCATGTGCCCGGCCTGGTCTGGCATCTTTGCTATCTGGGCCCTGGTGCCACAATAGAATGTGTGGCCTCACGGCGACCCCAGTGAGGATTCAACAGAAGGGACAGAAGCATCAGAAAAAAGTATGCAACTCCCCGCAAGCCCCCCTCAGCACCACGACCAGATGTGCACCCCTGAAACTTTGGGTGAACATTCGAGGGTTTACCAAGAGCTAGGCATCTTAACGAGCCAAAAATGGAACTGTGCCAGAAAGTAGCACCTTTTCATGTGGGCAGGTGTAAGAAGTGAATCCTTGCCTCACACAGGAAAGACAAAAGTGATTCACTGGGGCCAAGTAATTGATTCTGTGGTCCAAAATAGAGTCAATCTGTGGTAATGGGGTTCACTTAATCACACCAAGTCCATCTTTTAAAATAGATACATTGAATCACTGTGAATTACAATGTTACAAAGATACTTGTGATTTTGTTTCATGCATACCTTATTACAACATCAGTCCCTACCCCAGTGTCCTGTCCACACCACTCCACCAATGTCGCCAGTTTCCCTCCCGGCCCCCGGCCTGCCTCTGTGGCAGGACCTTTTCCCTTCTGTGTTCCCCTTCCCTAACTTGTGCCCCTGCCCCCTGCCCCCGTGCCAAGCTTTCTGCTTAAGACCAGTTCTCCTGCTCTTCTTTTCTCTTTCCACTGGGCATTTGATATTCCCCCGTGAGGTTTCTTTACAGCCCACATATGAGAGAGATCATTCTGAGCCTGTTCCTCTTCCTCTGGCTGATTTCATTCAACATTATACTCTCCAGATCCATCCACCTGCAGCAAATTGCATGACTCTGTCTTTTCCCAGGGCTGAGTAGTATTCCATTGCGCCTATGTGCCGTAGTTTCTTTATGCTATCTGTTCATGGGCCTTTGGGTTGCTTCCATATTTGGGCTATTGTATATCTTGCTGCAATAACATAGGAGTGCAGATGCCTTCTCTGCATTGGGCTTTTGGGATGTTAGGGTAGAGTCCCAGGAGTGGAATTGCTGGGTGATATGGAAGTTCAATTCCTAGTTGTTTTTGTTTTGTTTGGTTTGGTTTGCCCTTGGAGTCCCACCTGCTGATGCTCTCATCCCGTCATCCCGATCCCAGAACAGCTCACTGACTAATTCGACCCCTCTCAGTGAGCTGCAATGGTGGCTTCTTCCTCCAGTACTTGAAATTCATGGAGCAGGAGCTGTCCAGCTGTCTGTGCCGCTCTCCTGGTGAGGCCATTCGAGGAAAGGTCACCTCATTTGATGAGCACCTGGGCCGCTGCTTCCAGAGGAGGGACGCCATCGAGGCACTGGAACACATGCACATGTTCTACCCCTCGGCTTTCAAAGTTGCCCCCTGCACCTAGCCCAGGCCAGGCTCCCAGTGCTGCAGAGAAAATGATCAGAGAGGAATGAAAGAAGAGAGGGGCCAGATCTCTCAAATATCATCTTTCACATCCCAATCTGTGTGTGTATGTTCTGATTTTATTATTGTACAAACCTCATTTGCTTAATGTCTTATGACATCATCTTGCCAATACTTATAAGGATGTATGTGATGTAATGGGTCTTTCTTCACCCAAACCTTCATTTACATTTGAGATTTGATTCTTTGTAGCAAATGGTTGGTCTCATAGAGTGTAACTAATTTGATTGTAGACATAGCATATATGGGCCAGCATATATATATGCATATACATACATATATATACACGACATGTATATATATACATATGTGTATGTTATACATATGATCACTGTATTAAAGGGGCTGATTCAGCAGCTAGGGAGAAAGAAGAGAAAAGGGAGAAAAGGGTGTGATGTAGACAGAAAGACAGATGAGTGAGAGCTGCCAGTGGTAGACAGACAGAGAGGAGAGGAGCAAAGGGACAGTAATCGGGGCTGCTGAACAGATGCAGAGGCTCCTCTTTCTGTAGCTGTACAACTCGTAGATACATCCGCATGCGCTGTTCAATAAAGAGCTGTTAAATCATAGACCGTCTGTAACACCTTCGGTAGTGTGTCAGCCTACCCTATCATGAGCCGGTCACTCCCTGCTGAGTCCCCAAAATTCCCTGTCCCACAGTCCCTGCCCTGCTCCCAGGCGGCCTTGGTGCTCCCTGCAGGGACCAGCAGGTGGGCACTGTCCTCGTGCCTTCTGCTTGCCCTCCCTGACCTAATCTAGCGGCTCCTTCCTATGAGCCCCCTGCTCTGAGCTCCTATTTCCAGCACCTGTCCACCAGGCCCAGACCAATAATTAGACGGTGCCACGCCACGTGAGGATCCCACAACAATATTTTTCTAGAGAAACAGAATCCCCACATGTGTTCTAACCAAAACTAGGGGACACCCAGAGACAGGTGACACTCTGCTGGGCGCACCCTCCACCATGAATACTGCTGTCTTTAAATAATTTGATGCTCACAACTGAGTCCCTTGAACTCCCCTGAAATATGGGTGCAGAGCAGCAGAAATGGGGTCAGTTCCTGTTGTCTTTCACAGCCATCAGGATCTGGCTCACCCACCCTGGCTCCTTCGATACTGAGGAGGTTACACACAATCTCTCGGGAAAACCTAACAGTGGTTTGTGCCCATTGCTATGATATAAATACACCAAGGTTCTGCAGGCTATGATATAAATATACCAAGGTGAGTGCAGGTCACTCAGGGCTGGGCTGTGTGGACTCACATGGGGCCCAAATTGCTCAGTGCTAGAGCACAGCCTGGCCTGCAGGAGGCCCTGCGGTCCACCCCAGCACCAAGAACTGATGATCTCAAAGCACGTTCCTGGATCTTCCAGAACCCCTCCTGCCCCATCCTCATCCCCTCCCACATCCACATCCTTGCCTGCCACGGGGCTAACATGGCCCCAGAAGACTGTGGGGACCTGATCTGGCTCATGAAGTCATACAAGTGGGCAACTCAGCCCTAGCCCCAAGCCATGAGAATACTGAAGCTCGGTACCCTCACAGTAAAGCACTTTCCTTTACCTTCTGTCCGGTGACACCTATGACCCCAGAGCAGAGGGTGCAGGAGCCCACTGTCAGTGCCCACGCCCCATTCACAGGGGCTGTTTAGTCACCCCACTCAGCTGTGTTGGAAAGATCAGACTGGACCCTTGAATGCGGCAGAGCAACTGCTGAGTGCCTCTCAGGTGCGTTCACTGAGCACTTCAAGTGTGACAAATTTTAAAAAAAATCCTATTGGTTATGTGCAAAAAGGGTTGTGGGGAGCATGTCTATGTTTTGCAGGAAGAATTATGTGTAAATGACGGCATTGCCACACTACTGGGACGATCCAGATGCATCACAATGCTGAGAGTGGATGCTGGGCACAACGTTTACAGTTGCAAGGTAGTGAAAGTTAGTGAAGGTTTGTGCAGAGTAAACGCAAGAAGGGCTCCTGCACAGGAAGACCATGAGAGAGACAGACAGACAGAGATAGTAACAGAGAGAGAGAGAGAGAGAGAGAGAGAGAGAGAGAGAGAGAGAGAGAGAGAGAGAGAGAGAGAGAGAGAGAGAGAGAGAGGAGAAAGTCTGTAGACTGGTTGTTTTCTAGTTGTTTTTAAAAGAAAGGGGCTCTGTTTCTTTTAAAATTGACATTACATTGAACCACTGCAGTATGATTGAGGATGTTACCCGATTTCTCTTAAGTTGAGGCAAGCCAGCATCTTTAGCTGGGAAATATGTGTTACATCTCATTCGTCCATGACGTGCCATTGAGCATATTCTACGTGAGTTGTGCCCTTGGGACACACTGCAGGGTCTGTGTGTGTGCTCCCCTGAGGCCCGGGGAACTGCTGCCACTCTGGCTGTTTCTGCCTGAGAAAAAGGTTTATAATATGAAAAGGACACTAGATTTTAAGGTGGCAGGTGGTGGAGCCTAATAAATGTGATTTCAAATGGAGGCCCTACTGATAGCTAAATTTCTTAACCAAGAAATTCTCTTTTGTTCTCCCCATTGATGTCAGGGGAATGCACCAGGAATTTTTTTTTTTTTAATTTTATCACCATGTGGAAAGTTACAAAGTTCTCAGGTTTATGTCTCAGTTATACCGTATTCAAACACCATCCCTTCACCAGTGCCCATATTCCACCACCAAAATCCCCGGTATACCCCCCGCCCCCCACCCCAACTGTATAACTGATGAATTTCACTTCATTTTCTCTTCACCTTGATTACGTTCCATATTTCAACACAAAACTCAGTATTGTTGTGGGAGTTATACCCCCAAATAAGATAGCCCTACTAAGGAAGCATTTTATAATTAGTTTTCCATTAAAAGATTGTATGTTTTCAGGTTTTAGAAAAGGTCGAGCAGCCACGTTAGTGAATCCCAGAGCCGTGTTAGTTGCTGCTCAGTGTCGCCAGGGCTCCATCTGGAGAAGGTGTGCAGGCTGCACCTCCTCCGTCCGACTCCCCGGTGTTGTTGGCCCCAATTCTGCACCAGGAATTAATCTGGCTACTTCCTCCTGAGATGGGTAAAATGGGGGCCCAGTGCAGTTAGGAGGTCTCAGGAGGAAGTCCATCTAGAGGTCCTTGGTACTAGGTCTTAGTTTTCTGCATCCACTTTGCAATTTTTTTTTAGTCTAGAGAGAACAAATCTGACAAAAAAGTTTAGGGGTCTTTGGGACTAAAATCAGCACGACTGGAGCGATAGCACAGCAGTAGGGCATTGACCTTGCACACGGCTGACCTGTGTTCGATTCCTCTGCCTCTCTTGGAAAGCCCGGCAAGCTACCGAGAGTATCGCGCCCACGGCAGAGCCTGGCAAGCTACCCGTGGCATACTCGGTGTGCCAAAAACAGTAACAAGCTTCACAGTGGAGACGTTACTGGTGCCCGCCCGAGCAACTGGATGAGCAGCAGGATGACTGTGATTGTGACTGTGACCAGGAAGTTGATGTGTGAACCCAGAAGTCAAGAAGCCAAGAAGAAAACTGAGCAGGGGTGAGCCCAGAGGAGTTTGTTTGGGACGGGCAATGGCACATGGTCAGGCTGCAGTGGAGGGTGTGCACTGGAGACACGCAGGCAGGTGCGTGCGTTCTGCTCCACAGGAGAACCCTATTTCCTGTAAGACAACCTGGGCCCTAACCCCATCCAGAAGTGGGGAGAAGAGATGAGCAGAAACTCAAAGAAGAAACACAAACTACCAAAAGGCACATGAGAAAGTGCCCTATGTCACTAACCACCAGGGAGATGCAAATCAAAACAACAATGAGATACCATCTCACACCCCAGAGACTGGCATACATGAAAAAGAACAAGAGCAACCAGTGCTGGCATGAATTTGAGGAGAAATGGATTCTTACTCACTGCTGGTGGGAATGCTAACTGGTCAAGACTTTTTTGGAAAACAATATGCACGTTCCTCAAAATACTAGAAGTTGACCTTCCAAATTGACCCAGCAATACCACTCCTGAAGTAGGGTCCTAGGGTCCCAAAACACAAATCAGAAAAGTCATCTGCACTCTTATGTTCTCTACAACACTAGTCACAATAGCTAGAATCAGGAAACAACCCAAGTCCCCCAAAACAGATGAGTGGATAAATTAACTATGATATATCTATGGATGGATATTATGGAGAGTATTGAGATGAATGAATTTCACTGAGTCAGAGGTAGTGGGACAGACACAGAATGATTGTACTCATTTGCAGAACATAATATCACTGTATCAATGTCATCCCGTTGTTTGTCGATTTACTCGAGCAGGCACCAGTAGCATCTCTATTTCCCTCAGGGATGGAGAACTCGAACCCGGATTGGCCGTGTGCAAAGCAAATGCCCTACCAACTGCGCTATCGCTACAGGGAAATTCAATGTACAGATTACAAAAGAAAATTAATAAATTAACTGTCGGTGCCCAAGCACAGAGGCCTGGGCTTGCTTCCCAGCCGTACATGACCTTCCGAGCGCTGCCAGGAGGATCCCCAAGCACTGAGCCAGAAATAGCCCTGAGCACCAGCAGGTGTGGCCTAAATACTTTGTAAAGTTTATTTTATATCTGGAGAGGCAGTGCAGGGCTTAAGGTGGTTGCCTTTTATAGGATCAACTCCAGTGCAATTCCCAAAACCACTTGCTCCCCACTAGGAGTGACCCCTGAGTACCGCTGAGTGTGGCCCCAAAGGGGGGAAAAATCATGATAGAGAGATAGTGAAGTGGGTAGAGTATTTGCCTTGCATGTGGCACCTCATATGGTCCCCCAAGCACTTTGAGGACCGGTCCCTGAACATAGAACCAGACCCCAAATCCAAAATTCACTGTATCACTGTCATCCCGTTGATTATCGATTTGCTCGAGTGGGTGCCAGTAATGTCTCCATTCGTCCTAGCCTGAGATTTTAGCAGCTTCTCTTTACTTGTTATTCCCAGTGGTGCTGCATTGGAAGCTCTTTCAGGGTCAGGGGAATGAGACCCATCATTGTTACTGTATTTGGCATATCGAATGTGCCATGGAGAGCTTGCCAGGCTCTGCCGTGTGGGCAGGATGCTCTTGGTAGCTTTCCAGGTTCTCCGAGAGTGAGAACTAGGCTATAAGAGGTCGCGCAGCCACCAATGCGAAACATATTAGCAATAAAAATATGCAAAATAAAAGCAACCTTTAAAAGCACATGACTTAGAGGGAAGTACAAAGTCTTCGATGGCCTAAGTTTAATTTAATTTGAAGGCCAAAAGTTTGTTTCATTGCTTTCTTTAACTTTCTGTCTTGTCTTTTTCATCCCTATTTTAGAAATGACTGACTTTATCTTGAGACAGATCTCTTCTAAGAAAATGCTTTCATTTTCATGTCATTTCTCACCCTAAATACATACTGTTCTCAGCGGTGGTTTACATCTTGACGCATGCCCGTGTCATGGGAAGACTCCACAGAAATGTCTCTGCTGGAGGGATGAGAGGCCCCATTTTTCCTTCTGTCTGAAACTGGGTGATGCTCAGGGACCCACTATGTTCTTCAGGGCAGGTTCTCAACTGTCGACTGCTGTCCTGCTGGAATTGGATGCTCATGTCTAAGTACAAACACACTCCTGGTTTTGGGGAGCGCTGGAACCCCGAGAGCTGCAAAGAACAGAAATGGAGTGCAGAGAACTCCTCTCGCCCCATCGGGGAAGCTGAGGGAGATTTGAGGGAAGTCCTGGGGAAAAGTCCAAACCAGAAACCTTCCTGGAGGCACAGGAAACAGTGGCCCGGGATCTGCAGTCCCTGGGTGTCCCTGCCCCACGCGTGGGCTCGGGTCACCGGGCGGGGGGCGGGGAAGAGGAAGCTTTGCAGAGGCCACTTCCCCTGACCAGGAATTTGCTCGGAGATGGACTATCGCAGTTCTGGGGCCTGAGGTTCAGAGCTTCCCACGGGGCCCAGACAGGGCCTAAGCGCCGAGAGCCCTGGAGAAGGTGGGGCTGTCCTGGTGCTGATCAGGCCTGGGCAGGGTGGTCCCCGGGTGGGGAGAAGTGGCCTGCAAGTTGGGTAGCCCTGCCAACACACCCCTTACCAAGGGAAAAGTCAGGGCAGAGCACTGCAGAGGTGCCCAGCCCCCCTCTGAGCAGTGAAGGATATGAGAGTTCCGGTCCCCTCCACAAATGCAGCTGCCCACCCCACCTTCACCCACCCCCTCACACACACACACACACACACACACACACACACACACGTGCGCAAGCTCAGAATACACTCAGACCCATGGACACACCCTGTCACATACAATCTCCCGCACAGTCTCACATACTCATATTCACGCGTACTCACACCCACACACTCACACACCTCCACACTCACACACCCACAAGCAACTCACACTCATGCACTCACACACTCGCACTTTCACACTCACTGACATCCAGACTCACGATCTCACATTCACATTCACACACTCATACACACACACAGTTCACACTCATGCACTCACGCATACTCACACAATCCACATTCACACTCAGACACCCACACTCATGCTCAAACATACACTCACACGCTCATACTCACGGTCCCATATTCACACACACACACACACACACACACACATTCACACAGTGTCACACTCACACCCCATGCAGGAGGCTCTGTGTGGGACACTGCTTGAGCAGGCCACGGGCAGCAGGGGGCAGTGCAGCCCGCCCGCCTTGGCAGCTCACCTGCAGGAGCTGGGCTCTCCCAGGGCTGGTCCTGACAGAGAGGCCTCCGCCCAGATTCTCCCTCTCTCTGAGGGCTGGGTCCAGGAGGCCGGGTGAGGACACTGGCAGGGCAGGAACAGGACCTGGTGGCCCAGGGTCCCTGTTGGTCCCTTCCTGTCTGGGTCTTGGTCCCCTCCTCGCCTTGCTCCCCTCACCCTTCATTGCTTTTTCGGATCAAAGGGCTGTGACCCACAGACCACCCCGCCCTGGGTTCTGCTCTTCCCCCCGCCCAGCCCCATTTAAGAGCCGGGCCAGAGGGAGTGGGCAGGAGTGGGCCCGGCACAAGGCTCAGAGCTCAGCCCCCCGCCCAGCCCACTGCTCCACAGGCCTGTATGGACCGAGGGGTCTCTGCAGCTCTTGGGCCACGTCCCGTGCCTGGAGGATGCTCAGTGAGTCCTCCAGGGATCGCAAGGCCTCAGCACAGCAGCACCGGCCAGAGAGTTTGTGGGCTCCACTGCCCAGTGATGTGGGGACACGGCCAAACCTGACACCAGGTGCTGGTGGGTGCAAGGTCATGGGCACGGGCAGGAGGGCAGCCTGTGTGCAGGGCTTGCTCAGTCCATGGTGCTCTCATTCCAGGAAGGGCACTGAGGCTCCCTCTGGGTGTCAGGGGCGGGGAGGGTGGTTCACACCCGCCCGGGGACGGCGCGTGGCAGAGACACCCCATTGCAAGCTGAGCCCAGTGAGCGCTGCCCACGGCTGCCCGATGCTGGGCCCCAGGTACGGCTGGAAGGATGCCAAGGACTCGGAGAGACACTTGGGCACCGACCATGCATCCCACACCACACTAGCACTCCGTGTGGCCAAAGAGCAGCCCCACCCTGGACGCCCAGCTCTGCTGCTATGATGGCCACGGCCGCCTGCTGACCCGAGGCAAGGGGGCCACTCCCCTGAACTCCTCAACCTGGACGCCTGGACCTGTATTCCATACTGAACTGTGTCCTGTGGAGCTGCAAAGGGGTAAGGTGCCTTCCCCAACAATGACCTGTCCGGCCCTGAGCACCACTCCAGGGAGAGGTGTGGGGGCCCAGTTGCAGGAGGTCAAAGATGAAGGACACAATAGGCTCATCGGGAGGCAGGAAGACAGAAAAACATGAAAGAATGAACATAGCTTCAGACTCTGGGTTCCACCTGGTGAAATGTGCCAGAGCCTGACAAAGGCCTCGGGACCGCCTCTGTGTGGAAAGCACCTGCCGTGCAAGCACGTGAGACCTCACTCCCCAGCGCCCCCCCAGGGCGCCTGTGCTGTCTGGCCCCCATAGAACGTGTGGCTCCACAGAGACCCCAGTGGGGCTCCACCAGAAGGGACGGGAGCATCAGAGAGAAACACGCACCTCCCAGTAAGCCCCCCCACCGCCCCCAAACAGGTAGGTCCCTCGGTCGCTCCAACAACAGCAACAGCGGGGGAGAGGAGATCCGTCTGATGAAAAGACAAAGAATTACGTTGGATGTGAAATAATTGAGCACCTCTACCCCATCACACAAACAAACAAAGAAAAATCCCAGCAAAACAATGCACTGGGCTGGCCTCACATTTAGTCTAGTCAAACGTGGTAGGTTCATTTTCACTCCTGGACAGTAGGCAAACTAGTGAGGGTTGACCAGGGACAAGCACCATACCAGACTGGACCATGGACTGTGCAATCACCAGGAGACTAGGAAAACCCGCGGCACTCTCTCAAAGCCTGCATGTGGAGGTCTCAGGCCACTTCCTCACCCTGGCTGCAGCTGCCGCCAACAGACACATGAAGGAGGGAACAGGGCCACCAGGCTGGTTGATGTGCAGTTGCCGGTTATTTCGTTCTTCCCACATGACTGTTCTAGTCTCACTAAGCCCCCCATTCTAGTCTCACACTGCCCCTCATTTCCATCTCCTCCTGTCTCTCCTGCTCGTCTCTCCACACTCCCACTCTCCACCTAGGTCTCTCTCCTAGTCTCTCTCTCCAACTCCTCGCATTGGGGGTAGCAGAGTCAACATATCAAAGCCCTTTCTGAAGGATTGCACTCATCTGTGGAATATAAAGTAGCAGAATGGGAGACTAGCACCCAAGAATAGTAGAGATAAGGACCAGGAGGTTGGCTCCACGACTTGGAAGCTGACCTCACATGCAGGAGGAAAAGGCAGCTCAGATAGAGAAGGGAACACCAGGTCAAGTGTGGTTCGAGGACCTGCTGGGGATGGGAGATGCTCGCTGAAAGTGGACTATGGATCAAACACGATGGCCACTCAATACCTCTATTGCAAACCACAACACCCAAAAGGAGAGAGAGAACAAAAGGGAATGCCCTGCCACAGAGGCGGGGTGGGATGAGGGGGATGGGTTGGGGGGTGAGATACTAGGATCATAGGTGGTGGAGAATGGGCACTGATGGAGGGATGGGTACTCGAGCATTGAATGACTGAAACATAAGCAGAAAGAGTTGTAAGTCTGTAATTGTACCTCACGGTGATTCACTAAAAAATAATAATAATAATAACAAAGCATCAAAAATAAATTTTAAAAAAAGGACAAAGTCCTTTCTGATCCCTGATCAGGTTTAAGGGCAGAAATACCACCAGGGGTCTTTCTCCTTCCCTCAGTCCAATAACTTAATTAACATCTTAATTCTACTTCTTAATATTAGTTATTTTGTATGGACACAGTAAGAGATACATTAAGCTCGTAGGGTGGATCTCCTGGGGACATCTCGACATAGGTTTCAGACTACAGTGCTTAGACCAGATTGGTCTTTCCTAACCCTAGCAGGGTCCTAATCCAGCTGTTATTTTTTTGATCATGACATAATTTGTCCATGACCATGCTCTTAATTTACAGTTAAGTATTATGGCATTTTGGCCTGGTCCATTTTGTTGCCAAGGTAGCACTCAGCTTACCCTGGGTCCATCCAGTTCCTCTTTGGGACCCTGCTTTTGGGGTGCTAGGAAGTAAAGGCAACTGAGGCTTTAGTCGAGAGAACAGATGCCCAGAAGTGAATATCATTCAGAGTCAATTAACGCCCAAGTTACAAAAGCATAGCATTGACTGTCTTGCTGCGTCTATCCCAAAAGGACATTGCTCTGAATTAGCTATGCAAAGGACTTCAGGAGAAGAGAAAAGCAATGTTTACAAGTTAACAGAGTCTGATTAGGAGATAAAGGTGATTTATCTGGTATTTATTTATCTGCATATTTATTTATCTGTGCAGCATCCATCGGGTTCCGCTCGCCTGGAGGGGCCCCTTGGGACCTTGGTCGGTTGTGGTCAGGACGAGGCGCGGCCTCTCCCGGGGAGGGGGATGGGGTGTGCGGGGTCCGGGTCCCGGATCTGCGCGGCTTCATGGCTCAAAGAGGTGGCGGGGCGGGCCTTGGCGCCGCCTGGCCTCGGTGGACCTCAGGGGGGCCCACGGGGGTCTCGGTGGGCCTCAAGGGGGGCCTCAGGGGCCTCTGGCGTTCGGCCATCCGCAGGCGGCTCGCCCGGGCCGGGCCACACGGCTGGACCTGACCTGCCCGGGCGGCCGGCGGGGTCCGCGTGGGAGGCGGCCACAACCATCCGACAACGAGGGGGTGCCCAGGACGGGCGATCACGGCAGCCGGCGGCCCCAGACAGACACAGTCCAGGTCTCCTCAGCCCCGAGTCCCCTTCCTCCCCCAGGCTCTCCAGCTCGGCCCCCGGCCTGGGGCCCGGGAACGGTGACTCAGGCCGCGACGCGTTCTCCTTTGCCGCCTCTGCCGGAACGGACTTGGCAGTTCTCCTCGCCAGCGAGCATCACCAGGTTTTCTATTCACGGCCCCAGGATCTGGTCCTTGGTTCTTCCGGCTTCTTATCCCAGGCTTCTTGGCAGCACCGTCCTGTTCCATGTTGCCTGTGTCCTCAGGGGTCCTGGACTCTACAGGGAGGGCGTCATCGGCAACCACCTTGTCACCACCTTGGGACGTGGGCCATAAGGTCCCATTGGCAGCCAGCTGGGCCGAACTGTTCCTGCCCTTCCCCGCTGGCTTCTGGTCCTCTCTCACCTGGCCATTTTCCTGCAGGGACAGAGGGCGGGTGGACAGTGACACAGGCTGACAGCAGGCTCCGTGCAGTGGGCAGGGCCCAGGAAGGAGGGGGCCCCACTTTTCCTCCTAATTGCCTCATCCTCTTGACCCCCATTTTGCTTCCCAGGAACAGCCCTCGGAGTTTGGGATGGGCTGTGGCTAGGAGACCCCTGGAGCCTGGGGGCACGCTCAGGCACCTTGACATGGATTGAACAGTCTGACCTGGGCAGCCTGGACAGACCCAGGAGACTCAAGGACAGACCCACCCTGTTAGCAGAAGCTGCTTTGCATTCTGGGTTCCCCAGCCCTGGGCTTCCTCAGCCCTGTGGGTCACCAGCAGCGTGACCCCCCTGTTCCTCACGGAGGCTGCAGGTGAGGGGCAACAACACACTGGGAGGGTCCCAGTCCCATGGGGACAAGAACAGTGACACGCATAAAGTGCTGTGCACGGGAACTTGGTCTCCTTGCAGTGAGAGGGACAAACGGGGACCACCCAATGCAAGCAAGGGCTCTTCCTTGAGCTGTATTCCACGCCCCCAAATTAATTGAGCTTCACACCAACCCCCAGTTATTATGAAGTAACATAGACACAATCCCCATTGGGGAAATGGCATACTATGAAGGAGAAAGTGGAAACTGCCAAATTCCAGCCCTGACTGATAATGTTCTGGTGATCCCTGCAGGAACATTTGGGAGCACGTTTGGTCCTGGGACCTAACACGGACCATGCCCACATGTGAGCATGGGCTCTGGCAAGCACCATGCCTGGTACTTCCAAGTCTTCACACATACACACACACACACACACACACACAAACACACACACATCATTTTACTGAGTATGGTGAGAGCCAAAGACTTGGGTCTTTGGGCTTGCTCTGAGGGCCTCACTGGGGTTGGGAGCTGTGTACTTAGGGTTTGCTCTATGCTGGGGTTTCACTGGTGGCCCTCAGGGGACTGTGAGTAGCAGGCATGACCAGGCCCTCATAGAGCTAAGAACTGTGGGACTGGCTCATATGCTGCCCGAGTCCATGTGCTGCTTGAGCCCATGGGTGTGAGCACATGTGTCGCCCGCACCTCCCCTCTTGAGATGTGTACTCTCATGCTCTCCTGTCTGATGCTGGGATTGTGTATAGGGGTTCTCTCCGCCCTTGGAGAAGCCCGAGTTCTCTCTTGAGCGTGTTACTCTCTCTCTCTCTCTCTCTCTCTCTCTCTCTCTCTCTCTCTCTCTCCCTCACTCTTTCCCCCTCCACACCTTCAAAAGCCCTCCAAATAAAATTTACTTGAAAGAAAGAAAGAAAAGAAAGAAAAAAAGAAAAGAAAGAAAGAAGGTAGGAAAGAAAGAAAGAGAAAGGAAGAAAGAAAGAAAGAAAGAAAGAAAGAAAGAAAGAAAGAAAGAAAGAAAGAAAGGAAGAAAAGAGAAAAAGAAAAGAGAAAGAAAGAAAGAACTGTGGGGCTCTGGAGCGAGCTGTCTCCTTCCTTCATTGAGGACAGTCCACCCCCTGCAGCTCTCTCGGGGGCGCTTCTCTCGGGGACACCAGGACCAGACGAGGCAGACCCCTCCCCTGGGATCATGCTCCTGGGCCCAGAGGCACAGACTGGAGCCCCGAGCTGTCTCCAGCCCCACCTCTCCTGGCTCCCACCTCCCACACCTGCTCCTAACCCCCACTCAGGCCCCACCCACCCGTGTGCACCCACATCAGGGACTCACCAGCTTTCCCACATGCCAGATAGTAGAGTCTCTGATGCCTCTCAGCCTGAGCACCTCTACCGACCACCGGGCCTTGTCTCCATTCACCCCCCAGGCTCGTCTCTCTCAGATTTGGTTTCAGAGGCTCTCTCTCTCTCCCTCCCTCTCTCTCCCTCTCTCTCTCGCTCTCTCTCTCTCTCCCTCCCTCTCTCTCCCTCTCTCTCTCTCTCTCTCGCTCTCCCTCTCTCTCTCTCGCTCTCCCTCTCTCTCGCTCTCGCTCTCCCTCTCTCTCTCTCTCGCTCTTCCTCTCTCTCTCGCTCTCCCCCTCTCTCTCTCTTGTCTCTCTCTCTCACACACACACAAACACACACACACAAACACACACACACACACACACACACACACACACACACACACACACACACACACACACACACCCCACAGGACATTGGACTCAACCTGTCTGATGTCATCTAGGATTGCCCTGAGGAAAGTGTAGTGAACGTGCCCCCCACTCCCCAAAGTGTGCACTGAGGCACAGGGGCTTCAGGAAAGGTTCGTTCAGAGTGAGGCACAGCAAGGCCAACTGCAGTGGAAGCCAAGATCTCTCAGGGTATCGTCTTCCTGAATCCAACCCACAACATGGGACAGGCTCTCCCTGTCTCAGTGCTCCTCTCACTCCGGCCCCGGCCCCCTGCCAGCAGCTCACCTCTGCCTGCTCTGGGTGGCTCCCGGTCTGCACACTGGAGCTCGGGGACGTCTCCGTGGGGACTCCACAGACAGTGCCCAGCAGCAGCGTGACCAGCAGCAGGCCCTGGAGGAGCCGCGCTCGTGGGGGCACCAGAAACCTCATCTCCTTCAGTGCTCCACAAGGGCCTCCCAGAGAGCTCGGCGCCTCTGCAGTGCTCTGTGTTCGGCCTGGGTTGCTGCTGGACCTTTTCTTCTCTGGGGAGGGGGTGGTGGGCGGGGCCTTTGTCATGGTCCCTTTGCCCCTGCCACCATCCCAGCACATGCAGTGGCTCCCACTGGGCGGAGAGCTCAAACCAGCCACCTTTCCTGGATGGTGCTCATCGCCCATGGGGCAAGTCTGGGCCCAGTCGGTGGTTCCTATTGTCCCGGGCACATCAGTCTCAGGTCCCCGCACCTCAGAGTCCAGCCCTGGAGAAATCTGGGTCAACGGACGTGGCTCCTGTTCCCTCTGTAGCCAGTCAGGGCCACTCCCGGGATGGGAGCCCCAGGCCTGCCAACGGTTATTGTGCCCCCAGGAATGTTTCGGAGGGGGCACAGCCCGGGAGTGACCCCTCCAGTGCCTTCCACATAGAGACCAGAGGAAAGGCAATTACTGAACCCCAGGAGCCTCCGCCCCATTGTCTTAGGTAGTTTTTGGTGTATCCCCAAATTTGGAGCAAGCTGGGACTTGGCCATGAGCATCAGGTTGCAGAAGCACAAAAGTGGACACACGGAGGGTGTGCCCAGACGTGCCTGACCTGTCACTTGGGACCACCCAGTTTCAGGAGAAAAACAGGAGCCTCCCACCCCTCCAGCCAGACCATCTTCACAGCCCGCACGAGGGTCACTACCTAAAATCTCAATGTGGGGGCCAGGACCAGGCTCTGGGGCAGAGACCGTGTAAGTGGCCTGGGAGAGGCTGTGGGAATCAGGAGCTCAGGGACTGGGAAGGTCAGTGCAGGCAGGGGAAGGCATCAGGGCGGGGCCCACCCTGGCCCAAACAAGGAGCCCGGGGCCGCTGGGCTTCAGGGCAGGGAAGCAGAGCCCAGAGGTGCTGGGAGGCTGGTCGGGACATGGGCAGGGCCAGTGTGAGATGTGGGGGACTGGGCAGAGGGAGCAGCACGAGAGGGGTGCAGGCCTGACCCACCCCATGGCCAGCAGCACAACCGGACATGCGGGTTCGCAATGGTGCCGGCCCGGTGGCCTTGGGATGGGGCTCCTGCCTCTGGGACGCACGGAGGAGCTGACGGCATGGAGAGTTCCTGGGCTCTGTGTTTGTCGTCTGGAGGAGCGTGTGTGTGTGTGTGTGTGTGTGTTTGTGTGTGTGTGTGTGTATGTGAGCATGTGAGTGTTTCAGTGTGTGTGCACATGAGCACATGAGTGTGTGTGTGTGTGTGTGTGTACGTGAGCATGTGAGTGTGTGTGTCAGTGTGTGTGGGAGGGTTCACATTAGGATGAACTGTGTGAAGTGACTTGCATTTGGCCAAAGCATCAGTTACTGGGCTAAGGAACAGGATCTGCTGAGAGGTCTTGCCTGGCCAACCCAAGGATGAGGCCTTGGGTTCCATCCTTATCACTACTTCCCTATGCCCGTCATTGCCCCCAACTGAAATGCTGCCAATTCAATTCCTGGCCCAGACACATCATAGAATAACATTGATTTGTCCTTTCGGCCTTGGCACAAGGAGCTTGGGTTTACTGGGTTACTCCTACCACAGTGCTCCCATTCCTCTGTGTTTACTTGTAATCTCTTTCTTTGCCCTCTGCTTCCCCATAGCAGTAAATCACCTTTATCTCCTAATCAGACTCTGTTAACTTGTAAATATTGCTTTTCTCTTCTCCTGAAGTCCTTTGCATAGTTAATTCAGAGCAATGTCCTTTTGGGATAGATGCAGCAAGACAGTTAATGCTATGCTTTTGTAACTTGGGCGTTAATTGACTCTGAATGATATTCACTTCTGGGCATCTGTTCTCTCGACTAAAGCCTCAGTTGCCCTTACTTCCTAGCACCCCAAAAGCAGGGTCCCAAAGAGGAACTGGATGGACCCAGGGCAAGCTGAGGGCTACCTTGGCATCAAAATGGACCAGGCCAAAATGCCAAAATACTTAACTGTAAATTAAGAGCATGGACATGGACAAATTCTGTCATGATCAAAAAAAATAACAGCTGGATTAGAACCCTGCTAGGGTTAGGAAAGACTAATCTGGTCTAAGCACTGTAGTCTGAGATCTATGTCCAGATATCCCCAGGAGAGCCACCCTACGAGCTTAATATATCTCTTACCGTGTCCATACAAAATAACTAATATTAAGAAATAGAATTAAGATGTTAATTAAGTTATTGGACTGAGGGAAGGAGAAAGACCCCTGGTGGTATTTCTGCCTCTCGCTGGCAAACCAAGGTGTCCGGGTGTCGCTCTTGATTCTCGCTTCCAGAGGTGGTAATAATCCCTTTTCCCAAAGTCATTTCCAGAAGACATTTTTATAGTGTTTTTTTCCCTTTTGTTTCTGTCTTTTAAGCAAATGGGCATTTACATGTCGCTTCCTAACTTCTATCATACGTCGGCAACTTCTTCCCGCCTAGAACTAAAGATGTAGCACAAGTTTTTTTTGTTGTTGTTGTTGTTTTTTAAAAAAAAGGTTGGGGGTGAAGTGGAGAGCAGCTTTATCCTATTATGTACACAGGCCTTCGCTTGGCGGCCAGGAAAAAAAAAACATCTTCCCCAAAGGATGGTGGGCACTTTAGGTCGAGAAACCCTTTTCTATTTGTGGAACGGAGATCACCCGCCGAGTGGCCGGGGGAGCCGCTCCATCAGGTGGCCTGTATCACCTGCAACCCAGTGGGGTGTGTTCCCAGGGGGATGTGCTGGGTGGTGCCGGCATCCTTCAGGCATGAGATGGGGCATTTGGACAGTCAGAGGTGATCCCCCAGGACCCCCAGAATGCAGACCCAAGTGGGGCAACCCCCAGGTTCCCAGTCCCTGGGAGGGGGGGGAGTTCAAGTGCAAGAATGACAGAAAGCAGGATTCTCCTGAACAGGCTTCCCAGAGGCCAGGGTGTGACTGCCCACGGGATGGTCCCCCTGAGTGTGTGAGATCCCTGGGACAGGACTGTCTGTGGAAAGGCACACAGCAGGGGACAAGGAGGGACACCCCACATTAGGAGCGAAGGAACAAAGGAAACAGGTAGAATCCTGCAGCCCCGGGGCTGCCCTGCTCTGCTAGAGGGGACCCCCGGGGGAGCTCTCTCCTTCCTTCCTCGGGGACAGTCCACCCCCTGCAGCTCTCCTGGGGGCACTTCTCTCAGGGACACCAGGACCCAGAGGAGGCAGACCCCTCCCCAGGGATCATGCCTCCAGGCCCAGAGGCACAGCCCAAGGGAGCCGGAGCTGTCTCCTCCTCAGCCCCTCTCCAGTCTTCGTGTCACACCTGTGCCTAGCACCCACCCAGAGCCCTCAGCTGTGATGCTCGCCCTCACAACCAGTCCCTGCAGCTCACCTCTGAATACTTTGCGCGGTTCCTGGACCCCTCTTGTGTCTCCGTGGGGACCCCTCAGCCAGCAACCAGCAGCAGCATGAGCAGCAGCAGGCCTGGGGGAAGCCGTGCTCGTCGGGGGACTGGAAGCCTCATCTCCTTCAGTGCTCCGCAGGGGGGTCGGCACCTCTGCAGTGCTCTCTGGACTGCCAGGGTTGGTACAGGACCTTTTCTGGCCTAGGGACAGGTGTGTGTGGGCGGGGCCACCCAGCCTGTAGCCCATGGGGCCAGGTTATGTCCTAGGGACTTCCCTGGGCCAGGTCTGAGCAGTATCAGGAGAGCCCTGCCCCCTCCCCCAGGGACTCTCAGTTCTGGAATCGAGGCCCAGTGGAGCCCACAGCATCGGCCTCAGGTCCCAGAGCAGTCACAGTCCAGCCCTCAGCAAATTCCTATCAAGGGAAGTGACCTTTGCCTCAACTCTTCCCTTCCCAGATGACCTGAGGCCACTCCTGGCATGGAGACCCTCAGGACCTGCAGATCCGATGGGCTAATATCCCATTTCTCAGGAAGCTATCTGGGGGGACATGACCTCAGGCTACGTCCCCCAAATCTCCAGCTTCCCTGATGCTGGTGAAGACGAGAGGACACGGACTGACCCAAATTCTATTCTCTTTGCTCAGTGTTTCGGGGGTTCCATTGCACGCCCAAACCAAACCAGGAGTGAGCTGGGATTCAGATATGAGCTTCATTTTCAGAAGGACAGCCGTGGGCATGTTGAAGGCATGCCCAGAGCATCCTGACCTTTCCCCGAGTGTCACCCTGTTTCAGGAAGAAAAATTTCTCCAGCAAGTAATTCTGGTGGGGTCTTCACATGACTTAGAGAGGGGTCAGATGCAAATCTTCGAGATTAAAGACTTGGACTCTGAGGGCAGGGACTTTCCTAGTAGGCTGGAGACAGTCTGTGTGAATTAGTAACCGGGTGACACAGAAGGCATGGGTGGGACTTGGGAAGGTTATTGTGGGCAGTTGAAGATGTTTGGACAGTTCCCATCACTGGCCCTTCCAAGGAGTCCTCAGGTCTCTGGGCTTCAAGGTAGGGACTGCATTTCCTAGGGCCTAGGAGCCTTGCTAGGACATGGGCAAGGGGCAACTCACAGGAAATACTTACAAGTTTTTTTTTCCCTAAAAACCAGAATTTTAACAATGCAAGTTTTTTTAAATTTAATTTGATTTTTATCAGGTTGTTCGCAATCACTTTTTACATTCAATATTCCAACTCTATTCACACCACCATGACACCTTACCCCAACTATTATTTTGAATTTTCCCAACCAGTGCCCCAATAGCAGGCCCTAAATAATTTATTTTGTATTGATTGTTATGAATAATTCTCTAAAAATTATCAGAAAAGGTTTCCTTGGAAGAAAATGTGTGAAGATTGTTGTATCTCACCCTGGAGCCTTGTATAAGAGATTACTAATATGTTATTACCAGTTGAGCCTTGTGTGCTAATATTTTTAAATTGAGATTGGTTGCCTTCTATTTTACATCTGATCCAATGTGTACAATGAAAATGTTAAGGACTAGTATGTTCTGTTTATTTACCATGTGTCAATGTATTTCAGAAGATCCATTAAGGGGTCAGTGACTGATCAAGTGGACATGGGCCAGGTGACATAGTGTTAAGGCTACCACACAGTCATTGAAGACAGCTAATATCTGGCTACCCATGCCCCGAGTTTCCTACTATAGGAACCGAGGAGGTGTGGGAACAAGGCACACTCACTCAGCACACAAGTAGAACGGGAAACTGATGATGCTTTACCTCACGACATCACAGATGGTGACAAAAGCTTGGGGATTAGAACCCATACACCTCTGTGGTGATTTGCACCCACTGCAAAAGGTTTGAATAAATCCCTTCCATTGCCACCACCCACATTTGCCTTTGTGCTTCTACCAAGCTAAGCAGACACCCTGGCCACTTCTAACAGCTCACCATGAACGCCCTGACGTTCTGTCAGCTGACCATTATTTGATTAGAAGTTTTCATATACTCGGTTAATATCCTTTGACCTTCCCCTTTCTGCCCGAAGCCCCACCTGACATACCCTGCCACATAGAAATGGCCCGGCTCCACTATTAATCTCAACAGGAACCACGAGCAGCCGAATCTTCCCCAGGTGGGACCAGTCTAGTGACTGAAAACTCTGGGTGTTCTGGGAGTGGAGGCGGGCAGATTCCTGCTTCCTCTCCCCTGTCACCACTGGACCCTCAGCAGGCCCTGCCCAGACCTGCATCTTGCCAGCCAAGAAACAACCCAGCTCCACAAGTGACTTTGGGAAGAACATGATGCTGCCGCCTCTTCCCAGGCAGACCTGTCTGGGCGGGAAACTCTGGGGCCTTCTCAGATTCCCCTTTCTGCCTGAGGGCACAGCAGCCTGTATCACACCTCACACCCCCCGACACAGAAACAGCCCAGCTTCATAACCAAACCTCATCCAGAGACCAAAGCATTCCACCTCCGTGGTTCTGGACCGCGCAGCCACATATGTGGCCACATGATATCTCCACATTTCATACTTATTATCAGTCCAGTTCAGTCACAGGAAATCCGATGGGACAGGTGCATAGAAGACCACCAAGCTCAATGAGGAAAAACAGCACAGAAGTCTCAACTTGTACCAACCAGCCCAGTAAACCTCAATTAGTGGCTTGAGTCAATGACCACAAATTGACTTTTATTGATCTAAGTTTTGATAATTTTATTTGTTTTTGTGTTGTAACAAGCAATATGAAGTAAATTTATTTGTGCCTGCCCAGGAGACGGGCTGGGAAAATAGGTGGGGAGCTAGGGATGTTGGTGGAAGAAAGGTCACACTGGTGGTGGAACATTGAATGTTTGAACAACTTGGTAAATTAGGAACAACTTGGTAAATCATAATGTCATAATGAAAAATTAAAATAAGTATATTTCAACCTACCAGCTTGGTACCAATAGAGTTGGGTTTTTTTTTTTAACCCTTTATCATATATAAAAAATAAAGGCTAAGAGTGGAATGTGCTGTAAGGGCTGAGGACCAGTTGTTTGGGGACCGTTCCAAAGCTAACTTTACCTTGGGTTTGTTCCCTCTCTATTCTAACTGGGCATAACTGTCCCCACCACCACCAGGTTTAATGGGTCAGAGAAATAGCCAAAATAATCCATAAATTGTGTGTGCGCATGCCTAAGTCCACGACAATGTTCTTAGTCAACACAGCTGCCCATTTGTGTTTGGCACCCTGGGAATTAGATAAAACAGATAAGAATCAAAAGTAGAAATCTTCAGGTGCAGACTGGTCTAGTCCATCAATGAATAGGATAAGCTATATTATTGCTAAAGTTCAGAGCACTCTGTAAGTTAGCAGTCTTGTCTTTTTCCCCTTTATTGAAACACCTCGGTTTACAGTTGTCCATGATACATTTGTTACAGGCATTCAATATTCCAACAACAATCTCATTGCCACTGTGATCTTTCCTCCACCATTGTCCCATTTTTTCCCTACCATTTTCCAAACCTGCCTCCCACCTTCAGTAGGCACAAAATAACATACTTTATATTACTTATTACAACTAAATGGTTAATGGTTAATGGAATTACAAAAAAAACCCTTCAGTATTTGTCGAATATTGAAAATTGGGAAAATGGTTATATCTCACCAAGGAAACATTAAGTCCTTGTCTAAGAGTTTACTAAGCACTTTGTTTGTTTCTAACTGAACCTTCTGTGTAGTTGTTCTTATTTTGGGGGGCTTTGTTGGCTTCTATGTTACTTTCCCATCTAATTAGATGTGCTCTTACTGGGATGTTAGTAGTGTAGAATTTGGAGATGTTACACATCTGCAAATATGGCCCTGTGGTCCAAGAATTTATCTGGTCCATGAGTCACTGCAGTGATTGAGGGACGGAAGTGTGGCTTCTGGGGCTTCCAGAAATATAGGGGTATATGGGGGGGAGGCTTCACACCCCTACTCGGAGAAGACCCTAGAGTTCTTAGCCTGAAAACCAGTGTACCTGGAATTTTCACCAGCTTGACATCCCTGTAGAGATTAATTGTGAGGTAGTAGAGTTAGGCTATTGGCATTATAACAGTTGTGGGGGTATGAGTGTGGTTGCTGGGACTTTGGCAGAGAGGGGACTTGGCCTGCCCCTTTCCTGAGGGTGTCCCAGAGCTCCGAGTGGGAGACCGGTGTACCAGTGAAGTTTTGCAGATTGCTTCATCTTTTCTGAGATTTCATAGTGAGTTTGTAAAGTTGGGCTAACAGATAGGTTTACATGATGTGAAGAAAATCGATGTTGATTATGGGATGCTGGTGTCTCTAAGTTAGCAGCCTTAAAAATGTCATTTACTACCATGAGCTTCTACAAGCATGGCTCTGGTATGTGGGGACCAGGACAATTTCTCCAAACCGCGTGGGGGCACTGGGACCAGGCAGATCCATCCTGGCTCCCAGCCTGCCCCTGACCCCAGAAGTCACGCCCTCAACCCACCCCCAGTGCCATCTGCAGTGAAGAATCCTGGCTGGCGGGTGCTGCAACACCAGAGAATGCTCCATGTCCCAAAGCAAGCCAATATCACTGGGGTACCCCAGATGGAGCAGGTGTAGTTTCCCCACCTTCTCCAGATGGAATCCCAGCAACCATGAGCTTCTACAAGCATGGCTTCGGTATGTGGGAACTAGTACTATTTCTCCACATAATCGGCCGTGCAACCTTTCCTGATATGCAAAGTGAGCAATGGAAAAATAGATGATTTAGGGTCTGCCCCTAGAAGGCAGGCTTGAATGGTGGTGGGAATATCCAAGCAAAATATAATGCCCAAAACTATAGAGAGTATCTGAACAATTGTCTGCTGAAGAGGCAGGATAAGGACTGAAATGGAAAAGGAAGGGATAATGGGGATATTGGTGGTGGAAAGTTTGCACTGGTGGAGAAATGGGTGACCAATCATTGTATTGCTAAATATCAAACATACGGCTTTTGGCAAAAATGTGTTTGGAATATTCATTAGATTTCTGATGCCAGACCACCCCAGGTGGGAATGGGTTTCCTGCCTTGGCCTGTTTCCCCAGGCGGCTTGGTCACCGCTGCCATCTTTCAGAGACCTAGGGACAGCCAGGGAAGGGTCTGCAATGATGATGAACGAGGGGCCTCATGAGATGGGGGCGGAGCCAGTCCTTCCCTCCCCCACCCCTATGATGTGCCAGTCCTTCCCTCCCCCACCCCTATGATGTTTTTTCATGTGGGGTGAGTTGCCGCCCATGAAAAAACCCTCTGGCTGCTGATCGAGCTGCTTATCGGCCATGATCCCAGAGACTCAGAAACAGAGCTCAAAACACAGTGGCTTTTGGCAGAAATCCCTCTAGATTTAACTATTAGAACTTCAGAATTCCAGAGCCGTGTGGCCGCAATAGTGGCCACGCATCATCATACGCAATTCATAATCAGCAATAGAAAACAAATAATCTAATGTTGCCTTTCCAGCAGATCTGAGTGCTAGGGTAAAATACCAAATAATAATGGTGGGTTTGGTGTCGAAATGTTGAATGTAATCAAAGTAGAGAGAGAGTAACATGGAAATCATATGCTATACAGGTAGGGGGAGGGTGTGGGATGGGGGGCGGATACTGGGGTTTTTGGTGGTGGAAAATGTGCACTAGTGAAGGGTAGGGTATTTCATCATTGTATGACCGAGAATTAAACCAAAAACTTTGCTCTCACGATGTTTCAATAAAACTTAAAATAAAAGGTCATTTACTGTGACTTTGTTGGGTCACGATTAAGCTGGAAGCTTTCTAAGGTGGTTTATGGGCCTATAGAAATTAAAGAACGTGGGGATCAGAGCAATAGTACAGCGAGTAAGGTCCTTGTTTTAAATGCAACTGGCCCAGACTTGATCCCTGGAACCCCATATGGTCCCTGAGCCTGCCAGGAGTTATTCGTGACTGTAGATACAGAAGTAAGCCCTGAACACTGGTGGGTGTGGTCCAAAAATCAAAAAGGAAGGAAGGGAAAAAAAAGGGGGGAGGGAGAAAGAGAAAGAAAGAAAGAATGAGTGATAATGCCCAAAAGTAGAGAGAGAGAAAGAAGGAAATTGTTTGCCATAGAGGCAGGGGTTGGGGTTGTTGGGGGGGATGGCAGGAGGGATACTGGGGTCATTGGTGGTGGAAAACATATACTGGTGGAGGGATGGGTGTTAGATCATTTTATGACTTAAACTCAATCATGAAAGCTTTGTAACCATATCTCACTGTGATTCAATGGAAAAAAAAGAATGAATGAGGGAAAGAAAAAGATAGAGAAAAACAGAAAGAAAAAGAAAAAGAGAGAAAGTAGAGAGCAAAAGAGAGAGGAAGGTAGGGAGGAAGGGAAGGAAAGAAGGAGGGAGGGGGGATAGGAGGAAAGGATATTTCCTGGATGACTCTCATTATGGATAAATAAATGGAAAGGACGTTATTCTCTATTGTAGCAGTGCTTGGCCTGTGCACATGCTAGAATTTGAGGAGAGACAGCCCCTCAAACAGGCCTCCGCAGGACTCAACCATCTTACAATTAGACTGGTTTGTCCAAGATCCGATAAGTGGGATGAGATGTCAAAAGTCCAGGCTTTCATGGTATTGCATTGACAATACAGAGGGGTCCTGCTAAATGGTACAGTGCAGAGGGGAGAAAAAGACACTACTCTTCTTCCTTTGACGAGTCTTGGATGGTAAAAATGAGAAGGACAAAAATCTTTTTTTTTTTTTTTTTTTTTTTTTTTTTTTATTATAGTTTATTTTTAATTAGTGAGTCAACGTGAGGGTACAGTTACAGATTTATACATTTTTGTGCTCATGTTTCTCCCTTACAAAGTTTGATAACCCATCCCTTCACCAGTGCCCATTCTCCACCACCAGTAAACCCAACATCCCACCCCCCCTTCCCAGTCCCGTCTCCCCCCACCCCACACTGCCACTATGGCAGGGTATTCCCTTTTGTTCTTTCTCTCTGATTAGGTGTTGTGGTTTGCAATAAAGGTGTTGAGTGGCCATTGCGTTCAGTCTCTAGTCTATATTTGGCCCGCATCATCTTTCCCCCACATGACCAACAACCACATTTTACTTGCTGTTCCCTTCTCTGAGTTGCCCAGGATGAGAGAACAGCCTCCAAGCCATGGTGACAACCTCCTGGTACTTATTTCTACTATTCTTGGGTGTTCGTCTTATAGTCTATTATTCTATATTCCACAGATGAGTGCAATCTTTCTATGTCTGTCTCTCTCTTTCTGACTCATTTCACTTAGCATGATACTTTCCATGTAGAACCACTTATATGCAAACGTCATGACCTCATTTTTTCTAACAGCTGCATAGTATTCCATTGTATATATGTACCAGAGTTTCTTCAACCAATCATCTGTTCTAGGGCACTCGGGTTTTTTCCAGATTCTGGCTATTGTAAACAGTGCTGCGATGAACATATAAGTGCAGATGGAGAAGGACAAAAATCTTATGAATGGTTTGAGTCCATTCCTCCCTCAAGCATCTGCCCTTGTGCCTCCACCACCCACACCGCTTCTTGGGAAAGCCTGTGCTGCCTCGCCATCCCTCTTGATACCCGGGATGAGTACAAAAGTGTGCACTGTCCCCCTCCTCATGTCAGGGAGAGCTGGAACAGGTGATGTCTTATACTGTTCACACTTCCAAAGGAAACTGATATCGTAAGGGCTGAAGCCCTTTTCAAATGGCTTATGAAATCAAAGTGATTTTTCATTTTTGCTTTTTTGGGTTACCCTGGCGATGCACAGGGGTTACTCCTGGCTCTGCACTTAGGAATTACTCCTGGCGGTGCTCAGGGGACCATATGGGATGCTGAGAATTGAACCCGGGTCGGCCGCATGCAAGGCAAACACCCTATCCGCTGTGCTATTGCTCCAGCCCCATCAAAGTGATTTTTTTAAAAAAGGAAATAACTGAGAATCAAGAGAACAGTATGTATTTATGGTGAGAAGGGGTATGAAACGGAAAGCATTTTGTCTGAAGAGATCTGTCTCGGGTATAACTGGTCATTTTTAAAATAGGGGAGAAAAAAGATAAAAAGTTAAGGAAAACAACTCAATGGACTTTTGTCCTTTAAATTAAACTGAAAGAAAGCAATCTAAGACACTGTCACTTTCCTCTGAGTGTTGCATTTTGTTGCTTTTGGGGGTCTGGGCAATAGTACAGTGTGTAGGGCATTCAGTAGAGTGTGTAGGGCAGTCAGTACAGTGGTACACTCGTCTTGCACGCTGATTTGATCCCTGCTGTTCTGAGCACCGTGAGGAGTAATTCCTAAGTGCAGAGCCAGGAATAAACCCTGAGCATGCTGAGTGTGGTCCAGAAGAAATTAACAGTTGTTTAAAGATGAAACACCACTAACCAAGAAAGTGGAAGCAAAGATAAGCAAATGGGACTACATTAAACTAAGAATGCACCTCAACAGAAAAAGTGACCAAGATGCAAAGGCAGCCCATCAAATGGGAAAATTTATTTACCTAATATCCATGTGATAAGGGGTTAATGACAAAGATATATATATTTGGCTCTGGTAGAATTTTACAAGAAAAAAATCCAACCTCGTCAAAAAATGTAGAGAAGAAATGAACAGAAACTTTCTCAAAGAAGAAATACAGAGACACACAACAAATCTCAGACCCGAGCAACTTGCTGCAGAGATGACCCTGGACTTTGCAATAGGGCATTTCCGCTGGGCTGCTCCAGACGGGGACAGGTGCTGTCCCCCCGCCTGGCCCCAGGAGCTCCAGCAGCCGCCATTTTCTAGAAGTCAGCAACAAGCTCCAGGTATGAGTGGCGGTGGCGGCAGACACCAAGCCTTACAGGACAGGGGAGGAGTGGGCCCTTCTCCTCCCCCCACCCTGATTGATGGGACTCCGAGATGACGCCACATCCAGCCACCATCTACTTAAGCTCCCACACAGCCATGATCCAGAGATACACAAACGAATCTCGGACCTGAGCAACTTGTTGCAGCAATCTCTTCAAACTCTAATTTTTTTTTTGCTTTTGGGGTCACACCTGGCGATGCACAGGGGTTACTCCTGGCTCTGCACTCAGGAATTACTCCTGGCGGTGCTCAGGGAACCATATGGGATGCTGGGAATCGAACCCAGGTCGACCACGTGCAAGGCAAATGCCCTACCCGCTGTGCTATCACTCCAGCCCCTTCAAACTCTAATTACTAAAAATTTTAGAACTCCTAGAGTGCGCGGCTGCTCTTGCAGTCACATGACATTTTATTGTGTCCATAAGAGCAGTACAAAACACACTGTCTAAAAAAAATACAAAAACAAAAACACACACACATTGTCTACCATTGCATTTTCGGCAGGTATGAGTGGTGGTGGGACTGGTCTCGAACTATCGAAGGTAACTAAAGTTGAGAAAGAGAGTATTGTGCAAATTGTCTGTCACACAGGAAGGGGGAATAGGGTCGGGGGGATGCTGGGGATTTTGGTGGTGGAAAATGTGCACTGGTGAAGGGATGGGTGTTTGATGACTGTATAATTGAAGCTCAAACAAGAAAGTTTTGTTACTGTACCTCACGGTAAATCAATTAAAAAAAAAGAAAAGAAATACAAATGGCCAAAACTCACATAAAAAATGCTCTGTTACTAATCATCAGGGAGATGCAAATCAAAACAACAATGAGATATCATCTCACACCACAGAGACTGGCACACAACCAAAAGAATAAGAATAACCAGTGCTGGTGCAGGCTTGGGGAAGAAAGAACTCTTCATTGTTGGTGGGAATGCCGATTGATCCAGTCTTTTTGGAAAATAATATGGACATTACTCAAAAAACTAGAAATTGAGCTTCCATACAACCCAGCAATGCCACTTCTGGGAATATACTCTGGGGCCCCAAAATCATACAGCAGAAATGCCATCTGCACTCCTATGTTCATTGAAGCACTATTCGTGATAGCCAGAATCTGGAAGCAACTTGAGTGCCTGAGAACAGATGACTGGATAAAGACGCCATGATACATCCACACCATGGAATACTACAAGGTGTTGTAGCAATATGCCTTTTTTTGGGGGGGGGAAGGGTGGAAATCAGATTCTGTTCTTCCTAATCTTTAAGATGTTTCTCTTATAAACAAGTGAGCTCTGAAAATGCATTTCCAGTTTTTGTAGTTGACTCGCAATGATCGTTGATTTTATACGGTGTTCTAGTGACAATGCAAACTGGAGCTGTAGAACTTGAACTAGCTGTAGACTACAGAGATTACCAGGGATTATGCTATTCCTCTGAATACCTGAGGGCTTCAGAGACAGCAAAGCAAGGAAAGCTGCTGTCTGCAGAGGCTTCGACTAAATGTACAACCTGCACTTCTTGCTATGACACTTCCTTTTACCAAAGATTTAGTATCTAGGTTAGCTTATAAAGGCAAGAGGATTCTTTTTCCTGTGAAGTGAACACACAGACACACAGACACATACACACACACACATATACACACACACACATACACATACTTGCCTTGCATTGCCTCTGGTGCAGCGCCGGCACTATGCTCACAGACTGACCAGATGCCATTGCTTACTCCCCAGCCAGCTCCTCTGGGACCAACCCCAGCTTGGTTTTCTTCTTAACATCCCATCTTCTGGGTTAATTGGTTAATTTGTCATCTTCCTTGCTAGGCTGCTTTGTTAGCTCCTAAACCTTTTTAGTTTCCTAAACTTCCTTGTCAGATTTGATACCTGTAAACTTGAGGCCATTAAAATGCATATGATGGTAAATATGGCACCACAGCTGTAGGCACCTAACTAAGACCTGGATCTAAGGGCCTCTAGATGGACTTCCTCCAGAGGCCCCTCATTTCACCCCGTCTCAGGAGGAAGTAGCCAGATTAAATCCCAGTGCATTCCCCTGACAACAGTGGGGATAACGAGAGAGGACTCCTTAGCTTCTTTTTCAGCTATCAGAAGGGCCTCCATCTTAAATCACATTTATGAGGCTCCACCACCTGCCACCTTAGAATCTAGTACCCTCCTCCTATTACAAAACTGCTTCCCAGGTAGAGGCACTGAGTGTCAGCAATTCCGCAGGCCTCACTGGAGACATGCAAAGAGCCTGCGGTTTCCCAAGGGCACAGCTCATGTAGAACATGCTCAATGGCACGTCGTGGACTAACGATATGTAACACATATTTCCCAAATCTCAGCCAATGAAGCCAGCTTGCCTCAACTTAGGAGAAACCAGATAACATCCCCAAACACAGTGCTGTGGCTCAGTGAACGCCATGGTAAAAGGAAACGGACCTCATCAGACAGAGCATGAAGGAACAAGCTTTATTGTGAGGATGAGCTTCAGCCCAGCCTAGGGGGCTCGGGAAGGCATCTGCCCTGTGGGGGGCTCTGCGGCTGGACACAGCGGGGACCTCGGCACTTCAGCTCCTTAGTGGGCAGAGACGTGGGTGTGGAAGAAGATGGGGACGAGGCAGGAGAGGTTCCGGGAGAGCCTGGAATGTTCTTGGAGACCATCTGTTCTTGGTGCCTGTGGACCCCAGGGCCCCCTGCGGGCCAGGCTGTGCTCTAGCACCAGAGCACATCTGCATTCACCCCCAGCCTGTGCAGGGCCGTGAGGCATGTCATGGCCTTGGGCACCGACCACAGAGAGCAACCAACCCCAGGGACTGGGTGGACCTACTGACCATAGACAGAGCCACGGGGCGTGAACCCTGGCCCTGACGGCTGTGAGAGCCTTCGTGCTTCGAGGCAGTGACCCCCACTGCTCAGGCTCTTTCCCCAACGTGCTGCTGATGAAAGGAACTGGGGCCTGCCAGCCCGCCCTGCCCAGGGTCTGCCTGGTCTCGGGTCAGACTCCTCTTCTCTTCCCCCCTGTGTCTCTCTGCCATCTGGATAGCCAAGAGAAAAGTGATTCACTGTATGCCACCTGCGGCGTCGGGCAAGAGCACTGTTTCCAGCAACAGCTTTAAGAGCGGGTCGGGAGGAACCTAGCAGACACTTCCCCAGTACCCCAGGATTGAGGGCTGAGCTTCCTTCCTCTCCCTGTGCGCTGCACACCCTTCCCTAATTTCCTTAATTTACACAGACACTGAGGGTGCATGCAGGTCTGCGTGGGGGTTCACAGGCTGAGCCCAGGAGACGAGCTGCCCCGCCCAGGCTATGAGGAGAGGGTGGGAGCCGAGGGAAGAGCCCCCCCCCCCCATTCCAACCCCATGGCATCCTGCAACTAGTCCAGGTCCTGCTCCTGCTCCTGGGAGGGATTCTCGGGGCAGGACAGGCCGTTGTTGGGGGGCAACACGCCCCGCTTGCTGGGCCACACGTCCTTACACTGGCCCCACGGTTTACTGCTCAGTTGGACATGCAGGAGAGGGGAGAAGTCAGGGCTGATGAGTTCCGGGGTCCCGACGCCGTCGCCCCGGGTCAGCAGGCGCCCCTGGGCGTCATAGCAGCAGTGCTGGGAGGCCAGGGTATTCCCCTCGTCCGACAGCTGGGAGCGCAGACAGAAGCGCGCCGATGACGTGAATGGGAGCTCCTCGGGGCTGCTGGCGTCCCTCCATGTGACATTTGACCCCACATGCTGGTCAAACAGGCTCACGACGCCTTTCTGTGCCTCGGATAGATAAGTGCAGGGGCAGCTGGGCAGCTCCTGCCTCATGAAGTTCAAGTAGAGGATGAGGAGGATGCTCCTGCAGGACACTGACGCCTCGCATCCGTACAAATCTGTGGGGGAGGCAGGTGGTGGCAGCGGTCAGCCCAGCGGTCAGCCCAGTGGTCAGCCCAGTGGTCAGGGGGACAGTGGTATAAGCAAAGGCCCGGCCCCCGCTGGGGCAAAGCTGCAACTTGGCTAGGCCTTTGAGGGGGAGGGACCCACCTAGTGGGGAACAGCTGACAGATACGGACACCCACGCAACCCAGGACACTTGAACAAGAGCCCTGCAGGGGATGGAGCTGGCCCCAGACTGTGCAGGGCCTGGAGGCCCCTCTGTGCAGGACGGGTACTTAAGGGGCTGCATAGGGGGATCCTGGAGTCATGGGGGTTAGCGGGGGGGGGGGCAGGGATGGGACTCTGAGCTGATGGCTGAGAAGTACTGCGGTATTTCCCCACCGGCCACTCTGGCTCTGAACTCAGCCTTTCTCAGCCTCATGCATCTTTCTGGGCCCGAACCCTGCACTGTCAAACATGGTCTGATTCCCACAGCACACGGCGCCTTCACTGTCTCCCTGACTCTGGGGGCCCTGGGTGTCCCCCCCATGTGAACTGAGCAGGTGCTGGCCCGGCTCTGGGGTCCCCTGCTTGGCTCGAGGATTGCTGCCTTGAGTGTGCCGGAGATGAGGGGCCACCGTGAGAGACTGGGGGCTCCTCCTGGGGGTCAGAGCAGACCAAGGGACATGAAGATATACAAAAGATGTCCCCAAGGTTTCTAAAACCTGGGCTGGCACTGAGACTGTTTGCCCTGTCGAAGTACCCTGATAGCACAGCCCCTGGCCCCGGGACTCCCTCTGCACCCCCCCATCAGAGCTGTGGAGACGCAGTGGTGGGCACACTGCAAGTATCTTCTATGAGGAAGGTGTGTGAGCGGGCTGGCACCCCCCCTCCCCACTGCCCCTGGGTCCCCCGTGCTGCCTCATCCCTTTCCCCATCAGGACCTCCAGGGTAATGGTGGGGTGGCAGATTACCTGAGACATCAGAGACGAGTGGGATGGTGACTCCCGGTCCCTGCTGCACACCGCCACTCATCTCAGCCTTCTCCTGGCCACCGTCATCCTCTTGTTCGACATCCCGGCGCTTGATGTCTCTCTTCTCTGGTGCACTCAGGGCCTCCTCACCCCCTGGGGCAGGAACCGCCTTGTGGCCATCCTGGAGGTTGAACCCAAAGATCTCATTGGCGGACAGACTGCTGGGGGTGGCCAGGGTCAAAGTCGCTCCTGGCCATCCCCTTTGACTGCTGCTTCTTTTCGGTCTTGACATCCCCCTGCACCGGACAGGTGTCAGGCGGACAGTGACACAGGCTGACAGTAGACTCTGTGCAGAGGGCAGGGCCTGGGAGTGTGTGTGTGTGGGGGGGGAACCCACTTTTCCTCTATCCAGCTCATTCTTTTCATCCTCAGCTTATCTCTCGGATACATGGGGTCACCGCCTGAGGGGGCTGTGCCTCAGAGTTCCCTGGAGACGGGGGTCCTTCACAGACCTCTGCGTGGGGGAAGGTCTAGTATCTGGGGAGCCGGACAGCTCCAGTTGGTCTCGGGGAGACCCACCCAGTGGGAGAAGCTGCTTTTGCATTCTGGCTCCCCCAGCCCTGGGCTTCCTCAGCCGTGGACGTCTTGGGCGTCCTTGACTAGGAACCTCCTCGTCCTCATGGAGGCCGGAAGCGAGGCGCAAGAGTGCAGGTGTGTCACCAGCCTGACCAGAGACTCCCTGTCCCCCTGGGGACAAACACAGTGACCGGAAGTGCTGTGCATGAGGACTTGGTGTCCTTCGAGTGGTGGGAATAAACCTGGGGCCTCCAAAGGCAGGAGGGGCTCCTGCGAGCTTCACCTCAGCTCCACAAGGGAACATGCCAGCATCCCTCTGAGCTACTTGAAGCGATACAGGGCATTGCTCACAGTTTGCTGGAAAAGGGCGTAATGTGAAGAAGAGCAATTTCACCCATCAGATAACAGGGTGCACATTAACCTCCAGGGATGCTGTGGGTATACGCTGCGTGCGGAGCTCAAACCCAGACTCTCCCTCCTGGTTGTTGAGCTCTGTCACAGGGATACTGCTCAGTACTGCCAGGCCCGCCCTCCCTCCTTCCGTCCCTCCCTCCGTCCCTCCCTCTGTCCCTCCCTCCCCCTCCTTCTCTCTCTCTCTCTCTCTCTCTCTCTCTCTCTCTCTCTCTCTCTCTCTCTCACACACACACACACACACACACACACACATACCATGAGCATATGGGAGCAACTTTCACTCCCCTCTCTGATACATGTTACAATGTTCTGTTTCAGGCCTTGGTGCTCTTTATTTATTTTTTTTTTTCTTTTTGGGTCACACCAGGCGATGCACACGTGTTACTCCTGGCTCTGCACTCAGGAATTACTCCTGGCGGTGCTCAGAGGACTATATGGGATGCTGGGAATCGAACCCAGGTCAGCCGCATGCAAGGCAAACGCCCTACCCACTGTGCTATTGCTCCAGCCCCACCTTGATGCTCTTTTCCACACATGCTTCTGGCCACCCTCCCTGTCCCTCTCCCTGAGGGTGTCCCTCCTCTGCCATCTCTCTGGCCCCATCCCTGCCCTCCTGTCCCCTGGACCAGTCCCCAGGCCCATTCTAGCAGCTGGTAGGGGGCTCGCCCTGTCCGTCCCCTCCCAGGGTCCATCATCAGCGCAGGCACAGGCCAAAGGCGTCTCCGGGCCCTCGGCCCCACTCCAGGCTCCCTCTGCTCTGACCTGGGCCACCAGCCCCGCAGCACCCACAGACGCAGCACCCCGCTCTGAACCCCGGGAAAGCCTCTCCCTGCCACAGTGCTCGACTCAGCGGTCGCTCCTGGCACAAGCCAGTGCCCAGCCGCACCCCAGCTCACCTGTGCCTTCCTGAGGGGGTTCCCGGGCGGGGCCCCAGGTCTCTGCGGCTTCTTTTGCATCCCGCAGACAGCGCCCAGCAGCAGGAGCAGCAGCAGGCCCCGGAGGAGCCGCGCTCGTGGGGGGACCGGAAGCCTCATCTCGTCAGTGCTCCGCAGGAGGGTTCAGTGCCGCTGCAGTGCTCTGTGGCCTGCCAGGGCTGGGGCTGGGCCTTTTCTGTCCTGGGGAGGGGGATGTGGGCGGGGCCAGCCGGGTTGCCGCCCACTAGGCCCCGCCCTGCCTACCCCTGGGACTGCCCTGGTCAGCCCCGGAACAGTCCCACCCTCTCCAGGCAATTTCAGCAATCAGGACCCGCCTGGGCCCTGTGGGCAGAGCCCCCGGACTCACCGCATCCGCCTCCGGCCCCACAGCTGCGACTGTCCATCCCGGAGCGAATTCCTGGTCAGGGGGAGTGACCTCTGCCTGGTTCCTCTTCCCTCCCGGGGAGACCTGAAGCCACTCCTGGGGCAGGGACCCCCCAGGGCCTGCAGATCAGGGGCCAGTATTTCCTGTGCCTCCAGGGAGAATAGCGCCTGGGAGTGATTCCCTGAAAACTTTCCACACTTCCCCCAAGTAGTGGATATGGGGAGACACAGACTGACCCAATGTCTGTTCTCTGCTCTCAGTGTTTCGGGGGAACTTTCAGAGACCCCCCCAAACAGATGTAAGCTGTGAGGTAGATAGATAGGAATCTCAGGACAGCAGTAGACATGTAGGATGCATGCCCAGAGATGCTGATCCATCACTGGGCAGCACCAAGTTACCATCCCCAAACCTCCCCTCCCTTCAGCCAGACATTTGAGCGGGTCCTCACGTGGTGCTCACACAGCCAGCAGTTAAATCTCCACGAGGAATAAAGATCTAGAGTCTGAGGGCACAAACCATGAAATTAGCCTGGGGTGGAGCGGGGTGGGGCTGGGGGGCGGGGGGGTTGGAACCAGAAGCTCAGTGACCTGGAAGGCAGGCTTGGGACCCTGAGGCGGTCAGTGAGGGCAGTGGAAGGCATTCGGATGGTGTCCACCACTAACCCATCCAAGGAGCCCCAGGGCTGCAGACTCTAGAGGTAATGAGAGCCCAGTCAGGACATGGGCAGGGGTCACTGTGAGATGTGGGGGACTGGGCAGGCCTGAGCCGGCCCATCCCCACCCCGTGGCCAGCGCAACTTGGACATGCAGGTTTGCAATGATGGAGGCCCAGTGGCCTCTAGATGGGGCTCCTGCCTCTGGGATTCACTGAGTTGCTGCTGGCGTGGAGAGTTCCTGGGCTCTGTGTTTGTCATCTGGAAGAGAGTGTGTGAGTGTGAGTCTGAGTATGTGTGTGTGTGTGTGTGTGTGTGTGTGTGTGTGTGTACCCTATATGAGGAACAAGGATTAATAGACATGGATATGACAACCACCCCCCACCCCTGACTCTACTCTGAGAAAGTTCAAAACCCACATTTCTCCAGAGCATGTGGAATATGGACCACCGGCTTCAGTCAATATACAGGGGATTCAATATACAGTGTCCACAAAGCCCCCCCCACCCAATTAGAATCATATCCAGTATCTTCTCAGGCCCCTGTGCCATGAAGGAAGAAAGAAACATAAAGAAAAAGGGTCTGGAAAATGTCAACGTTTTGAAATTGAACCACACCCTCTTAATTAACGATTGGATCAAAGGTTAAACCAAAGGAGAAATAAAAACATGACTCAAACAGGACTGAACACAAACTGTTAGAACCTTTGGCACACAGCGAAAGCTGCACTAAAGTGGAAGTTCAAAGAAAATAGGTTCACATAGGAAGAAAGAAGAGGCGCAAAACTGCACCCCAATCTCACTGCTTGAGAATCTAGAGTGAGCAACTGATGAATCCCAAAATAGAAGGAAATAATAACAAACAGCAGAAATAAATGACACAGAAATAAGGAAAACAATACCGAGGGTTAGTGAAAACAGCGGTGGAGATTTCAGAAGAATGAACAGGATTGCCAATCCTTTAGCTAGACTCACAGGGGGAAAAAAAGAGAGAGGATAACCAGCCACTCAGAATCAGATCAGAGACAAGAGGAGAGAAATTACAACAGATAGCTCAGAAATATAAAATAGCCTTAAAATATGACTGCCACTCTATGTCACTAATACCAAGCACACAAAAAAAGTGGATGGATTTTTAGGATTATAACCCCCCCCTCCGCCAAGATTGAATCAGAATGAAATAGAAACTTTGAATGGACAACTTACTTTATTTTCTATTTCCTTACTGAATGAGTAAGGAAATAGGAAGTGAATTCTCCCTAAGAACAGACATGTTCTCTAGTGATTTCTTTCAAACATTCAAAGATACTTCTATGCTCGAGAGAAGAGGCCAGGCAGTCTGGTGAGCAACGCGGCCGGAGAAATGCTCCGGACCCGAATCTGGGCCAACAACACCGGGATCCAGATGGAGGAAGTACAGCTGGTACACCTTCTCCAGATGGAGCCCCGGCGACACTGAGCAGCAACTAAAACGGCTCCGGGTTTCGGGACTGGAACACATCCGAGCCTCGGGGAGGGGGGGGGGGCGGCACTGGAGTGGGGTGGCGCGACCTTTTCTAAAAACTGAAAACATACAATCTTTTAATGGCAAACCAATTATCAAATGCTTCCTTAGTAGGGCTGTCTTCCTTGGGGGGAAACTCCAACAACAATAGTGAGTTTTGTTTTGCAATATGGAACGTAATCAAGGTAGAGAGAAAATGAAGTGAAATTCATCAGTTATACAGTTGGGGGCGGGGGCAGAGGGTATACTGGGTATTTTGGTGGTGGAATTTTGGCACTGGTGAAGGGATGGTGTTTGAATATTGTATAACTGAGACATAAACCTGAAAACTTTGTAACTTTCCACATGGTGATATAATAAAAATTAAAAAAAAAAGATACTTCTATGCTCAAGCTCTTCCAAAATATCAATGAACCTGTGGTCATAGATCACTCCTGGCAGGGCTCGGGAGGCCACAGGATTACCCCAAGGCAAGCACCTCCCTGCTGTCAAGCCACAGGAACCCTTTTTAATAGTATGTCTACAATATCAAATTTGGTACCAAAACGCCAAAACCAGATAAAATGGAAAATTACTGCCCAATATACTTGACCAACATTGATGCAAAAATCTTTCACAAAATCTTAGCAAACCAAATTCCACAGTATATCAAATGAATCTTATGCCATAGTGAAGTGGGATTCATTTCAAACACAATGATGGATCAATATACTAAAATCAGTAAAAGTAATGTACCATGCCAACCAAAAAAAAAAGATGAGTCCCATGATAATATTAATCAATAGAGGAAGCTTCTAACAAGATTAAATATCCTTACAAAATAATCTATATATTTTTAAAAAGCCCTCAATCAAATTCAGATAGAAAGATGTACCCCAAGAGAGTAATGGCTATCTACAAGAAAACCCACAGCCAGTCTCATAATAAATGGCCCCAAACTGCAATCCTTTTTTTGTGAGATCAGGCATAAGGCACTTTTCCCAATAATACCCAATATAGTATTAGAAACCGTTTTATAGCAACTAGGCAAGAAAAAGAAATCAAAAGGATCAGTCATCCCGTTGCTCATCAATTTGTTCGAGCGGGCACCAGTAACATCTCTCATTGAGAGACTTATTGTTACTGTTTTTGGCATATTCAATACACCCGGGTAGCTTGCCAGGCTCTGCCGGGTGGGCTCGATACTCTCTGTAGCTTTCTGGGCTCTCCGAGAGGGGCGGAGGAATCAAACATGGGTCGCCCACGTGAAAGGCGAATGCCCTACCGCTGTGCTATCACTCCAGCCCATCAAAAGGATACAAACTGTTAAAGCAGAAGCTCAACTATCACTATTTGCAGATGGCACAATAATAAACACAGAAGACCCTAAGGGCGCTGCTGTAAACTCTTAGAAACAATAAGCCAACATAGTAAAGAAGTAGACTACGAACCAATACCCCCTAGTTTTCTGCTTTTATATGCAAAAAATAAATGAGAAGAAAAAAACTAAGACAGTCCCTTTTAAAATAGTGTCCTAATATATCAAATACCTAGAAACCCACTTCACAAGGGAAGTGAAAGATTTATACATTGAAAACTTCAATCGCTTCTGAAAAAAATAGAAGAGTACACCAGGAAATAAAAAATATTTCATCATTATGAAATGGAAGAATTAATAGTGTCAAAATTAGTTATTTTATGGGTTCAATACAATCCCCATCAAATTTCCAATGAAATTCTTCAAGGATCTAGAAGAAAATCTATTAAAATTTGTATAGAGTTATAAACTCCCTGGATAATAAGGCCTTTCTGAAAATGAAGAAGCTGGGAGATATCAAATTCCTAATTTTAATTAACATTATAAATTTATAGTAAGAAACCTAAGTTTTTTACTGGATTAAAGACTGGATTAAAGATAGATTCTCTCTCCCTGCATCAGGCTGAGTTTCCTATCCAGGGCACCCTGGAGTGGGGCAGGTGAGCCCACCACCTGCCCAAGCAGACCCCTGGAAACGGAAATAACCTCCACAATCCAATCGCCGCCATGCCCATGGCCAGGCTCCTCGAGCTTGGGAAAAGCCTCATCCAGGAATGAATCTGTTGAAAAACTCAGGTGTGTGGGTTATGTGACTGAAATCTCCAGGCTCTCACAGTTGGAGTTGGGGATGGACTGTCTCCCCCTACTCCCCTATTCTTCTGGGAGCCTGGCAGCCATGTCCATAAACTGCCTGTGGCTCTGTATAAACTCATTAACTGGCCATGATACAGAAGCTCATAAGTATATCTTGAAGAGGTCAACAAGATGCAGAGATGCTTCCGGACCCCAGAGTCACCATCCAGTTAAAAATTTAACTACAGTTGTATCACACTTTCTTCTAAAGAAATCTTTTATGATCATTTTTAGCGAATTCTTCATAACAAGCAATGCAACATAAATTATTTAGGACCTACTATTGGGACAGGCTTGGGTGGTTGTTGGGAAAATTGGAAATAATGGTGGTGGGAAGGTGTAATAGTGGTGGGATTGGGGTTGGAATCTTGAATGTAATAAATCATTGTGAACAACTTTATAATAAAGTAAAATAAAAATTTAATAAAAATTAATATAGTAGAGTTAAGAGCCCAAAGGTAGATCATTAGATTTATGGACAGTTAATTCACAAAACAGGACCTATACACATAAAATATATTGAAGAAGTCCACCTCAACAAATGGTACGGGGAAAATTGGATAGCCATATGCAGAAATAATTAAACAATTTGTATCTCACACTATATACAAAAGTTAAAAGTTAATGCAAAATGAACTAATATTAGAACAGAATCTATTCCATAGATTGAGGAAAATATAGGTAAAAATTTCTCTGACATGGACTTCAGATGTGTCTTCAGTGATTTGTATCCACTGGCAAAGACAACAATATCAAAAACAAAAGAGATGACATAAAAATTTAAAAATTTTGGGGTAACAAGAAAATTTATGATAAATATACACCCTAAAGCATGAATGAAATAGTTGCGCAAACCCATCAGATAAAGCACTACTATCTATGATATATAAAGTTCTCACAAAATTCAGTAACAAAAAAAAAATCTAGGAATATAAATAATGTGAAAGGGCATGAACAAATACATCTAGAGACATAGATATGGCTAGCAGGCATATGAGAAAATGTTCATCATCACTTATCAGGAAAATTCAAATCAGAACGGCAATGAGACATCATTTTACACCCTTGTGAATAGCATATATTGAAAAAAATAACCTTGGACACTGAGGTCACATGGGTGAGGGGCAACCAGTAAGCCAACCCAATCCCAGCCTCCTTATACCCCTAACCACACAGACCAGTATGCACGTACCTGTGTGAACCATACCATCACCAGACCACCCATTATGCTCTAGGACAAAAGAACCTAGAACTGCAGCCTCAAGTCCCCCAAAGGAGGATTCTGATTAACCCACACCAGACACAAGTGGGAAGCATAGAAACTCTCTCTCTAATGAATTATGTCAAAAGCCTGAGAAAGGGCCCCAAGCACACAAAAGCTCTCAACTTCCTGGATGAAGAATTCTTGTGACAATGTCTAGGCTTTCACCAAACTGACGAAATCAGTAGAAGAGCACTTCACTAATGAAAAAGAAAGTATAAGAGAACTTTAGTCAGCAGCCACTGAGCAGAAAAACATAGTAAGAGAACTTAAAAATAAAATAAAAGAAACAGAAACACATAGTAAAGGGTACAAGCAGCTGACTTAGAGAAGAAGGGGAATGCATTAGCATGACTGAGGACATGATGCAAGAGACCATTCATAAACCATGGTGGGGGGCGGGTGGGAGGGCAATAAAGAAAGCATGAACCTGGGGCTGGAGCGATAGCACAGAGGGTAAGGCGTTTGCCTTGCACGCGGCCGACCCGGGTTCGATTCCCAGCATCCCATATGGTCCCCTGAGCACTGCCAGGGATGATTCCTGAGTGCAGAGCCAGGAGTAACCCCTGTGCATTGCCAGGCGTGACCCAAAAAGCAAAAAAAAAAAAGAAATCATGAACCATTAAACTAATAGCCACAAGAGAAACAATATCTAAATGACAGAAGTCCCCAGAAGGACTGGAAAAAGAGAACAAATAAGAATCTTTGGTAGAAGAAATTATAGTCTGAGTTCCCAATCTGACGATAGAACCCTTCCCCTGGAACCCTCCTCCTCCCAACACACATATATAGGACACCTCTGAGTCTCCAGCAGAATCAGCACCCCCCAAAAAAATCACTGATATATTGCAGTTACAATGGCAAGAACAGGAGCTGGAGCAATAGCACAGCGGGTAGGGCGTTTGCCTTGCACGCAGCCGACCCGAGTTCGATTCCCAGCATCCCATATGGTCCTCTGAGCACCGCCAGGAGTGGTTCCTGAATGCAGAGCCAGGAGTAACCTCTGTGCATCGCAAGGTGTGACCCAAGAAGCAAAAAAAAAAAAAAAAAAAAGGCAAGAACAAAAGATAGAGAATTCAAAGACCATCTAGAGTGAAGGAAAAAAAATTACCTACAATTGAGTCTCTAAAATTTACAGCTGATTTTCTCAAAGGAATCTCTGAAAGTTAGGAGAAATAATGTCATATGACCAACACACTAATTGATTAAGGCATTTTACCAAGAGTACACTCTCCAACCAGGTTATTATTCACGTTTGAAGGAGCAGCATAAAACTTCACTGACCAACAACAGCAGCTAAGGAAGTTCATGGACAGTATACCAGCATTGCAAAATACAGGAAGGGACTTTTATAGAAATAAATAACAGGCCAAAGAAATGAAGAATACACTAACATATAGAATCCAAACCAAAACTGGTAACAAACTTTTCTCCAATAATTTCATTAGACGTCATTGACCCAAAGTGTTTTACAAGATTCAACATTCATTCATGATAAAATCCTCAACAAAATTGAAATTGAAGAAACTCATCTCAACACCATAAAGGCCATGGTACTAGAGAGATAGTACAGTGGGTGGGGCGCTTTCTTTGCACGTGGCCAACCTGGGTTCGATCCCCAGCATCCCAAGTGATCTCCCAGGCACACCAAGGAGTAATTCCTGAATACAGAGCCAGGAGTAAACCATGAACATCACGAGGTGTGGCCCCCAAAACCAAACCAAAACAAAAAATCAACATCTTAAAGGTCATATGCAACAAACCCAGCATCATTATCAATGGGGCGGGGTGGCAGGCAGTGTGTGTGGAAATTGACAGGCTTTCCTCTAAGATCAGGCACAGGTCAAGGAGATCCACTTTCATCACTATTATTCAACATAATGCTGGAAATCCTAGCCACTGCAATTAGACAAGAAAGATAAATCAAAGGAATCCAAATTGATAAAGAAAAATTTAAATTAATTGCTATTTAAGATGATTTGATATTTTACATAGACATCCTAAATGTTTCATCCCAAAATATCCTAGAAATTATAAACCTCTATTGTAAATTATAAAGTGCATAAAGTCAGGACACAGAAATCTGTTGCATTTTCATTTGCAAACAATGATGAAAAATCGAAAGAAATACAAAGAACCCCACTTATGATTGTGTCAAAAAGGGACACACATGACAAAGGAAGTGAAAGTTAAAATTCATTTCTGAGGGGCTGGAGCAATAGCACAGCGGGTAGGGCGTTTGCCTTGCAGGCGGCCGACTCAGATTTGATTCCCAGCATCCCATATGGTCCCCTGAGCACCGCCAGGGGTAATTCCTGAGTGCAGAGCCAGGAGCGACCCCTGTGCATGGCCGGGTGTGACCCCAAAAGAAAAACAAACCATTTCTTAAATAAATAAAACACACAAAAAAACAGCAAACATAATCTTTGTTCATAGTAATATCACTGAAATGGCCATATTACCCAAAGTAATTTACAGATGAAATGCAATCCCCATGAAAATTCCCATGATGTTCTTTAAAGACATAGAACAAATACTTCTAAAATTCTGGCAGACTCTACAACAAATGGGACTGGGAAACTAGTTAAACACATGTAAGAAAATTAACGTAGGCTCTGTAATCAAGCAAGATACAGAGGTCAATTCAAAATGGGTTAAAAACTTTGATATCAAACTTTTCTCTATAAAATACATCAAGGAAAATAGGAGCAGGAACCTCCAAAATCTTTTTTTTTTTTTTAGTCAGAATTTTTTATTTTTATTTCTTTTGCTTTTTTTTGGGTCACACCCAGAGATGCTCAGGGGTTACTCCTGGCTTTGCACTCAGGAATTGCTCCTGGCAGTGCTTGGGGGACCATATGGGATGCCGGGGATTGAACCCGGGTCGGCCGAGTGCAAGGCAAACGCCCTACCCGCTGTGCTATCACTCCGGCCCCAACCCTCCAAAATCTTAATCTAGAAGAGTTTTCAATGACTCAATCTTATTAGGAAAGAGAAGAAAGCAGAAATAAACAATCAAGGTCACATCAAAAGAAAGAGGTTACAATTCTGTTTGGGAGAAAATATCTGCACATCATATATCAAAGGGCAAATACCCAAGATATATAAAGCACTCTCAAAACTCAACAAAAATAACAAATATCTAAACATGGAGATGGGAGATGAACATGTATTTCCTCAAAGAGGACATAAGGATAACTAAGAGCTATATAAAACATTGATAGTGATCACTGATTATCAGGAAAATGCAAGTCAAAACCACAAAGTAATATCACCTCACACCAGCAGAACAGGTCTATATGGAAAAGACCAGAAACAGCAGGCTCTGAAAGAAATGGGGTGAGAAGGTAGCCCTCATTTATTGTTGGTGGGACTGCAGATAGTACAGTCCCTCTGAAAAATAGTTTTTAAATTTTATTTTTTATTTATTAAATCACTGTGAATTAAAAAGTTATGAAATTATTAATGATTGAGGTTTAGGCAATACAATGTTTGAACATCAATCCCTTCAAGGTGTGTCCTTCCCTCCACCAAGTTCCCCAGCCTGCCTCTATCTCAGACACATTTTTTTTTTTTGGCAGGCACTTTTTTTCCCCTTCTAGGCACTGTGGTTTGCCTACTGTTACTGAAAGAGTATCATGTATATCACTTTACCTCCTTTCAGGACCTGGCTCTGGTTTAAAGTGACCACTTTCTCCTATCATTGTTAGCCCCATTCCTTGTCCTAGCCCCCTTCCCTCACTGTTGCAAGTTTCTGGAAAAGAGTTGGAATACTGCTCAACACATTATGAATAAGAACTTCCATATCATTCTGTAATTTCACTCCCAGAAATCTACTGAGAACAACAATGATGAAGACAACAACAACAACAACAACAAAACAAACAAAAAAGTGTACACCTATGTAAAATATAGTTAAGATCCTGGAAATAACCCAAGTGCTCACAATGAATGAGTGAATAAGAACACATTGGAATACTACTCAGCTATGGAAAAAAAAGTTAAAAATGTTTAGTTTGTTGAGAATCAGATGGGATTGGAGGATGCTGAGTGAAATAAGTCAGAAAGAAAAGATAATTACCAGATGATCTAGCGCAATATGTGAGAAAGAAAGAAAGAGAAGGAGACAAAAAGAAAGAAAGAAAGATAGGAAGACAAGAAGAAAGAAAGAAAGAAAGAAAGAAAGAAAGAAAGAAAGAAAGAAAGAAAGAAAGAAAGAAAGAAAGAAAGAAAAGAAAGAAAGAAGGAAAGAAAAAAGAAAGAAAGAAAAGAGAAAGAAGGAAAGAAAGAAAAAGAGAAAGGAAGAAAGAGAGAGAGAAAGAAAGAAAGAGAGAGAGAAAGAAAGAAAGAAAGAAAGAAAGAAAGAAAGAAAGAAAGAAAGAAAGAGAAAGAGAAAGGAAGGAAGGAAGGAAGGAAGGAAGGAAGGAAGGAAGGAAGGAAGGAAGGAAGGAAGGAAGGAAGGAAGGAAGGAAGGAAGGAAGGAAGGAAGGAAAATATTAGACAATCCCCAGTGCAGACAAATTCCAAGACATAATAGATGAAACTGGGAACTGAGATGTTGATGTAGAAGAGGAAGTAACCTTAAGATAATAGTGTAATGATTTTAAAACATTGGGGGAAGGATTGTTGTCATACTCTGCACCTATAAAGTAATGAATTGATAGAACTGTTAACTATGATACCTAAAGAAAACATAAATACATAAATTTCAATGAAAAATTTTAAGATTTGCCACAACCAGAATTGGTGGAAATGTGGTGAAAAAGGAATATTTGTTCATTATAAGTAGAAATGCTTTCTGATACAGCCTCTATGGAAAACAGTATGGAGATTCTTCAAAAATAGTAGTCATAGAGCTTCCCTATGACCCAGTAATTCTACTTCTTAGCACATATCCCAAGGCCCAAAAACATTAATTCAAAAAGACATATGCACACCTACATTCACTGAAGCATTTAGCTAATAGCTAGGACATGGAAGCAACTCAAATATCCAATGATACACAAATGAATAAATTATAATATATAATGGAATACTTCACAGCTGTATAAAGGTAAACATGAAGTTTGATGCAAGTTGTATACAACTGGAGGGTATTATGTTAAGTCAGGAAAATTAGAGTGATAATAACAAATAATCTCACTCATATGTGATGTATACAAAACAAAACAAAGGAGTAGATAGGATCAAATGGCAACAAACATTTGGCTCTAAACTTTTAAACTTTAACTCTACTTCCTACTTCCACCTCCTGGCATGAGGTGGACTGGTTGTGGAGGTGGTGGTGAGGTGTAGTCACTGTAAATATAAAAACCTATTGGTATATGAGGATTAACCTATTGAAAAATATATGACCTAAATTATAATGAAGAAAGAAAGAGAGAAAGAATAATAGGAAGACAGGAATGAAGGAAGGAAGGAAGGAAGGAAGGAAGGAAGGAAGGAAGAAAGGAAAGAAGGAAAGAAGGAAGGAAAAAGGAAGGAAAGAAGGAAGACAAGCAATAACAATAAAAGAAAAGCAAAACAGACTCTGAATATAAGAATAAAATAGAGGTTACCCGAATAGAAGAGAGAAAAGGATTTCTAAAGTTAAAAAAAGTGTTCAGTTAATGGTAACTGACAACAATTGGATGCTTGTGGTAATATAATGTGTATATGATTGTTTATTTACCGTGTTGTACACTTGGAATTTATATAAAATTTTTATTTTCAGTTTTGCGGCCACACTCGATTGTGCTCAGGGATCACTCCTGGCAGACTTGAGGGACCAACGTGGTGTTAGGAACTGAACCCCGGTTGGACACACACAAGTCAAGCACCCTACCTATTGTACTGTTGCTCTGGCCCCAGTTTTGTTTTCTTTTGATTTTATTAAGATATTGTGATTTACGACCTCCACTACCCAACCACTGTGCCACTCCAGGCCGCTTTCCACACTCTCGGGCCGAGATTCACGCATGAGTGACCATATTCCTGGACCACCTGGCCACTTTGCGGCTGCGCAACACATCATAAGACACTCTCCTTACCCATTTTCCATAAAACCATCACTGTCACTATTACTGTCATCCCGTTGCTCATCAATTTGCTCGAGCAGGCACCAGTAACGTCTCCAGTGTGAGACTAGTTGTTACTGTTTTTGGCATATTGAATACGCCACGGGTAGCTTGCCAGGCTCTGCTGTGCAGGCGAAATACTCTTGGTAGCTTGCCAGGCTCTCCGAGAGGGCAGAGGAATCAAACCTGGGCCAGCCGCATGCAAGGCGAATGCCCTACCCACTGTGCTATCGCTCCAGTTCTATATATATATGAGTATCTATAGTATACTATAGTATACTATATATAGATACTCATATATATGAGTATAGTATACTATATATAGATACTCATATATATATATATATATATATATATATATATATATATAGTATCCCGCCTGCATGACAGAGCCTGGCAAGCTCCCCATAGCATATTTGATATGCCAAAAACAGTAACAATAAGAGGTCTCATTCCCCTGACCCTGAAAGAGCCTCCAATTGTTGGGGAAGAAGAGTAAGGAGAGGCTGCTCAAATCTCAGGGCTGGCATGAATGGAGACGTTACTGGCACCTACTCAAGTAAATTGATGAACAACGGGATGACAGTGATACCGTGATTGTGATTTACATGGTTGTTGATAATAGAGTCATTTCAGAATGTCTAACACCAATCCCACCCACAGTGTCCCTCTCCTTCTACCAATGTTCTCATGTTCTCTTCCACCCTCAGCATGCTTCCTTGGCAGGCATATGACAACTTCATTTACTATTATTTGCTCCAACAAAAGTTAAAGGAATGGTGAATGGAATTATCAGAAAATGAATTTTAATGCGGCTGGAGCAATAGCACAGCAGGGACGGCGCTTGCCTTGCATGCAGCCGACCCAGGTTCAATTCCCAGCATCCCATATGGTCCCCTGAGCACCGCCAGGAGTAATTTCTGAGTGCAGAGCCAGGAGCAACCCCTGTGCATCGCTGGTTGTGGCCCCAAAAAGAAAAATAAATAAATACATTTAAAAAAGTCAATTTGTGATGATTGATTGCTAATTGATTTTAACCAATATATCAATTCATTATTAAAATGCATAAAATCCCTTAGCACACTAGGAGTAAACATACCCTTCTTAATCCAGTGGAGAGCAACTCTATGCTCCGTTAGCGAATGCTATACTCAATGCCACATATTGGGAAGTTTCTGAACTTTTCTCTAAAGTTCCTGACCTTTAGAGAAGCTCTTTTAATACTTCTTGCAAAACTGGTTTCAAGATTTTGAGTTCTCTAAGCTGTTATCGGTCCATGAAGCTCTGTATAGTTCCTTCAAATCTGAATGATAATCTAGCTGGATAGAACAGTCTTGGTGAGGTGTTTATTTCATTGAATGTTTGACTATAACCTTCCATACTCTTCTGGCTTCCAGAGTTTCATTTGATAGGTCTGCTGTAAATCTTACGGGATTTCCTTCCCCCCCCCTTTTTTTTTATCTTTTGATCTTGCTGCTTTTAGTATTGTCTCTATCTTTGTTTTTTTTTTTTTTTCATTTTGAGTAAAATGTCTTGGAGATTTTCTCGTTGGGTCTATTTTCCCTGGGACTCTTCGGGACTCTTGGATCTCAATGTGTGTGATCCTCAACTCAGGGAAATTCTCGTCAATGATTTCCTTAACTATTATTTCTTCATCACATGTGCCTTCCTGTTCTTCAAGGGACCCTGAGGATTCTAATATTGTTCCTCTTGAACTTATCCCATAGTTCTCTGGTGTGCTGTTCATTTCTTTTCAGACTATCTTCTACCTTCTGCTGTTTCCTAATGATTTCTTCCTCATCTTGGAGCACCCAGATACTTTGCTCAACTTCTGTTATTCTGCTATTCAGAGATTCTATTGACTTTTAAAATATCCCGCTGGGATTACACCTTTGGTTTCTTAGACACTAGGAAGGAAACTATTTTGGCCTTTCTTGCTAAGTCTGGGGCTCTGCAAGAGATTACCTAGATGAGGCAGGAATTGAGCAAAGGTTTCCTGACGCTGGGATGTTAAATTAGACACAGATGAGGCTAGCTGGTTCCTGGGGTTGGATCAGAATCCCTAGTGCAGTGCAGTGACCCACAAGGGCCAGCAGGGGCCACGGCACTCTGGTGTCACAGCCCTTGATTCCAGTCCCTCCCCTTCCTCCCTGAGCCGCTTCAGTCACCTCCTCCTGCACAGGGACCCGCAGGTCTGCCCACCTGCCCACTGACTCTGAATCGGGGTAGCTTGGAATGAACCTCATTTCATAGCTGGCTTTCTCTAGAGCTATTTCTCCCATTTGTTTAATAATATGAGCTAACTGAGCTCACCCAGCAGTACCATGAATCCCAGGGTCAAATCCAGCTCAAAGAACATGCTCTGTCACTTGAATGATCCCTAGGACGCGCCCACAGTTTTTCCCGTATTAAATAAACATTGGTGGTGGGATATTGAGGTAATAGTATAATGGGCAGTGCACTTGCCTTGCACCTGGCCGGCCTGGGTTGGACCCCATGTAGTGCCCTGTGCACTACCAGGAGTAATTTCTGGGTGCAGAGCCTGGAGTAACCCTTGAACACTGGATGGCCCAAAAAAGAAAAAAAAATTTTTTTTGCCATACTTACAGTGTCACACTTACAGGGTGACACACTACAGTGTCACACTGCACATGGCAAATGCTCAGAGGCCACTCCCTGAGGTGTAGGGACCTCTGACCAGGACCGGTGCAGCTACCAGGCCCCGTCTGCTCCCTCCAGTCCCGCTGGTTGGTGTGGTCTCCCGCACAGCCCTGGGAAGGGGGCTTGGGCCCCAGGCAGAGCTCCCGCGCCTTCTCCCTGAGCCCAGAGACTCCATCAGACACAAGGTGAGGAGACAAGCTTTATTTCAGGGGGAGGGGCGGGGATCCTGAGCTCCAGCACAGCTTCCGGGGGGTGGTGGGGCTAGGGCTGATGTCTGGCTGTGGGGCTCCATGACCTGGGGATAATGGGGATCTGAACACTGTAGCCACTGGCAAGGAGGGCCCTGGGAGTGGGGGACACAGGGATGAGGCAGGTGGGTTTTGTTTTGATATCATCTTATTGTCTAGTTTGGGTTTTTTTTTAGGGGGAGGGTTCACACCCGGGAGTGCTCAGGGCTGACTTCCTGAGCTCAGGAATCACTCCCGGCGGGGCTCTGGGGACCACATGGGATGCTGAGGATCAAACCCAGGCTGATGGCATGCAGGGCAAGTGTCCTACACTGTACTATCTTGGTGCCGGGGTGCAGCCCAGGGCCTTCCATGGGCCAGGCTGTGGACCAGATGGAGCACATCGGGCTCCATCTGTGTCTAGACAAGCCAGGCCCGAGCAGATTCGGATTCACCTGGCAGCCTGCACGGGTCCTGGGGGAGCACTGACTCCACAACAGGGCCCCTCCAAACCAGGCTCTTCCCAGAGAATGGGTGACCCCTCACCACAGGTCCCTGGGCTGAGCCGTCCTGAGCCACCCCAAGTGTGTTTGCGTGAAACCCACCACCCCACTGGGCAGAGCCCCTCAGTTGGCCACATCCCTCAGGCTGCAGCTCAGAGGTGCAGGGGACGAGGAGAGGCCGGAACCACGGACCCCTGCCCTGCCCTCATCTGCCTGTCTCACTGTCGGATGCCCTTGTGTTTGCCTATGTCTGTGTGTCTGTCTGTCTGTCTGACTGCTGAGCTCCATCAAAGGGCAGAAGACCAACTGCAGTCCTCTGATGGTGTCCATCAGAAGGCAGAGGACCAGCTGCGGCCATCTGGGCTCAGGGAGGCCTCCGCAGACTGTGGTCAGCCTGACCGAGGGCAGCCATGTACTAGAGAGGGGGCAGTAGGCTGGCCACCAGGCTGGGGGTCTGAATGAATGATTCGCTGCAGCTCCTGGGAACTGGGAAGTGGGGGGCAGCCTGCTCTGGCCATGCACAGACACAGGCTTGAGCAGGGACAGGGACACGACTGGGTCAGCACCTGCCACAGGGAGCAGTGGGAGGACCCCGCAGATACCTCCCCAGCCCCCCAGGCTTTGGGGATGGCGCTTCCTTCCTCACCCTGCACCTTGCACCCCCTTCACCTCTCTCCCAAACTGACACCTAGGGTGCAGAGCTGAAGAGGGTTCACAGGCAGAGAGCACGGGGGGCCAGACAGGCCCTCACAGACCTGCAGGGGTGGTGGGGTCTGAGCCAGGAGATTCCCCAGCACAGCAGCCCCCAGCCCCCCAGGTCATTCGGAGAGCTCCATCAGCTGGGCCGTGTGTTTGTCCCTGGAGGGTCGCTGAGGGCAGGACAGGCCGTTGTCGGGGGGCAGAAGTGTGTGGAAGATGCTCCAGTCCCCCTTGCAAGACTCCCAGGGGGTGTGGTCCACCATAAAGTGCAGTTCAGGGGAGAAGTCAGCACTGATGAGTTCGGGGGAGCCGGCCCCCTTGCCCCGGGTCAGCAGGCGGCCGCGGCCGTCGTAGCAGCAGAGCTGGGAGGCCGGGGTGCTGCTGTCATCCGTCCACAAGGAGCGGAGGCACAAGCCCGCAGAGGGGTGCCTCCCATCCTTGAGGTCTTCCGCGTCTCTGGCGTCCTTCCAGGAGAAGGGGCGGCCCAGGCGCCGGTCGAGCAGGCTCACAACCCCGTCCAGGGCCTTGGCAGGGTAGGTGCAGGGGCAGCTGGGCAGGACGCTCTGCAGCGATCTCAAGTACTTGGTGTAGAAGTCATAGTTGCAGCTCACCCACTTGTAACATCCGTCCCCGTCTGCAGGGGAGGCAGGTGGGAGGAGTGGTCAGCCTAGCAGGCAGGGGGACAGTGATGCAAGCAAAGGCCCAGGTCCCGCTGGGCCAAAGCTGCAGCCTGGCTGCGCCTTCGAGGGGGAGGGGCCCGCTTAGTGGGGAGCAGTTGACAGATACAGGCACCTGCACCCCAGGACACTTGAACAGGAGCCCTGCAGGGGATGGAGCTGGCCCTGGGCTAAGCAGGGTCTGGAGGCCCCTCTGTCCTTCAGGGGCTGCATGGGGGGATCCTGAGTCCTGGGGTGCGGGGTGAGGGGGGCGCGGGCAGGGACGGGACTCTGAGCTGATGGCTGAGAAGTGCTGCCGCATTTCCCCACCGGCCACTCTGGCTCTGAATTCAGGCTTTCTCAGCCTCAGGCGTCTCTCTGCCCCCAACAACCCCCCTCTGTTAAACGTGCTCTGACCCTCCATAGCACACGGTGCCTTCACTGTCTCCCTGACTCTGGGGGCCCTGGGTGGGGCCGAGCTCAGGGCTCCTGTGTGTCTCCCCCAGGTGAGCTGAGCTGCCGGGGGTGGGGGGGCAGGTGCTGGCCTGACTCTGGGGTCCCCTGCCCAGCCCCAACTCCTACCCTCTGTGTCTGTCTCATAGTCTGGAGGTGAGAGGTGCTGTGAGACCCTGCCAGCTCCTTGGGGGGCGGGGGGCACGGGGAGACGGGGAGACAGGTGACATAGAAATAGAGGGTGTCATAGAGGGAGGAAAATATGCCCCCAGGGTCTCCAAGTGCTAGGCCCCAAGAGACCTCTTATTAAGGCAATGCCCCCTGGAAAAGTCAGTGGGTCTGGGACTCAGTCACTGCTCCCCTCTCCCCTCCAACGCCACCAGGGCTATTGGCAGGGTCCGACATGGGGGTGTTGGAGGGGGAGCGCTTTGCCAGTATCCATAACACTGGCACTCCTGCCTCCCCCCAGGCCTGCGCCACCCCCATTTCCATCAGGACCTCAGCTCATGCCTGAAAGCCAAGAACGGGGTACTGACCTGGATTGTAAGATTTGAACCCAGGGTATGACTTTTCTGACTCTTCCTGCTCCCAGTGATGCATGTGGGGCTTCTTGGCACCGTCTTCCTCTAGCTCATCTTCCCAGGGCACGGTGTGGCTGAAGTCCGTTACGGGCAGGGCCTGCTCATACTTCATGTTGGAGAACACCAGGAAATAGGACAGACTGCTTGGGGTGACTGGGGTTGGGCCAGCCCCAGCCATCCCCTGAGGCTGCTGGTCCCCCTCTTCCTCCCTGTCCTCCTGCAGGGACTGATGGCAGGGACGGTGAAAGAGGGCCCAGCAGGGCCAGGACCCTGCTTTCCATACCACCGCCTCATTCTCTTGACCCCCACTTAGCCCCCCAAGGCACATGGGGTCACATGTGTGCCTCAAAGTTCCCTGGAATTCAGCCCGCCCCCCTCACACAGGTCTAATATGGGGGAGACGGGACAGTCCCAACTTGTCGTGGGGAGATCCACCGGGTAGGGAGAAGCTGCTGGGCATTCTGGCTCCCCCAGCCCTGGGGTTCCTCAACCGTGGGGGTCACGAGCAGCTGGGACCCTCCCTGGAGGCTGGAAGTGAGGAACAACAGTGCACCAGCCTAGCCGCAGGCTCCCTGTCCTTGGGGACACAGTGACACAAAGTGCGGTGCATGGGACTTGGTGTTCTTGCAGTGAGGGGAAGGAACCTGGAGCCTCGAAACGCAAGCATGGGCCCCTGCTCTGAGCCTTGGTGGTGAGCAGCAAAGCATCCCCTTGGCTATTATGAGTCCTAGTGTGCACTGAGCAAACTTTGGTGGGGGGCGGGGCTCGGGGAAGCATATTATGAATAAAGGATATAAAGTACCAAGCTTGACTCCCTTGGATAAGACTTTGGTGATTAAACCGCCAGGGGTTTTGTGAGTGTATATTCAATGCTGGACCTCAAAATCAAGGATGAGTAAGTTCCAAGCTTTGCTTCCATGCCACTGCACGGCACTCCTGGTTTCACACACATGCAAGCACACACAAGCACATACACCCCCCCCCTAAGCAATATAAGCACCCTGCTTCTCTCTGTGTCTCTCGTTCGTTCTCATCCATTCTACAGTGTTCTGTTCCAGGCACTTGGTGACCTTTCCTGTCACATGCTTATGACCACCTGCCCTGTCCCTCTCCCTGAGGGTGTCCCTCCTCTGCCATCTCTCTGGCCCCATCCCTGCCCTCCTGTCCCCTGGACCAGTCCCCAGGCCCATTCTAGCAGCTGGTAGGGGGCTGGCCCTGTCCGTCCCCGCCCAGGGTTCATCATCAGCGCAGGCACAGGCCAAAGGCGTCTCCAGGCCCTCGGCCCCACTCCAGGCTCCCTCTGCTCTGACCTGGGCCACCAGCCCCGCAGCACCCACAGACGCAGCACCCCGCTCTGAACCCCGGGAAAGCCTCTCCCTGCCACAGTGCTCGACTCAGCGGTCGCTCCTGGGCACAGCCCAGTGCCCCGCCGCACCCCAGCTCACCTGTGCCTTCCTGAGGGGGTTCCCTGGCGGGGCTTCAGGACTCTCAGGCTCAGTCACAGGGACCCCCCAGACAGCACCCAGCAGCAGCGTGAGCAGCAGCAGGCCCAGGGTGGGCCGCGCTCTTGGGGGGACCGGAAGTCTCATCTCGTTAGTGCTCCTCAGGGGACTCGGTGCCTCTCCAGTGCTCTGTGGCCTGCCAGGGCTGGTGCTGGACCTTTTCTGTCCTGGGGAGGGGGATGTGGGCGGGGCCACCCACCTTGCCGCCCACCTCTCCCCTACCCCCGGGGCCTGCCTTGCCCAGGCCTGATCAGCCTCAGGATGGCCCTGCCCTCTCCGGAGGCTCTCAGTGCTCATGACTAATCAGAGTCCAGTGGACAGCTCCCTGGGACCCACCACATCCCCCTCAGGCCCCAGAGCAGTTACGGGTCAGGCCTCCACTCTCCCTTCCCCAGTGACCCAAGGCCACCACTGGGACAGGGACCCTCAGGGCCTGCAGATTGTGGGCCAGTGTTTCCTGTGGCCTCAGGAAGCCTTCTGGAGGAAGGTGACCTGGGCGTGACTCCCTTGAAACTCCTTCAGCTCCCCTGGTTCCGGTGAGACAAGAGCACAGGTTCTGATCCAATTTCTGTTCCCTGCCTCAGGGGCTTCCTGAGTGCCCTCAGACCAGGACTGAGTTTGTCTTTAGATCTGGGCATCTAGTTCCAGCAGGTCAGCAGAAGACAAGTTGGAGTGTTCCCAGAGGGCCGAACCCGACACTGAGTGTCACCCAGGGCCACCAATACCTTCAGCAGGGCATGCCTGCGGGGTCCTCACGTGGGGTGCACGTGTCACCGCTAGGAGTTCTCAATGTGGGGCAAAGATTGAGAGTCTGAGGACAGAAACCCTCTAGGGACCTTGGGTGAGGGGTTGTTGGCAATAGACGCTCAGTGAGCCGGCAGGCAGGTGGGGGATGGGAAAGGTCAGTGTGGGCAGTGGAAGGCTTTAGGGCCAGGGCCACCACTGGCCTTACAAGAAACCCCAGGACTGCTGGGCTTCAGGGCAGGGCAGAGGAGCTGGGAACCTGGCTGGAACATGGGGGTGGGGGTTCACCGTGAGATGGGGGGGATTGGACACAGTCCAAAAAGGGAGCAGCTTGGGAAAGAGTGTGGGTCTGAACCTCCCCCCACCCCAAGCCCAATGGCCCAGTGGTCTCCAGATGGTGCTCTTGACTCTGGGACTCACTGAGATGCTGAGAATTTCTCGGGTTCTGTGTTTGTCATCTGGAGGAGAATGTGCAAGTGTGCGCTCGGCTGCACAGTCCAAATACTGTAGGTCTGGGTCAATGAGTTGACCTGGCGGTGACTGCGGGGAGGTGGGCGTGGCCAGGACTTCCGGAAGTAGGAGGTTTAGGGGGAGACGACCCGTTTCAACTCTGACGAACATCGGAGTCCTCAGCCTAGACACCATACCTGAAGTGATTTGCAGATGGGCGTCTCTGCAGAGAATATTCATGAACACTTGGCATGGCTGCAGGGGCTTCAGCCGGGCAGGTATCCATCCCGCCCACCTCCGGAGGACACCCAGGAGTGTTCAGCTGCGGGGAGTGGTGCCTCCATGAATTTTGGCTGCTTGGTGTGCATCTCCTAGAAATGTTAGTCAGAAATTGGTAGAGCAAGACCAGTGGGTGAGTCAACATTGGTGGCAGCTCTGAAAATGAAATAAGGTTTTGAATGATTGTTACTTCAATAAAAACTAAAAAAGAATCCATCTTGATGGTGCCTGTGTTAAAACTGCTGGAGCTGAGGATGAGACTCAGCCGGGAGGCGCTTGGCTCGCAGGTGTGTGTCCCCAGTTCTATCCCAAATCCTACCAAAGACAAGTGGTGTGAATGCCCCGGGGCATTCCAATTTGATCTCTCTCTTTCCTTTTGGGTGTTATGGTTTGCAATAGGGGTATTGAGTGGTCATCCTGTTGAGTCTCTAGTCTACTTTCAGCACGCATCTCCCTTCCGGCACAGGATCTCCAATCACATATTACTTGGTGTTCCCCTCTCTATCTGGGATGACTTTCCCCCAGCATGTGAGGCCAGCTTCCAAGCTATGGAGCCAACCTCCTGGTATTATATACTACCATTCTTAGGTATTAGTCGCCTACTCTGTGTTATTGTTTTATTTGATGGTGGTGGTGTGGGGGAGGGCAGGGGGGCAGGGGATAGGAGAGGGTTGACAAATTTCACATCCAACCTAGTACTTTGTGTTTTCATCTGAGTTACCTTTCCTTCCCCTCCCTTGGTTGCAGGGATGATCAGAGGATCTCCATGGCGCTCAAAAAAGTTTGCTGGGAATTTCAGCTTTCTTTTTGATGCTCTTGTTCTGTGGGAAATTATCCCACCAAAACCACAAAAAACAAAAACCAAAAACCAGTTCCCAAGATTTTTATTATCTTGTGGGTAAACGAAGTTTAGTGAAAGAGATTTAAGATGCAAATGTGCGGGGCCAGAATAATAGTACAGCGGGTGGGACATCTATCTACCTTGCATGCAGTTCACCTGGGTTCGATCCCCGGCATCCCATGTAGTCCCCTGAACATCGCCAGAAGTAATTCCTGAGTGCAGAGCTAGGAGTATCCCCTGAGCATCGCCAGGTGTGACCTCCCCTCCAAAAAAAGATGCAAATATGCGACAAAGCAGGAATCATCCTTCAGGAACGTACAGACTCAGGGCAGGCTTGTGAGAACTCTAAAACATGTGGCCTTGCAAGGCGCATTCTGCCAGGAAAAACAGGACAAGCCCAGACCTTTAAAGTTAGGCATTAAATGTGCAAGCTGGTTGCCCATCTACCTTAGGCCTTTAGGCCCTCTGGCTGTGGATACATCTTATCCTTTGTTCCAAAAAAGATGAGAAGTGTGTACATGTGACAGGATGCGGGGGATGGGGGGGTGGGGGGTGTTATGGTAAGTACAGAGCTGGCTGGCCCTGGTGCAGGCTCTTTAGGCAACTTGCAGCTTGGATCTTGCTGTGTCTGCCTCATTCTGCAGGATGAGATTGAACATATTGGCCCCGTGGCCACAAGCTCAGCTGGTGGTGTCCCCCCACTGGGGTCGCTGTGGTACACAGGTAGAGTGGGAGCAAACACCCTTTCCTAGCTCCCCTCCCTCCCCTCCCACAGACAGCCTTCCTATCAGTCGTGCTCTGACGGCCTGGGAGAGCTCAGAGCTTGAACACGCCTGCCACGCACTTGCACTTAACTTCTCAGTGAATGCCCCAGCTGGGGACATTTGTCCTGCCATTTAAAAATATGTGAATACATTTTTGGGTCACACCTGGAGTGCTCAAGGGATGTGCCCCCCTAAGGTGCTCACAGTCACTTCCTGCTGTGCCGTGGCCACTGGCCAGTGCCAGTGCAGCTACTGAGTCTGGTCTGGTCCCTCCTGCCCAGCTGGGTGGGTCGGTCACCTGCACAGCCCAGGGGGCGGGGCTTGGGCACCAAGCAGAACCCTCACGTCCTCTGCCCTGCACCCAGAGACTCCATCAGACACAAGGTAAAGAGACACACTTTATTGGGGGTGTCCTGAGCTTCAGCACAGCTCACAGGGGCCTAGGGCTGATGCCCAACTGTGGAGCTTTGTGACTGGGGACAGGGGGCACCTGAGCACTGCAGCCCTTAGCGGGCAGGGACGCGGGGCTGGGGACACAGGGACGAGGCAGGGAGGTTCTGGGAAAGGCGGGAACCTGCTTTGAGGCCATCAGTTCCTGGTGCCTGTGGACCCCGGGGACCCCGCAGACCAGGCTGGGCTCTAGCGCTGAGCAATCCGGGCCCGTGTGCGTCCACGGCCCAGCCCTGGTGACCCGCACTCACCCGGCAGCCTGTGCGGGATCTGGGGGAGCACTCGTACCACAGCAGGGCCCACAGACTCCTGGAAGTGGGGTGACCCCATCTCCCAGGGCTGGGTCAGCACCTCCACCTGGCAGGAGAAGGAGGACCCCGCAGACATCTCCCCAGTCCCCCAGACTTTGGGACGGAGCTTCCTTCCTCACCCTGTGCCTTGCACCCCCTTCACCCCTGTCCCGACCCCACACAGACACCTAAGGCTCGGGGCTGAGTGGGGTTCACAGAGAGAGCACAGGGGACCAGGTGGGCCTACCCAGACCAGGAGTGGGGTGGGGTCAGGAGGTTCCCCAGCTCTGCAGGCCCCCACCTTATGTTTTTATGCTATGCTGCAACCGGCTTTTGCTCCTCGGGGGGATTCTGCTCCTTGGGGGGATTCTCGGGGCAGGACAGGTCATTGTTGGGGGGCATCATGGCATGGCTCTGGGCCCACTCCTCTTTGCATTGGTTCCAGGGAAGATGGTCCAATGACAGGTTCGGGTTAGTGGACAACTCGGGGCTGATGAGTTCTGGGGTGCCGGCTCCATCCCCCCTGGTCAGCAGGAGACCCTGGGCATCGTAGCAGCAGTGCTGGGAGGCCAGGGTGCTGCTTTTGTTGGACAGCAGGGAGTACAGGCAGAAGTGTGCGGAGGAATTGTGCAGGGGCTCCTTGGGGGGGCTGGCATCCATCCAATCGAAATGCGCCCCCCGATGCTCGTCGAACAGGCTGATGACTCCATGTTGGGCCCCGGCCGGGTAAGTGCAGGGGCAGCTGGGAAGGTCCTGCTCCATGAAGTTCACGTAGAGGACCAGGAGGCTACTCTTGCAGAGCACTGACGTCTCACATACGTCCAGATCTGCAAGACAGGCAGGTGGCAGAGCCGTCAGCCTCAAAGGCAGAAGGGCAGGGGCGCAGGGAAGGCCGGGGCCCTGTTGGGGCAACACTGCAGCTTGGCTGGGCCTTCGAGGGGAAGGGACCCACTTAGCGGGGAACAGCTGACAGATACGGGCACCTGCACCCCAGGACACTTGAACAGGATCCCTGCAGGGAATGGAGCTGGCCCCGGGCTGAGCAGGGCCTGGAGGCCCCTCTGTGCAGGGTGGGTCCTTCAGGAACTGGATGGGGGGGGATCCCAGAGTCCTGGGGTGCGGGGCGGGGAGAGCAGGGACAGGACTCTGAGCTGATTGCTGAGAAGCGCTGTGGTCACTCTGTCTCTGAACCCACTGGCCACTCTGTCTCTGAACTCGGCCTTTCTCAGCCTCACGCGTCTCTCTGCCCCCAACCCCCCACTGTTAAGCCTGCTCTGACCCCCACAGCACACGGCTCCTTGCTCACGTGTTTCTCCCCCATCAGAGCTGAGTTGCAGCGGGGAGAAGCTGGTCTGACTCAAAGGGATCTGCCGCTCAGCCCCCGATTCCTGCCCTGTGTGTCTGTCTCGTAGTCTGGAGGCGAGGGGGGGCCCTGAGACCCTGCCAGCTCCTCTTGGGGGTGGGGGACATGAACACGGAGTGTGCCGGGGACTCAGAGGTGGCTTCCTCCACACTCTCTGAGGTCGGGAGCCCCCTCGGAGACGTGGGGCCACTCAGGCCACGTTCCAAGGCAGTATTTGGGCCCCAGACGTACGTCTCCCCCCCATCAGGCTGTGGGCAGAGTCAGATGTGTGGGGTGGGAGCACTTTGCAAGTTCCTTCTACAGTCAAGGCTGCAGACGCGCCAGTACCTCTTCCTCCCCACGGCTCAGCCCCTTCCCACCCCCATTTCCATCAAGGCCCTCAAGGGCACCAGCCGGAGAAAAGAAACGGGGCTCACTGGCGAACGGGAGGTTGAAGTTGGGTTCTGGGTACTCCTCGTGACTCATCCCGGACTTCTCCCGGGCCCCGTTTTCTTCTTGACGGTGTTCCACATGCTCAGTGTCACTGCCCTCGGCCACCAGACTGCTGGGGGGGCCCGAGGCTGGGCCATGACTGGCCTGCGCGTCCGGCTGCTTGTCCTTCCTGGCCTGGACATTTCCCTGCACATACAGAGGGAGACGGATGGTGATAGAGGCCGGACAGCAGACTCTGCGGGGACGGGAACCCGGGGAGAGGGGCCAGAGGCATCGGGTCTACCCCCAACCAGCTCTTTCTCTTGACCCAGGGCACACAGGCTCAGGACTTGGCGTGGGAGCTGCCTTAAAGCCCCCTGGACTCATGCTGCCTCACTCCGCTTACTGGGGTCTGGCCGTCTGACACAGGGAGAAGCCAGGAAAGCTCCCACCGATCTGGGGAAGATTCACCCTGTTATAGGAGAAGCTGGTTTTCATGATGGCTTCCCCCAGCCCTGGGGTTCCTCACTCAGGGGCCACCAGTAGCTGTGACCCTCCGACTAGACTGTTGAGGCCGGAAGTGAGAGGGGACGGACACAGACACGTGAAGCGCTGGGCATGGGAACTTAATTTCCTGAGGTGGCGGGAGCAGATGTGAGCCCACCCCCACCCCCACCCCCACTCCCCGCCCAGCAGTGCTCTGTGAGCCGATTCCCCAGCCTGGAAGCATATACTCAACGCGCCCTGGGAGCTTATGGGACGTGATCGGGAGGGTGCTGGCACACTAGAGAGTAGCAAGATACGATGTAGAAAATGAAAAGTGCCAAATTCCACCCATCAGGGGAGACTGTGATTATCAGTCTTCAAGGGATATGGTGTGTGTGTGTGTTGGGTGTTGGAGCTCAAATCAGAACCCTCTCCTCCCACCCCTCGCCAACATGGGATGCATGAAGTCCATCACAGAGCCACTTACTGGTACTGCCAGGTTCTCTCAAACTCACACTCTCACACACACACTCACATGCACACACACTCACACACACACTCACATGTGCACACACACACAAACACACACACACACACACACACACACACACACTTGAGTGCTTGAATGTATTGGTGTCCTCCCCTCTCTAATCCATTCTACAATGTTCTATATTTTTGTCTCATTCTTCCTGCCATGTGCCCTGCCCCTCTCCCTGAGGGTGTCCCTCCCCTGCCATCTCTGCCCTCCTGTGCAGGCCCTGTCCCCATTCCCTGGGCCCATTCTAGCAGCTGGTAGGGGGCTGGCCCTGTCCGTGCCCTCCCAGGGTCCATCATCAGCGCAGGCACAGGCCAAAGGCATCTCCGGGCCCTCGGCCCCACTCCAGGCTCCCTCTGCTCTGACCTGGGCCACCAGCCCCGCAGCACCCACAGACGCAGCACCCCGCTCTGAACCCCGGGAAAGCCTCTCCCTGCCACAGTGCTCGACTCAGCAGTAGCTTCTGGCACAGCCCAGTGCCCCGCCGCACCCCAGCTCACCTGCGCCTTCCTGAGGGGGTTCCCGGGCCGGGCCCCAGGCATCCCGCAGACAGCGCCCAGCAGCAGCGTGAACAGCAGCAGGCCCAGGGTGGGCCGCACTCGTGGGGGGACCAGAAGCCTCATCTCGTTAGTGCTCCGAGGGACTCGGCACCTCTCCTGTCCAGTGCTCTGTTGCCTGCCAGGGCTGGGGCTGGACCTTTTCAGCCCTGGGGAGCAGGCTGTGGGCGGGGCTTGCTGTCCACTTCTCCCCTTACCCCCAGGGACTTCCTGCCCTGCCCAGGCCTTATCAGCACCAGGAGGGTCCCACCCTCACTGGAGGGGCTTTCAGTGCCCAGTGGTCAGAGCCCCGGGACTGATGGCATCTGCCTCAGACCCTAGAGCTGTCATCTGTCATCGTCCAGCCCCGAGCAAATTCTAGTCATTAGAACCATGTTCCTGGTCAGGGGAGGTGGCCTCTGTCCTGTGACCTGAGGCCAATCTGGAGGCGGGAACTCCCCAGGGCATATAGAGCATGGGCCAATATTTCCTGTTCCCCAGGAAGGATTCTGGGGAAACATGGACTAGAAATGCACTGTAGCACTGTCGTCCTGTTGCTCATCGATTTGTTCCAGCGGGCGCCAGTAACGTTTCCAGTGTGAGACCTGTTACTGTTTTTTGGCATATCGAATACACCACGAGTAGCTTGCCAGGTTCTGCCGTGTGGGCCGGATACTCTCGGTAGTTTGCTGGGCTCTCCGAGAGGGATGGAGGAATCAAACCCGGGTCAGCCACGTGCAAGGCAAATGCCCTACCCACTGTGCTATCGCTCCAGTCCAGCTTCTAGCCAGGACTAGAAGTGACTCTTAAAACTCCTCCAGCTTCCCCAGTGCTGGTGGAGACAAGAGGACACAGATTGACCCAAGTTTTGTTCTCTGCCTCCCGTGTCTCAGGGAGGGGGTTCCAGAGCACCCACAAACCAGGAGTCAGTTTGTAGTTAGATGCCAGCATCCAGGTCCAGCAGGACAGCAGTGGACATGTTGAGGTCATGCCCAGAAGAGTGTGTTCTGTCCCTGAGTACCACGCAGTTCCAGGTAGATCAAACACCTGGGCACTCCCTCTCTCCAGCACATCCTTCCCCTGGCCACCCTCATTTGCCCTGAGCGGTCAACATCTCCAGATACATCCATGGGAAAGGTTACTTGGCCAGAGGAAACAGTACTCACCGGGGGGCACAAAACACCTCGACCAGCAGACACTTAGTAATCCACACGTGGCAAGTAAGTAAACCCGAGAATGGGGTTCATGTACAGGTCTAAAAAGTGTTCTCTACCAAGTCATATGTGATTGGAAACCCCGAGCGGGGAGGGAGATGCACGCTGAAAGTAGACTAGAGACTATACATGATGGCCACTCAATACCCCTATTGCGAACCACGACACCCAAAAGGAGAGAGAGAGAGAACAAATTGGAATGCTCTGCCACAGAGGCGGAGTGGGATGGGGGTGGGTGGGATAGGGGGGTGGGAGGGATACTGGGTTCATTGGTGGTGGAGAATGGACACTGGTGGAGGGATGGGCTCTTGAACATTGCATGGGGGTAAAACAAGCACGAAAATGTGTGAATTTGTAACTGTACCCTCACTGTGACTCACTAATTAAAAAAATCAATAAATTATAAAAAAAATAAAAAGTGTTCTTCAGTCCAGGTAAAACTAAGTGCCCCACCCCTGGGCTGAGGCTGTTGTAAATAGGAACTCAGTGACCCCAGGCAGGCCGTTTGCGAGGTGTTTGGTCAGAAGGCATTAGGGTGGCTCCACTTGCTGGTCCGTGCAAGGGGCACCAAGGCTGCCGAGGGGCAGGGCAGGGACTGCAGGACCTCGAGGTGCTGGTGTCCCTAGTGACCAGCTCTGAGATCTTGTGAATCACGTATTAGATCAGCACACCAACTGCCACAGGTCTTCCCTGAGACACCTCTTTGATTTCTCATCCCTTTAGGCGACACTTTGTGTAGCTGTATCTGTACCAGCAACCGCAGCAAGAGAAAACTAGGGATCTGGGACAGCAACTCGGATGACTGTGTCTTCTCTCGCTGCGCTGCTCTGTTTACGCCTCACTGCCCGCTGCCGCCTCTCTCTCTACTCCACCCTGAACTGCTCCCTGCCTTTTCCTCTTCTCTCTTTCCCAATTCCGGCAGCAGCCCTTTCTACAGTCTCCTTGGATTATAGATGTGATGGATTCCCGGCCCTTGGTTACGTTTGCTCTTGGATTGGTTGTACCCTATAAGGTGGGTTTCTGCAGGAGGACCATTTGGGCACGTTGGGGCTTTGTGCACACAGCCCACCCCTGAGCCATCCCCCCTTACCTGGACAGAAATGTCCTCTCTCACGTCCTCCCTCCTCCCCAATGCTTTTTCTATCCTTTTTGTTTTGAAACAACATCAGGAAATGTGCTCCGGGATCTGTACCCGGTTCAATGCTCCGGGCTGGGCATCAGATGTATTTGGGGACTGTGTCCTACCACTGATAGGACCCAGAGTTCCCTCAGGTACAGCACATCATCCAGTCCTCTGAGTTGTCCCAAACCCTCAGCCTGTCGTCTGAGATAGTGAGGCCCCAGGATCTGCCAGGGGGGCACCATTGAATTTTTAACACTCTAGAAAAAAGTCACGGTGACCCATCTAGTCTAACCTAGGGCCCTGTACCATCATCATCATCATCATCATCATCATCCCGTTGATCATCGATTTTCTCGAGCGGTGTCAGTAACATCTCCATTCGTCCTAACCCTGAGATTTTAGAAGCCTCTCTTTACTCGTCCTTCCCAACGGTGCTGCATTGGAGGCTCTTTCAGGGTCAGGGGAATGAGACCCATCATAGTTACTGGTTTGGGCATATGAATACGCCATGGGGAGCTTGCCAGGCTCTCCCATGTGGGCAGGAAACTCTCAGTAGCTTGCCAGATTTTCTGAGAGGGAGAACTACGCTATAAGATGTCGCTTCCAGGAGCTTGGTTTTATAGTCTCTGGATGTTGGCCATTGATGGGATTACATAGCACCGGGGGGGGGGGCAGTTTCTGGGTGTGACCACCTAGTTACTGGAAAATGGGGGATCTGGGCCGGAGAGGCCCAGTCTCAATCCGAGCAGGCTTGGAGATCTCAGCCCCGGGTCCCACACACCTGAGTTCCTCTGCCAGATCCTTTATGCGTGAGGCTGGACCATAGATGAGGTTAAAAAAAAAAAGGATGATTAGGGGGTTGGAGCAATAGCACACAGTGTGTAGGGCGTTTGCCTTGAACATGGCCAACCAGGGTTTGATCCCCAGCATCCCATATGGTCCCTCAAGCACTGCCAGGAGTAATTCCTGAGTGCAGAGCCAGGAGTAACCCCTGAGCATCACTGGGTGTGACCCCTCCCAAAACCAAAAAGATGATTAGGAGATGGAGTCGGGACACGTTAGGGCAACCTGAAGATTGTAGGACTAAGTTACAGATAGGTGGTGTGGATGTGGAGTTATGGTTGGGGACAGGAAGGATCCCCTGAAGTCAGCGCCATGACTGGATTGACCAGAAGTGGGCACGGCTGTCTGGTGTCCTGGAGCCGCCTAGCCCTGATGCCAGGCCTTCCCCCTCATCCCCGGGCAGGTGCAGCACCCTCCTCCTGCACAGGGCTCCTCCCTAAGGCTGCACGGCTGCCCGGTGGCGGTGAGCCGGGTAGAGCTAGAACCAACACCATTTCCCGCTCACCCTAATCCCACCCAGTTTTTGTGCTTCTTTTTTGCTTTTAGTTATTTATCTGTTTGTGTTTGTTGCTGCTTAATACTGTTACCAGAGCTACCCAGAGTTGCTCAAGGGGCATCAGGATCAAATTCAGAATGAGGCCAGCTAGGTGTGCGGAGGTGGGCTTATCACCCCACTCACCGATCAGCCCCTTTTCTTGCATTAATATATATATATAGGGACCCCAGAGGCTCTGCATCATGGCTACTCCCAGCAAGGCCATTATTGTTCCCGGGAATGGAGGTGGGGATGTTGCCACCCATGGCTGGTATGGGTGGGTGAAAAGGGGGCTGGAGCAGGTAAGTGACATGCACTTTGCCGCCCTTCCCCACACTGGGGAAGTCAGTGTGGGCTGGTAGGCGGATTGGTCTCTGAACATGTGTGCCCTTCCATGCACCCGGCCCCAGCAGGAAGCCCTATGTGTTTTCATTCGTATACCTTGAGGATCTGACTTAGATTCTCGACTTTGTTGGGTTGGAATTTTTGGTTGATAACATCGAAAGGTTTTGTGGGCTCAGTTGTCAGCATTGTAAGACACCAACTTTAAGAACTCAGACATCAAGCTACTCCCCCTCCTGTTGGATGTTGGGACTTTACAAAAAGTTCACATCCGTCTTCTCTGCGCCCAGCAGCAGTCTTTTAAAAAGCCTCATTTCCTTCCTTCCTTCCTTCCTTCCTTCCTTCCTTCCTTCCTTCCTTCCTTCCTTCCTTCCTTCCTTCCTTCCTTCCTTCCTTCCTTCCTTCTTTCCTTCCTTCTTTCTTCCTTCCTTCTTTCTTTCCTTCCTCCTTTCTTTCTTTCTTTCTTTCTTTCTTTCTTTCTTTCTTTCTTTCTTTCTTTCTTTCTTTCTTTCTTTCTTTCTTTCTTTCTTTCTTTCTTTCTTTCTCTCTTTCTTTCTTTTCTGGTCTCATGTAGATAATGTACTTTTATTTATTTATTTTACATGGCAGAGCCTGGCAAGCTCCCCATGGCATATTCAATATGCCAAAAACAGTAACAACAGGTCTCACAATGGAGACGTTACTGGTGCCTGCTCAAGCAAATCGATGAACAACGGGATGACACCGATACAGTCATATATATTGGGTCACATATACATGCCATGCTGGGGTACTGCACATGTCTTGGTGCTGATAGTAGCTCCCAGCTCTACAGAGACACCCCCAACCCCCCAACACTCACACTAACCAGGGCCAGTGCAGCTACCAGGCCTCGTCTGATCCCTCCTGCCCACCTGGGTGGGGCGGTCACCAGCACAGCCCTGGGACCGGGGCTTGGACACCAAGTACAGCTGCAGTGCCCTCTTCCTGGGCCCAGAGACTCCATCAGACTCAGGTGAAGGGACGAGCTTTATTGGGGGGACCTGAACTTCGGTGCAGCCCGCGGGGTCTAGGGCTGATGCCTGGCTGTGGGGACTTGAGCACTGCAGCCCCTAGCGGGCAGGGATGCAGGGGGTGGGGGAGACAGAACATCCCACTAGATTGGAGAAGGGAGACCCCACAGCTACATCCGTGGGGACTGAGCTTCCTTCTGAACCCCCTTCTCTCCCCTTCCCACCCTCCACTGCACACACCGGGGTGACTGTGCGAGGTTCGTAGGCAGAGTCAGTTTCCCGACGCAGCAGCCCTTAAGACTCCCTGGCTTCCTGCAGCCGGGCCTCATGCCTCTTCCTGGAGGGGCGCTCGGGGCAGGCCAGGCCATTGTTGGGGGGCAGCACCTTATGGAAGCGGCGCCAGTCCCCCTTGCAGGCGATCCAGCGGTCACGGTTCAATATAAAATGCAGGTCAGGGGACAGAGAAGGGCTGACGAGCTCGGGGGAGCCGGCGCCCTGGCCCCGGGTCAGCAGGCGGCCGTGGCTGTCATAGCAGCAGAGCTGGGAGCCCAGGGTGCGGCTGCTGGCCGACCACACAGAGCGCAGGCACACGTGTGAGGACGGGTGGTAGGCGGCCACATCTTCCTCTGCCTCGCGGGCGTCCTCCCAGCTGAAGGTGCGGCCCAAGCGGTCATCAAATAAGGTGGCCACCCCACCCAGGGTCTCGCCAGGGTACATGCAGGGGCAGCTGGGCAGGTTCTTCAGCGTGAATTTCAAGAACTGATTGAAGAAGTGATTGTTGCAGCTCATCCATTCGTCACATGCGTTCACATCTGCAGGGGAGGCAGGCGGGGGCAGCGGTCAGCCAGAGGCAGGGAGACAGACAGTGATGCAGGAAGGCCCAGGCCATCTGGGCAAAGCTGCAGCTGGGCCGGGCACTAGAAGGAGAGGGACCTGCCTAGTGAGGAGCAGCTGACAGGTAGAGACCCCAGGACACTTGAGCAGGAGCCCTGCAGGGGATAGAGCTGGTCCCCAGCTGAGCAGGGCCTGGAGGCCCCTCTGTGCAGGGCAGGTCCTTCAGGGGCTGCATGGGGGGATCCCGGAGTCCTTGGGGGCTGGGCGGGGGGCAGGAACGGGACTCTGAGCTGCTGGCTGAGAGGCTGCAGTATTTCCCCACCGGCCACTCTGGCTCTGAAGTCCCACAGTGCAGGTGCGTGCACAGCCTCGCAGCCCTGCTCCCTGCTGACCCGGGCTCTCAGCCCCTGTCCCACCCCCATTGCCATCAAGGGCCTCAAGGGCCTCAGCTGGGGTGAGACAGAATGTGGGACTCACCGGAGTTGCCATGGATGACCTTGACCTCAGGGACGGGTCCTTGAAGCTCTGCAAACCTCATCCCAGACTCGGCCTCGGCACCGTCTTCCTCATGCGTGTGGCTGCCGTGTCCCAAGTCCCTGAGCTCTGCGACAGAGAGGGCCTCCCCAGCTCCAAGGAGGGGGCTCCCCTCACGGCCACCCAGGAAGGGGGGCCGGAAGGTCCCTTTGATGCTCAGATTTCTGTGGGCGACCAGGGCTGGAGCGGGCCTGGCCGACCCCTCTGGCTGCTGGTCCTCTCCTGTGTCCACGGCCCCCTGCATGGGACAGAGATGGAGAGTGACAGAGGCTGACGGCAGCCCAGCGCAAAGGGCAGCGAGAGGGCCCCCTTGTTCCTTCAGACCAGCTCATTCTCTCGAGCCCAACTTGGTCCGCCAGGACTCAAGGGTTGAGGGGTCAGAGCTCGGGAGCCAGGACAGCTCCGTGGGACTCTGGGACAGACCCGCCCCGTTAGCAGAAGCTGCTCTGCGTCCTGGCTCCCCCAGCAGCTGTGACCCCACCCCCACCTCAACTTTTCTCATGGAGGCCGGAAATGAAGAGCAACAGTGCGGGAGTGTTACTAGCCCCGAGTGTACTGTCCCTGTGGCCAGGAGAACGGAAACAGTGGCGTGAAGGGCTGTGCATGGGGACTTCATCCCCTTTACAGGCACGGGACCTAATCTGGGCCTCCAAAGACAAGGGAGTCCTCCAAGCAATGCCCAGCTGCTGGGAACTAGCATAAGACACAAACCCAGTGTGGGTGAAAGTAGCATCATTGTATCACTGTCATCCCGTTGCTCATGGATTTGCCCCAGCGGGCACCAGCAACGTCTCCATTGTGAGATTTGTTACCTTTTTTGGCATATCGAATACACCACAGGTAGCTTGCCAGGCTCTCCAAGAGGGGTGGAGGAATCGAACCCGGGTTGAAAGTAGTATAATATAAGAAAATAGAAAATTTCAAATTTCACCCCCTCAGATAATGTGGTGGTTAAATCCAAGATTTGGGGGGTGGATTTTAGATTCTGGGCACAAAATTCAAGGCCTCCCACGAGCTCTGTCACAGATTTTACACAATGGTCACACATAGCTACATCTATGTACACACACACATTCACAGACAAACTTAATGGTTTAAGGTGTGAAATAGAATCTTTTGTCTGTTTGTTTTTGTCACACTGGTGGTACTTTGGGGCAGTTCCCATTCCTTCTTTCATTCCTTTTTAGGGGAGGGAACTGTCACTGTCATCCCATTGCTCATCGATTTGCTCAGGCGGGCACCAGTGACGCCTCCATTCTTATTGTTACTTATTGTTACTGTGTTTGGCATATCGAATATGCCACGGGTAGCTTGCCAGGCTCTGCCGTTGGGCAAGATACTCTCCGTAGCTTGCGGGCTCTTGAGAGAGGCGGAGGAATCGAACCGGAATCAGCCTTGTGCAAGGCAAATGCCCTACCCGCTGTGCTACTGCTCCAGCCCTTTTTGGGAGTCGGGGGGCAAACTCAGAGATGCTCAAGAGTTTAGTCCTGGCTCTGCACTCAGGAATTTCTCCCGGTGGTGCAAGGGACATTATAGGGTGTTGGGGATCAGGCTCAGGTTGGCCGTGTGCAAGCCAAGCACTCTACCCACTGTATTATCTCTCCAGTCCCATTAGTTTGCATTTCTGAGCTTGAGGTCACAGCAGGTGGCACTCAGGAGCCCAAGCAGTGGCAGGCACTGAACCTGGACCTCATACATACTGACATTAATTCTACCACTGAGCACCCCCAGGCTGAGGGTTCCTGGCGTAGGGCACAGGCCAGAGCCTGCCTGCAAACATGAGACCTGTAGTTGGATCCCAGCTCCGTGCACAAGAGCGGAGCATGGTGCTGGCAGCTCTGATGTCTGGGCCAGCAGAGCTGGCACTCAGTGCACGTGCAAGTCTAGTTTCACTCTCAACCACTCGGTCCCTCCGTGTTCTCATCCAGAAAAAGGTTCTGCCCCCGCCAGACCCTCTTATCCCTCCTCCCAGAAAAGGGGTTGGAGCGATAGCACAGCGGGTAGGGCATTTGCCTTGCCAACTCGGGTTCAATTCCCAGCATCCCATATGGTTCCCTGAGCACCGCAAGGGGCAATTCCTGAGCACTGAGCCAGGAATAACCACTGTGCATTGCCAGGTGTGACCCAAAGAGCAAAAAAAAAAAAAATCTCCCGGAGAAGCTAGGAGCCAGGACCCCACTAGTAGGGACTTAGTGCACCTGCAGCTGCATTGGGACAAAGCTGGGTGGTGTCAGAGTCTGTGGGGCATGATAGGGGAAGCTACATAGCCAGTGGGCATCTCCTAGGACCCCCAAAATATAGACCCAGGTAAGGAAAAGCTCTGGGGGTGGGGGGTGGTGCTCTGGTGCAAGAATGGCAGAAAGCAAGACTCTCCCGGACGTGCTTCCCGGGGTCACAGGGCACCACGGTCCATGGACACTGTCCACACCCCTGGGCGTGAGACCCTGATCAGGACTGCCCTCCTACTGTGGAGCTACGCAGAGGGCATAAGGAGGGGACGCTCCACGTTGGGAGCACAGGAAGTGCTCAGCAGGATCCCACGCACTGCCCTGCGGCAGCCCTGATAGGCCAGAGGGGGGGCTCTACTCTTCCTGGGACGGTCCATCTCTCCTGCGGCTCTGCTGGGCCCTTCTCTCAGGGCACCAGGGCCCCGGTGATCAGTGCCCTCCGGGCTCAGAGGCTCTCCCTTCCCCAGGCCCTCTCCAGTCCCCATGTCACACCTGCCCATAACCCCGCTCACAGCACCCACCCACGTGCACCAGCAAGGGAGACTCTCCAGCATCTCCAAGTAACCGGGTCAACATCAAGGTCTCTGATGGCTTCTCCCACTCCCCATTTGGGGCAACCTCTACCTACCCCCTGGCCTTGCCTCCACTCGCACCCACAGGCTTGTCTCTCTCATTTGACTTCAGAGGCTGCACCCAGAAGTCACTGGGTTCAGCCCTTGGCAAGCCTGGATGAAACTCAGGCAAGTTGCATGGACTGTCCCTCCCGTGGCCCGCACAGTGTGCACCTAGGCACATGGGCTTCAGGAAAGTCTTGTTCAGGGTGAGCCGTTAGCGTGGGTGCAGCAGGCTGTCTGTTTTATTTCTGCCTCTGCTCTCAACTGAGCTACAGCTCCTCACACACTGCAGTCTCCAACAATGCACCGCAAGGTTCACCTCTTACCGTCATTGGGGGGTTCCTGAGCAGGACTCTCGGACTCGGGGGCTCCTTCACAGGGACCCCGCAGACAGCACTCAGCAGCAGTGTGAGCAGCAGCATCGGACCCAGGGGGGGCTGCGCTCGTGGGGTGACCGGAAGCCTCATCTCGTCAGTGCTCCTTGGGGGACTCAGCGCCTCTCCAGTGCTCTGTGACCTGCCAGGGCTGGTGCTGGACCTTTTCTGCCCTGGGGAGCAGCCGTGGGCGGGGCCACACCCACCTTGCTGCCCACCTCTCCCCTACCCCCAGGGCCTGCCCTGCCCAGCCCTGATCAGTACCAGGATGGTCTCCCCGCCAGCCCCCCGGGGCTCTCAGCTATCAGGACCTGTCTGGGCCCCTGGGCAGTGCCCTGATTCCTGGCCGAATCTGCCTCGGGCCCTGCCTCAGAGCTGTCACATTGCAGACATAGCAAATTCCTGGGCAGGAGGTGTGGCTTCGGACCCAGCACCTGTTCCCTTCCCAGTGACCGACCCCCACCCCAAGGCCCCTCCTGGGGCAGGGACCCCAAGGCCTGCAGATTGTGGAACAATGTTTCCTATGCTGCCAGGAAGGTTTCAGGGGGAACAAGGCCTCAGAGGACCCCCTCCCCCAAACTCCTGCACTTCCTCTCTGCAGGTGGAGATGAGAGAACACAAACTCACCACTTGAGATTCAGATGAGAGCTCCCAGCGCCAGCGGGACACTAGGAGACAAGTTGGAGTGTGCCCCAGATGGCCTGATCTGACACTGGGTGTTACCCATCTCAGCAGAAAAAAACAAAACAAAACAAAACAAAACGGGGTATCCCATTTTCCTTCCTCGGGGCACACCTGCGGGGTGCTCACATGGCAAGCACATGGTCACCACTTAAATCTCCACGAGGGATAAAGATCTAGAGTCTGAGGGCGCAAGCCATCGAATTGACTTGGAGTGAGGGTTTGTCAGAGCTCAGTGACCCGGCAGGCAGGGCTGGGCTCCGGGAAAGTCAGTGTGGGCAGTGGAAGGCATCAGGGCGGGGCCATCGCTGGCCCAACCAAGGAGCCTAGGGCCACTGAGCCTCGGGGCAGGGACTGCAGATCCCACAGGTGCTGGGAGCCTGGAAGGGAATTAGGCAGGGCCACTGTGAGATGTGGGGGGCTGGGCAGAGGGAGCAGCACGGGAGGGGCGCAGGCCTCACCCCCACCCCATGGCCAGCAGCACAACCGGACATGTGGGTTCGCAATGGTGCCGGCCTTGTGGCGACGCACGGAGGAGCTGATTGCACGGAGAGTTCCTAGACTCTGTGTTTGTTGTCTGGAGGAACGTGTGCAAGTGTACAGTGTGTGTGTGTGTGTGTGTGTGTGTGTGTGTGTGTGTGTGTGTGTGTGTATGCTCCTGTTCTCAGTATGAGGAGCAATAAAAATCCATGAAGAGGGGCTGGAGTGATAACACAGCGGGTAGGGCGTTTGCCTTGCACACAGCCAACCCAGGTTTGATTCTCAGCATCCCATATGGTCCCCTGAGCACCGCCAGGAGTAATTCCTGAGTGCAGAGCCCGGAGTAAACCCTGTGCATCACTGGGTGTGACCCAAAAAGAAAAAAAAAGTAATAAATAAAGAAAGAAAAGAGAAAAGAAAAAATTTATCTATTTATTAATTTATTTATTGCTTTTTGGGTCACATCTGGTGATGCACTGGGGTTACTCCTAGCTCTGCATTCAGGAATCACCCCTGGCAGTGCTCAGGGGACCATATGAGATGCTGGGAATCAAATCCGGGTCTGCCGCGTGCAAGGCAAATGCCCTACCCGCTGTGCTATTGCTCCAACCCTGAAAGTTAAAATTTAGTGAACTCTCTTAAGTAAATAGTTCTTTGAAAAGGTTATATTATTGGGGCTGGGTTTCGGGGTCAGCGGTATGCTTCTTATCCTGCATGTGTGCGACTGTATATGCCACCCCAACATTGCCAAAGAAAAGCAGGTCCCACAGCCATTGCCATATAAAGGGCTCAGCTTCACAGATCCACAACTAATCTCAGAAGACATGCCAAGTGATGAAATTCACAGGTACACTGGTCTGCGGGCTGAAAACTCCTTGGGAGGGGCCTTTGGGGAGGCCGTTTCAGTCTTCCATCTTCCAAGTGCCACCCCCCCATCGCCACCCCCCCATGCCAAAGGCACAGCAGCTGCACTAGGATAGTGCAGACTCCCAAGTACACCAGTTTGGGGGCTAAAAACTCTGGAATCTTCTCAGTCGATAAAATTAATGACCAAATTAAGCCTTTGATCAAGAGTACTTGACGAAACCAGACTTTCATTCGGATCTGAAGGATCAATACACAGCTTCACAGATAAACAACTCAGGAGCTTCAGAACTCAAGAACAACTTTACAAGAAGAACCAAAGGGCTATAGTAAAAAAAAAAATCTCAGAAACATGCCAAACTTCTACAGAAAGCTGGTATAAAACTCCATGGTAATAATCTCACCCGTGTCAATGGCCTAAGTTGCACCAGTTAAGAGACAGTGTGGTAGATGGATTAGAAAACCTTCTGTTGCCTGCAAGAAACACATTTGGAAAGTAAGGGCAAACACAGACCCAGAGTCAAGGGTTGGAAGACAGTATTTTAAGCGAACAACCCCCACAAAAAGGCTGGTGTGGCGATACTTCAACTTCAGGTTTTAAAAAGTTTTAAGAGATAGGGTCAATTTTGAGGGGATGGAGGAAGGGTTGATCACATCTGGCAATGTTCAGGGATTACTTTTGGCTCTGCACTCAGGAATTACTCCTGGAAGTGCTTAGGGGACCATATGGGATACCGTGGATTGAACCTGGATCAGCTGTGTGCAAGGCAAATGCCCTACCGGCTGTATTATCACTCTGGCCCCATGAATCATTTCTTTCCTTCTTTCTTTTTTTTAGAAGTGTAGCATGATGTAATTTAACCAGCAGCGATAAAGACAGCACAGATATATACCTGTGTATATGAAAAAAACAAACTACCAAATATTGGACAAGATAAAATATTGAGGAAGAATTCTGGCCTTAAGCACATCTTACCTGAAAGTCAACTAGAAAGCTAGAGCATAATTTTTTGTTTTAATATAGTAGTACTGCTATTCATTCAGCCATCGATTAAGCTGATTTGATTGGGCATGAACTCCACATTACCTTTTTTTTTATTCAGAATGTTGATTTTATTTTATTTTTCTTTATTTTTTAAATCACTGTGAGATACAGTTACGAAGCTTTTCTGTTTGAACTTCAGTTGTACAATGACCAATCACCCAACCCTCCACCAGTGCACATCTTCCACCACCAAGGTCCCCAGCACCCCCCTATCCCACCCCACCTCCTGCCCCTATGGCAGACAATCTCTCCCATACTCTCTTTTGTATTGCTTGTTATGAATAGCGGAAGATGTTGCATGGCTGCAAAAGCGGCCATATGTCCTGGAATTCTAAAATTGTAGATAATTAGGGTCTGGAGAAATCTCTGCGGCGAGCTGCTTGGTTCAGAGATTCCTTTGTGTGTCTCTGGATCATGGCCATGAGGAGTTTAAGTAGCAGCAGGAGATAATCTGTGGGCCTGACCTCCAGGGTCCCATGGAGACAGGGGAATGAGAAGGACTGGCCCATCCTCTTTCCCTTGAGGCCTGGAGTTTGCCATCACTGAATTTGCATACTTGCACTTCTCATTGGGTTCTGGAAGTTGGCGGCTGCCTGGGTTTTTAGGAAACAGGTAGAGGGTCGATGCCTGCCCCCTGTCTGAGGCACCCGGGTGAATTCAGCCTGGCTTAAAGTCCAGAAGCATCTCTGCAGTGAGCTGCTCAGTTCGGAGATTCTTTTGTGTGTCTTCGCATCATGGTCCTTGTTTCCATCTTTTCCAGAGAAATAAACTATTGGTATATGCCCTGCAGGGCATACCCACTCACCCGCAGCACGCTGTGCCACTGGCCCTAACTGCAGCTTTTGATCTTTTTTGAGATTTATGGGTCTCTGAAATAAGTTCAACAAATGAACATTATAGCTGAGCAGGAGGTGGGTGGTGGATGTGGATCCCACATATCTAACTTTTGGCCATTTAATTTCTTGGTAAACTTAACCCCAAGTTGATGGGGTCTGGCTAACAGCACAGCATTAACTTGATGGTATAAGGAAGCCTGAAGGCACCACCAGGCTGCTGATGGACTTGCCCCGCAGGTACAGGTTGACCTGCTGGTGGCACCATAACCCCCCCCACTAACGGGTCATTTCTAATGATCAAGAAGAACTCACACTCCTAAACTTATATGCACCTAAGGAGGGACAAGAAAAATACTTAAAACAACTGCTAATAGACTGAAAAGAAGATATTTATATCAGAACAATGGTAGCTGGTGACACCAACATTTTTCTGTCACCTCTTGATAGATCAACTAGACTAAAACTCTGCAAGGAAATATTGGATTTGAAGGAAAGAATTAAAAAATGGGTTTAGTATCTATCTATCTATCTATCTATCTATCTATCTATCTATCTATCTATCTATCTATCTCTGTGTATGTGTGTATGGCTTTTCATCCCCCAAAGCTGAATGTGCATCATTCTCCAAAGCACACGAGACATTCTCCAAGACAGACCACATGCTTGGCCATAAAACATACCTCCACAGAATCAAGAGGATGGGAATTGTATCATATATCTTCTCAGATCATGATGTATGGAGGTCAATCATAAACCAAAATGGAGAAATAACTTAAACACCTGGAAATTAAATAGCTCACTACTGAACAACCCATGGTCAGAGACGGATCAGAGAGAATATCAAAAGTGTATTGAAACCAAGTGAAAATGAGGACACGAACTACCAGAACTTTTGGGACAAAGCAAAAGCAGTGTTAAGCAGAGAAAGCTCACTGCTCTACGAAGCATTCATCAGGAAGAAAGAGCCCACATAAGTAACCTAATTACACAGCTTAATAACCTGGAAAAAAATAACAGAGTCCAAAGCAGGCAAGAGGAAGAAATAATAAAACTTAAAACTGAAATAGATGAATTGGAATTTTTAAAACAGCCCAAAAGATTAATAAAGCCAAGAGCTGGTTCTTTGAAGAAAATAAATCACTTGTATTACTTGTCATCCCATTGATCTTCGATTGGCTCAAGTGGGTGCTAGTAATGTCTCCATTCGTCCCTGTCGCATGCTAGTGTAGCCCAGTGGTATCTGCTCGCTCCAGGAACAGGAAGAGCCTCAAACTATCCATTCATGGTTTTGACAAAGAAGTCTGACCATCTTGTCGGCCAGATTCTCTGAATCGCATTACATGTCTGGCCCATCTGATTTTTGATGTCTTGGCAAACGAGACAGCGTCCCTGATTTTTGACTGTCGACGGAGGTCGGAACTCTGGATTCCTTCTCTCACTTGAGTGAGACGTGATACTCCTAGCATAGCTCTTTTGATTCCTCTTTAGGATATCCGAATAGCATTCTCATCCTGTTTGCATAAGGCCCAGGTCTCTGAGGCATATGTTAGTGCAGGAAGAATGGTGGAGTCGAAAAGATGTGCCTGGAGTAGGAGGTCCTTCGTTCTCTTAACCATTTCTTTGACACTCTTGAAGGCGTTCCACACTGCTCTCTTCCTCCTGCACAGTTCTGGTGCCAAGTCATTCCTTATGTTGAGTTCTCAACCCAGGTACACATAGCTGCTGCATTCAGAGATGTTCGTTCCATTGAGAGCAAATGGAGCTTCAGTGACTAGTTCATTTTTCATGAGCATCGTCTTGTTGAGGTTCAGCTGCAGTCCGACCTTTCTACACTCACGGTCAAAGTCGGCCAGCATTTTTGATAAATATGTTCCTTTCAGTCTATTAGCAGTTGTTTTAAGTACTTTGCCTGTCCCTCCTTAGGTGCATACATGTTTAGGAGTGTGAGTTCTTTTTGGTGTACATATCGCTTGATCATTAGAAATGATCCATGGGGGTGGGGGGGTTATGGTGCCACCAACAGGTCAACCTGAACCTGTGGGGCGAGTGCATCAGCAGCCTGATGGTGCCTTCAGGCTTCCTGATACCCCCAAATTACTGCTGGGAATTGAGGGAAATTTTCTCAACATATCAAAGTCATTTACCTCAAGCCCACAGCAAACATTATATTCAATGGGGAAAAACTAAAAGCCCCCACTGTAAGATCAGGCAAAAAACAAGGGTGCCAGCTCTTATTCTTCACTTCTATTTAATATAGTCCTAGAAGTACTTGCCATAGCAATTAGGTAAGAAAAAAGATAGTGAGGTTATCCTAGTAGGAAAGGAAGAAATCAAGCTTTCACTCTTGAGGATGACATGATGCTATATTTAAAAAAAAAAAAAAAACAACTTAAAGATTCTACAGAAAAGCGCCTAGAGATAATAAATTGGTACTGCAAAGTAGCTGGATACAAAATCAACACATAAAATTACATTGTTTTCCTCTATGCAAATAATTAGAGAGATTTAAAAACCAATCCTTGTGCCTCAGAAAATCAACAGTGGAGGCCAGACTGATAGTACAGTGGGGAGAGCATTTGGCTTGCATGTGGCCAATCCTGTTTTAAGCCCTGTATTCCAGATGATCTCCCAAGCACTGCCAGGATTAATTTCTGAGTTCAGAGCCAGAAGTAATCCCTGAGCATCACTGAGTGTGACTGCCTCTCCCCATAAAATAAAAGTCAAAATAAATAAATAAATAAATGACAATTTTTTTTAAAGAAAGAAAATCAGCTATGCCTAGGACTCAGTTTAGCTAAAGAGTTGAAGGACCCATACAAAAAAATCTACAAAACATTACTTCAAGAACTAAAAGGTGCATGAGGAACAGGAAACACACCCCTTGCTTATGGGTTTGGAGGATTAATATCGTTAAACTGACAAAGTAGACTTCCAGAGCCCCAGCAGTCCCTCCCAGCATCCATGTCTGCCTCATGCCAACCCACTCACCAGCCTGTTCCACCAAACCCTGACTGAATCTCTCAGAAGATGCACACCTAAAACTTACAAAATGGCCGGCCCTCACTGCTGAAAAACCCAGAGAGCCAACAGGAGACAGACGGGCTGAACCAAGGCTCCGACAGCAGCACCCATCCCCACCACTACAGCTGTATCAAGGCTCAACTCCACCACCTCACGAACATTCTCTGCAGAGACACCAACCTCCAAATAATCTCAAGTACCAGCTACCGAGAGTATCTCGCCCGCATGGCAGAGCCTGGCAAGCTACCATGCCCAAAACAGTAGCAACAAGTCTCACAATGGAGACGTTACTGGTGCCCGCTCGAGCAAATGGGTGAGCAGTGACAGTGATACAGTGATACCAGTGCCTGGACTGAGAACGCTGGTGTCTTTTTTTTTTTTCCAGTCGACTTGGTAGTCTCTTCCACACATCCCATACTTCTGAAAGCCCTACAGCCCTGCCCAGCATCCATGCCTGCTGTTTTGTTGACTCTTTGGCCCAGGCTAAGGATCTGGAAATGCAACACCTCCTGAAGAAGCAGCAAGCTTAATACATTCTTAGACAAGGACTTACCAACCCTGCAGTCAGATGATCACATAAATTTATTTTCTAGAGCTATTCATGTTAATATTGCAACTTCGTTATATAATCAATGTAATACAGAATTGTATCAACAGTTGCCACTTTTTTCTACTTTAAATAGCACTATCACTGCCTACAGCCATACCACCCTGAATGCACCCGAACCTCTGATCTCAGAAGCTGCTTTAAAGAAAATATAAAACTTTTGTAAATGGTAAAACTACCCCCAAAACATTGAATACAGATTCAATGCAATTCCTATAAGGATACCCATGACATTTTTCAAAGAAATAGATCAAATACTCTTGAAATTCCTATATACCAGTAACCTCCACCCCCACTCCAAATAGCTAAAGAAATCCTTAGGAAAAAGAAAATGGAAGGCATAACTTTCCCCAACTTCAAACCGTACTACAAAACAGTAGTGATGAAAACAATGTTGTACTAAAATAAAGATACACCCTCACATCAATAGAATAGAATTTAAAATCCAGAGACAGATCCTTGGATATATGGTCAGTTAATCATAAAAAAGAGCAAACAATATGAAGTAGAACAAGGAAAGTCCTGGCAATCACCCCCACAAACTAACTTTAGCACCACCATGGGAAAACTTCCACCTGCCTTGCTTCAGAGACCCATAAGTAAATCTCGAAAGAGATCAGGAGCCACAGTTAATCTCAGACCCACACATGGCTGAGCAGACTGGGGTAAATCAGAGGGGGCCGGGTCAGCCTGGTGCCCGCCCAAGCAGAGCTCCCAGCAGCCACTTGCTTCCACAATCCAAAATCGCCACCATATCCCCAGCCTGACTCCACTGTCTCAGGACACACATCACCAAGAAATAACCTGCTGAAAATTCCGGTATGCCACTTTTGTGACTGAAATCTCCAGGCTTTCTCGGGGTTGGGATGGGCTACCTACCCCCACCTCCCTGTACTTCCAGAAGCTTCGGCAGTCACATCCACATCCCAAAGCTACCAACCAGTTAAAAAGCTATTTCAGCCTTACTGTCCCAATAAAATTACTGAATGCCCTGAGAAAGCTTCATGATTTCTTAGTACCTGTATCACGAACCATAATGCACAAAAGGAAAAGGAGAGAGAGAAAGAGCAAGAAGGAAAGTGCCTCCCATAGAGGGAGGCTGGGGGTGGGGAGTGGGGGATTGGGGGATGGTGGGAGGGAAACAGGTGGTGGGAAATGTACACTGGTGGAGGGATGGGTGCTGGATAATTGTATGACTAAAACCCAATTATGAACAGCTTTCTAATGGTCTCTCATGGATATTCAGGTTTTTTTTTTAATTTTCAAAAGTAATGTTGAGTTCATGCCTAGCTCAATCATATTCATCAGTGGTTAAACAAATAGTAGTACTCCTACATTAAAAAAATACAAATCGCCAAAGGCCTATAAAAAAGTGTTTTATGTTATTCAACATCAGGGAAATACAAATCAAAATAATAATGAGATATCAGCTCACATTACAGAAACTGGCACTTATCAAAAGGAAGGAGAGAGAAAGAGAGAGGATGGGAGAAAGAAAAAAGAAGGGAAGGAAGGAAGAAAGGAAGGAAAGAAGGAAGAAAGGAAGGAAGGAAGGAAGAAAGGAAAAAAGGAAGGAAAGAAGGAAGGAGGGAGGGAGGGAGGGAGGGATGGAAGGAGGACAGAGGAAGGAAGGAAGGAGGACAGAGGAAGGAGGGAAATGGAGAGAGGAAGGAAGGAAGGAAGGACAGCGACAAGGAAGAAGGAAGGAAGAAAGGAAGCAATGAAGGAAGGGAGGGATTTGAAAGGAAGGAAAAGAGTGACACCTCAAACCATCTCCACTGCCATGTAAACTCATCTACCAGCCTGCTCAGTACTCATTACCAGTCTGGACCCTGTGGTAGCAGGTGCTATACCCACCCTTTGGCCCAGAGCTATGACAATCCAGCCCCGAGCAAATTCCTGGTCAAGGGAGTGGCCTCTGCCTTGGTGACCCGAGGCCACTCCTGGGGCAGGAACCCCTCCAGGGCCTGCAGATCATGGGCCACTATTTCCTGTGCCTTCATGAATATTTCTGGGGATCATGAGATGGGAGTGACACCCCGAAATCTCCAGCTCCCCTGATGTTGGTGGAGATGGCAGAACAGTTACTGACCCAATTTTAGTTCTCTCACTCAGTGTCTCAGGGGAGTTCCAGAGCTCCCCCACACCAGGAGAGAGTTTGTACTTAGATATGAGTATCTAATTCCAACAGGACAGCAGTAGACAAGTTGGATTGTGTCTCTTGAGGGTGTGACCTGTACTGGTATCACCCATCTCAGCAGAAACACTGAAGCCTCCATCCCTCCTGTAAGACATTGCTGTGGAGTCCTCACGTGGTCCGTCAGGCCCTCACACATGATAGCCAGGATATGAAAATCACCCAAAAATCCAGAGGAATGGATAAAGAAGGTGTGGAATATAAACGATGCAATACCACTCAGGTAAAAGAAATGATAAAATCAGGCAGGTTTCTGTATCTTGTAAGAACCTGGAAGGTATCATGTTAAGTGAGATAAATGAGAAGGATAACTATCAGATGATTTTACTTATCTGTGTGTGGTGTATAGAGAAAGAAAACAAAGGATGAATCAGCATCAAATTACAACCAACACTTGACTCTGATTTCAGAACTGAGAATATCATGGAGTGGGGAGCATTAAATTGGAGAGGGAATGAAGAGATGGATTGGAAGTAACATATGGACATTGGTTAAGGATCTTGGTGGTGAGATGTGGCCACTAAATACATAAAAACCATAAATATTCACAGTATTTCAAGGGGAAGGAAGGAAGGAAGGAAGGAAGGAAGGAAGGAAGGAAGGAAGGAAGGAAGGAAGGAAGGAAGGAAGGAAGAAGAGAGAAGCAAAAGTTTAACAAAACTTAAAAAATCTTTGACTACAATAGCTAAATATCGGCAGTATGAGAATATGGAAAAGGATGGGTAAATTGATTTTTCTCATTTAAAATAAGGGGGGTTTAATAAAAAATGAAAACTGGATTTTAACTGGTGAACATAACGTAGGAATGATTATTGATCTGTGATCTAGTACACCTGAAATGTCATACTTTTTTATTTTTATAAAGTTGTTTACAATAATTGATTACATTCAATATTCCAGCACCAATTCCAACACCATTACACATTCCCACCATATTTTGAATGATTCCACCCTAATCCCCAAAGCCTGTCCCCAAAGCAAAACCTAAATAATTTATTTTGTATTACTTGTTATGAATAATTTGCTAAAGACGATCCAAAAAAGTTTCCTTAGAAGAGAGTATGTGAAGACTATCACCCTGGAGCCATTAAGCCCTTGTATCGAGTATGAAATATCCTGTGATTGCATTTGCAGTCATGTGCTCCAGGAATTCTAAGATCTTAAATAGAGTGATACAGCTAGAATTAATTTTTTTTTTTTTTGCTTTTGGGGTCACACTCAGCGATGCTCAGGGGTTACTCCTGGCTCTGCACTCAGAAATTACTCCTGGCAGTGCTTGGGGGACCATATGGGATGCTGGGGATTGAACCCGGGTAGGCCGCATGCAAGGTAAATGCCCTATCCACTGTACTATCATTCCGGCCCTAGAATTAAATTAAATCAGAAGGAAGTAAAAAGCCTGAACAGGGCGATCATAGGTAGTGAAATTGAAACAGTAATTGAAATTCCCCAAACACAAAATTACAGGTCCAGACAGGTTCTAGCAAGTTCTACCAAACCTCCAAGAATTTACTACTTTATTCCTCAAGCTTTTCCAAAATATAAAAGAAATAAGAATCCCTCCTAAAGGCATCTGTGAAGCCAATGTTATCCTAATACTAAAATCAGTCTCTATTAAAAAAAAAAAGAAAATATGAGACCAGTATTCCTGATAAACATCTATGAAAAAATACCTGATAAAATCTTAGAGAAATTTATATGACAATATCAAAAAGATGAACCTATGCCATGATGAAGCGGAATTCATTTCAGGGAATAAAAATTGGTTCAACAGACAGAAATCAATTGATGATAGAATACACATATCAACTGAAAGATAAAATTCATAACATCTTATTAATTGATACAGAGAAAACTTTTGACAAGATTCAAAAATCATTTAGGTAAATCACCCTCAACACAGTAAGAGAGAAAGAATGCACCTTCAGCTAGTGATGGCCACATGCTGCCAACCCCACAGCCAACATGACGTTCCGTGGTCCAAAACTGAAAGCCTGCCCATGAGACCAGGCAATGACAAGGATCTCTACTTTCTTCACTGAAAATTGATACCGTTGAAACCACTCTTCATAGCACTCATCTGAGAAAAAAAATTTTTTTAAGTACAAATTGGGGCTGAGGGGAGCCCCGGGGCTCCGTTTCCCCCTGTCCCTGGGCAGCTCCTGGTGGAGCCTTGGGGGGCCGGGCTGGGTCCTCGTGTCCGCGGGCCCGCGGGGATGGCCACGGCTGCTCTTTCCGGTCGGCCGCCCGCCCCATGGAAGCTTTCTGGGAAGCCCCTCAGCTGTGTGGAAAAGGAAAAGGTGCAGCTTGGGGTGCGAGGTGCCGGGAGGGCTGCCGGCCGCTGGACTTAGTCTAACCCCCGCCCCTCCCCCACACCGTGTGAGGCCACGGAGTCCCTGAGGAGGCTGTGACATTTGACCTGAGGAGGCGGTGACATTTGACCTCTGCCCTTTGCCCGGAGGGCTCGCGCCGTGACACGGCGATGCGTGAAGACGAGGAGCCTGAGCACCCCCAGAGCCGCTCTCGCCACACGCACACCCCCCTCTGCACCCGGGCTCGTCCTGAGGGAAATCTCCACAGGTCGCGACCTGTCGCTCCTCCTGGCGGGTCCTGGCGCCCCCCCCCCCCCCGGCCACCCCCTCCCCCAGGAACTCGCCTGGGTTATTTGGGAAAGAGCCTCTTCATCCGTGGAATGATCTGGACGGCCGCACAGCTTCCGTGTTACCCGCCCGTCTCACGTCCAAGCCCGCCCGCACTGGTCTAGAATCTTCTGTGGCGTTGTGGAGCGCCTCGTTTCTGGCGGGTGCCGCTACGCTGCTGGCCTTGGGGGTGATGTCCAGAGTTGGCTGAGGCAGTGCCACAGACGTCACCGCCCCACCCACGCCGGTGCTCGCGCCGGCCCTTCCAGGCGCTGTTCTAGACTCTTGCATCACTTGTGCCCTGTGGTAGCACTGGCCCCCCCCCGGGGCACTCTTCTAGATTCTTCCATCGTGAGAGCCCGAGGCGGCACCGGTCCCTCCAGGCACACTGCTAGTCATTTTCGTTACCTAAGCCCATGGCCCTCTGACCCCACCTGTCCAGTAGCAGCGGGCAGGAGGAGAAGGCAAGGAAGGTGGTTTTCAAGTGGACAGGAAAATTGCCCGATATGAATGAGATGCGTGGGAGCAGGGAGTCAAATTGCTTCTCCTCCCGTCTTCTCCAAGCCAGCTCCTTATGCGTCAAGATTTGAGTTTGTGTAGCGCCTGGCAGTGCCCCACCCTCCCCACCCCCATCTGTGAAGAAGCCCCTTCCCGAAGGCCAGGCACTCCTGTCATCCCGACAGTCAGACTCTTCCTACCTGCTGGAAAGAGCTTGTCAGTTTCATGTTTTCCTGTATGTTACTGCACCCTTTGCTTCCCATAAGCGTGTTCACGTAGAGGGATCTTGCTTCTGAAACCATCGCTAACTGCTACAGGGGGTTGGCTACTGCGCAGGGTGCTAGGGATACTACCTGGGTGCCTGGCTGACAAGTAGGAGATTTATTGGTGAAAGTAAGTCTTGAGAATGACAGCTCCCACTTCAAGGATGCCCTGAAGGGGAAGGGAGGAAAAGGAAAGCAGTGTGATGAGTACTCTCATTAAAGTGCTGACAGGGCCAGAGCAGTAGTATACAGAGAGTGGACAGGTTACTGGTCTTGTATGCCTTGATCTGAGTTCAATCTCTGGAGCACCATATGTCCCCCAAACACTACCAAGAGTGATCCCTGAGCGCAGAGCCAGGAGTAAGCCCTGAGCACCTCTAGGTGTGGCCCCCAAATCCAAAAGTAAGACAAAAAGTAACGAGAGATGACTTGTGCGAATGACTTTGGAGAAGGAACTAAAACTCTACCCAGGAAATAGAATCTGAGCTGAGGTTTGAGGAGTCAGTGTGAATGAGTGAAAGGAGTTGGGAAGAAATGCTCCAGATGACAGGAACAGTTTATGCTGAGGAGCTAAGATATTAGAGGACAGGGTTCTCTGTTGAAGTCCAAAGTAACTGGGGCGCAGGAGCAGCAGCGCCCACGTGGCGTCCGCCATTTTCTAGGACTCACAACCCAGAGGTACTTGCTTGTAGTGACATGGCGGCCAAGAGATCATGGGATGGGGGTGTTACCAGCACACCCTGGGCCCAGATGAGATCCGGAGCAGCTGCGCACGACGTGGCCCCTCTGCTCCTTAAAGACTATGATCTGGGAGGTCTACTAACCCATTTTGACACCCAGAGACTTATAGAAATGCATCTAGACTGTAAACTGAGCTAAAACAACAGAAATCCAAAACTGCGCGGCCGCTATTGCGGCCACATGAACTCCTATAATCTTCATTCTCAGCAATGAAAAACAAACTATCAAATGATGCCTTTTTCAGCAGGTTTGATTGTTGGGGGAAAATTCCAAATAATAATAATCAGTTCTCTGTTGAAATATTGAATGTATCCAAAGTATAGAGAGAATAAAGTGAAGATAATTGGCCACTTAGGTGCGGGGGGGGTGGGGGTGGAGGGAGGTATATTGGGGTTCTTGGTGGGGGAACATGTGCACTGGTGCAGGGATGGGGGATTGATCATTATGTGACTGAGACTTAAACTTGAAAGTTTTGTAAATTTTGTCACAGTTATTCAATAAAATAAAATAAAATAATACAAATTAAAAAAGAAAAAGCTAACCTATCACTATTTTTTTTTTGGCTTTTTGGGTCACACCTGGCAATGCACAGGGGTTACTCCTGGCTCTGCACTCAGGAATCACTCCGGCGGTGCCCAGGGGACCATATGGGATGCTGGGAATCGAACCCAGGTCGGCTGGGTGCAAGGCAAATGCCCTACCTGCTGTGCTATTGCTCCAGCCCCCCATCACTATCTTCATAGACAACCTCAAAAACTTCACTAAAAACAAATGAACCAATACAGAAAGTTATTAGGCTACCCCAAAACCAATACCCAAAATTTGATTTATTTTTACATGCAAATAACAAACTAGAAGAGAAGTCATAAAATAATCCCACTTAAAATGATGTCCAGGGGCTGGAGCCATAGCACCAGGTAGGGCGCTTGCCTTGCACGCAGCCGACCCTGGTTTTCAATTCCCAGCATCCCATACGGTCCCCTGACCACCGACGGGAGTTAATTCCTGAGTGCATGAGTCAGGAGTAATCCTTGTGCATCGCCGGGTGTGACCCAAAAAGCCAAAAAAAAAAGTCTAAAATGTCAAATACCTAGGTATCCACTTCACAAAGAAGGTGAAACAACTACACATAGAAACTGTTACTTTTGAAATAAATAGAAGAGGACGCCAGAAAATAAAAAATTTGGAAGAATTGATGTAAAAATGACTTAATCATTTTATCAATTAACTGCATTTCCCATGAAATTCTGATAAAATTATTCAAGGATCTGGAACAAACTGTACTAAAATTTTAATGGAATCATATAACCCTCTGAGTAGCCAACATCATTCTGAGAAGAAAAAAGATGGGTGATATCATGTTTCCTAATTTTAACTATTATTCCAAATCTATAGTTCTCAAAACAATGGTGCTGACTGAAGACCCACAACCAGACGGATGGAATAAAATTGAGAGTCTGAGAGAAACTCTTGGCTTTATGAACAGTTCATCTATGACAATGGAGCTGGATACATAAATGGAAAGAGATTATAAAGTAAGGGAGAACAGGGCATCCAATGACAGATGAATAATCCAGTGACAGTGAATAATGAAGGTATGACACATCCATACACAATAGACTACCACTCCGCTGAAATAAATGATAAAATCAGGGAGCTTTCGACAACTTTCTGGAGCCGGAGAGAATCATATTAAGTGAGATAAGTCAGAAGAGAAGGACAAATATCATATGTCTCACTTATCTGTAGTGCATGGAGAAAGAAAACAAAGGATTAGACAGCATCTAATGACAACACAGTCTGGGCCTTGGGTTTCAGAACTGAGATACCAGCTAGGGGGACATTATACGGCAGAGGGAAGGATGAGATGGATTGGAAGGAATATAAGGGCATGGGTGGAGTTTCTTGGATGGCGCTTTGGTCACTGTGCGAGATCTGGAGGAGCAATCAAACCACAGCAGGGACTCCCCGAAACCAGGCTCTCTCCAGAGAACACTGAACCCCTACTAGAGGCCCTGGGCTGAGCTGTCCTGAACCACCCCAAGTGTGCTGTGTGAAACCCACCACCCCCCCTGGACAGTGCCCCCCAGTCGGCCACATTCCTCTGAGGTGGCTGGAGCTCAGAGGCGCAAAGGACTAGGAAAGGGCTGGAAGTAGTGACCCCTGACCTGCCCACGGCCTGCCTGGTCTCACTGCTTGATGTCTGGGTGTCTTCCCATCTGTCCATCTGTCTGTCTGACTGCTGAGCTGTGGTATTGTCCATCAGAAGGCAGCACAGCTGAGGAGCCCCCTGAGGAGGAGAACTCCCAAGTCAAGAGGACCAGCTGTGTCCACCAGGGCTCAGGGGGCCTCCCCAGACTGTGGTCAGCCTGGCCGAGGGCAGCCATGTGCTGGAGAGGGGGCATAGACCTGGCCACCAGGCTGGGGGAGGGGGGCTGCACCATTCACTGCAGCTCCTGGGAACTGGGAGGTGGGGGGCTGCCCGCTCTGACCATGCGCAGACATGGGCTTGAGCAGGGACAGGGACAGGGCTGGGTCAGCACCTGCCACCAAGTAGGAGGGGGAGCACCACAGTGCCCCAGGCCAAGAGGACAAAGCTCCCTTCCTCTGCCACCCCACACAGACCCCTAGGGTGCACAGGCAGAGAGTCCAGGGGCCAGACCCAGGGGACGTGGGGTCTGAGCCAGGAGATTCCCCGGCACAGCAGCCCCCAGCCCCCCACATTAGTTCTCCAAGAGCTCCAGCAGCTGGGCCTCATACTTCTCCTTGGAGGGTCGCTGCGGGCAGGCCAGGCCGTTGTTGGGAGGCAGCATCCTGTGGTAGCGCCTCCAGTCCCCTTTGCAGAAGACTCGGGGGTAGCGGTTCAGTGTGAAGTGCATATCCGAGGACACGTAGGGGCTGACGAACTCGGGCGAGCCCGCGCTGTCGCCCCGGGTCAGCAGGCGGCCGCGGCGGTTGTAGCAGCAGAGCTGGGAGCTCAGGGTGCGGCTGCCCTCCTGCCGCAGCGAGCGCAGGCAGCGGTGGGCCGAGGGGTGGTAGAAGAGCACGTGCTCCTCCACCTCGCTGGCATCCTTCCAGCTGAACGTGTGGTTCAAACGCGCATCGAACACGGTGGCCACGCCGCCACCCAGGGCCTCTTCAGGATGCCTGCACGGGCAGCTGGGCAGGTCCGCCAGGGTCACCAGCAAGTACTGGATGAAGGAGTGGTTGCTGGAGCGCAGCCAGCTGTCACATCTGTCGCCCTCTGCAAGGGAGGCGGGGGAGCAAGCGGTCAGCCAGCGGGTAGGAGGACAGTGAGGCAGGGGAAGTCCTGGGCCCCACTGGGGCAAAGCTGCAGCTTGGCTGGGCCTTCGAGGTGGGAGGGACCCACCAGGCGGGGAGTAGCTGACAGATAAGGGCACCCACGCACCCCAGGACACTTGAACAGGAGCCCTGCAGCGGATGGAGCTCGCCCCGGGCTGACTAGGGCCTGGAGGCCCCTCTGTGCAGGACAGGTCATTCAGAGGCTGCGTGGGAGGATCCCAGAGTCCTTGGGGGTAGGGGACAGGGATGGGACTCTGAGCTGGTGGCTGAGAGGCTGCAGTATTTCCCCACTGGCCACTCTGGCTCTGAAGTCCCACAGTGCAGGTGCGTGCACAGCCTCGCAGCCCTGCTCCCCGCTGACCCGGGCTCTCAGCCCCTGTCCCACCCCCATTGCCATCAAGGGCCTCAAGAGCCTCAGATGGGGTCAGACAGAACATGGGACTCACCGGAGTTGCCATGGATGACCCTGACCTCAGGGACGGGTCCTTGCAGCTCTGCAAACCTCATCCCAGACTCGGCCTCGGCACCGTCTTCCTCATGCGTGTGGCTGCCGTGTCCCAAGTCCCTGAGCTTTGCTACAAACATGTCCCTGAGCTCTGAGACGGAGAGGGCCTTCCCAGCTCCAAGGAGGGGGCTTCCCTCACGGCCATCCAGGAAGCGGGGCCGGAAAGTCCCTTCGATGTTCAGACTGCTGTGGGCAACCGGTGTTGGAGCAGGCCTGGCCGGCCCCTCCGGTTGCTGGTCCTCTCCTGTGTCCACGGCCCCCTGCATGGGACAGAGATGGAGAGTGACAGAGGCTGACGGCAGCCCAGTGCAGAGGGCAGCGAGACGGCCCCCTTGTTCCTTCAGACCAGCTCATTCTCTCGAGCCCATCTTGGTCCCCCAGGACTCAAGGGTTGAGGGGTCAGAGCTGGGGAGCCAGGACAGCTCCGTGGGACTCTAGGACAGACCTGCCCCCTTAGCAGAAGCTGCTCTGCATCCCGGCTCCCCCAGCAGCTGTGACCCCACCCCCACCTCAACTTTCCTCATGGAGGCCGAAGTGAAGAGCAACAGCGCAGGAGTGTTACTAGCCCCGCGTGCACTGTCCCTGTGGCCAGGAGAACGGAAACAGTGGCGTGAAGGGCTGTGCATGGGGACTTCATCCCCTTACAGGCACGGGACCTAATCTGGGCCTCCAAAGGCAAGGAAGTCCTCCCCTCTGACCTGGACCCCACACCCCAACACTGAGCTTCAGAGCAATGCCCAGCTGCTGGGAACTAGCATAAGGCACAAACCCAGTGTGGGTGAAAGTAGCATCATTGTATCACTGTCATGCCCTTCGTTGCTCATCAATTTGCTCCAGCAGGCACCAGTAACGTCTCCATTGTGAGACTCGTTACTGTTTTTGGCATATCGAATACACCACAGGTAGCTTGCCAGGCTCTCCGAGAGGGGTGGAGGAATCGAAACTGGGTCGAAAGTAGCATAATATAAGAAAATAGAAAATTTCAAATTTCACCCCCTCTGATAATGTGGTGATTAAATCCAAGATTTGGGAGGTGGATTTTAGATTCCGGGCACAAAATTCAAGGCCTCCCACGAGCTCTGTCACAGATTTTACCCACATGGTCACACATAGCTACATCTATGTGCACACACACATTCACAGACAAATTTACAGGTTTAAGGTGTAACATAGAGTCTTTTGTCTGTTTTTGTCACACTGGTGGTACTTTGGGGCAGTTCCCATTCCTTCTTTCATTCCTTTTTGGTGTGGGGGGGTCACTGTCACTGTCATCCCATTGCTCATCAGTTTGCTCAAGCAACACCAGTGATGCCTCCATTCTTAGACTTATTGTTAGACTTACTGTTTTTGGCATATCGAATACGCCACGGGTAGCTTGCCAGGCTCTGCCATGCAGGCGGGATACTCTCAGTAGCTTGTCAGGCTCTCTGAGAGGGGCAGAGGAATCGAACGTGCGCCAGCAGCTTACAAGGCAAACGCCCTACCCACTGTGCTATTGCTCCAGCCCTTTTTGGGGTGTTAGGGGGTAAACCCAGTGATGCTCAGGGGTAGTCCTGGCTCTGCACTCAGGAATTTCTCCCGGTGGTCCAAGGGACATTATAGGGTGTTGGGGATCAGGCTCAGGTTGGCCGTGTGCAAGCCAAGCACTCTACCCACTGTATTATCTCTCCAGTCTCATTAGTTTGCATTTCTGAGCTTGAGGTCACAGCAGGTGGCACTCAGGAGCACAAGCAGTGGCATGCACTGGGCCTGGACCTCATACATACTGACATTAATTCTAGCACTGAGCACCCCCAGGCTGAGGGTTCCGGGGCGTAGGGCCACAGGGCCAGAGCCTGCCTGCACACATGAGACCTCGAGTTGGATCCCAGCTCCACCCACAAGAGCGTGGTTCTGGCAGCTCTGACATCTGGGCCAGCAGAGCTGGCACTCAGTGCACGTGCAAGTGCAGCTTCCTCTCGACCACTCAGCTCCTCCGTGCTCTCATCCAGAAAAAGGTTCTGCCCCCGCCAGACCCTCTTATCCCTCCTCCCAGAGAAGGGGCTGGAGCGATAGCACAGCGGGTAGGGGGTTTGCCTTGCATGCGGTCAACCCGGGTTTGATTCCCAGCACCCCATACGGTCCCCTGAGCACTGCCAGAAGTAATTCCTGTGCAGAGGCAGGAATAACACCTGTGCATTGCTGGGTGTGACGCAAAAAGAAAAAGAAAAACCAAAACACCACACACATCTCCTCCCGGAGAAGCCGGGGGCCAGGACCCCACCAGCAGGGACCTGGTGCACCTGCAGTATATTGGGGGGGCCTGCACTGGGGGCAAAGCTGGGTGGTGTCAGAGTCTGTCGGGCATGATAGGAGAAGCTGCCTAGCCAGAGTGCATCACCTACGACCCCCAAAATATAGACCCAGGTAGGGAAAAGCTCTGGGGGTGGGGGGTGGCGCTCAGGTGCAAGAATGGCAGAAAGCGGGACTCTCCCGGACGAGCTTCCCGGGAGCCAAGGCACCATGGACTGTCCCTTTGGCGTGAGACCCTGAGCCAGGAGCTATGCAGAGGGCATAAGGAGGGGACACTCCACGTTGGGAGCACAGGAAGTGCTCAGCAGGATACCATGCAGTGCTCTGCGGCAGCCACACTAGGCCAGAGGCGGGCTCTACTCTTCCTGGGACGGTCCATCTCTCCTGTGGCTCTACTGGGCCCTTCTCTAGGGACACCAGGGCCCAGGTGATCAGTGCCCTCCCGGGCCCAGAGACTCTCCCTCCCCCAGCCCCTCTCCAGTCCTCACGTCGCACCTGTCCCTAACCCCGCTCACAGCACCCAACCACGTGCACCAGCACCCCATACGGTCCCCTGAGCACTGCCAGAAGTAATGACTCCCCAGCATCTCCAAGTACCGGGTCAACATCAAGGTCTCCCACCCCTCATTTGGGCCACCCTCTACCTATGCCCTGGCCTTGCCTCCACTCACCCCCACAGGCCTGTCTCTCAGATTTCACTTCAGAGGCTGCACCCTGAAGTCACGGGGTTCAGCCCTTGGCAAGCCTGGATGAAACTCAGGCAAGTTTCCTGGAGTGTCCCCGAACCAGCCCTCACAGTGTGCACCTAGGCACATGGGCTTCAGGAAAGGCTTGTTCAGGGTGAGCCGTTAGCGTGGGTGCAGCAGGCTGTCTGTTTTATTTCTGCCTCTGCTCTCAACTGAGCTACAGCTCCTCACACACTGCAGTCTCCAACAATGCACCGCAAGGTTCCCCTCTTACCGTCATTGGGGGGTTCCTGAGCAGGACTCTCGGACTCGGGGGCTCCTTCACAGGGACCCCGCAGACAGCGCCCAGCAGCAGTGTGAGCAGCAGCATCGGACCCAGGGGGGGCTGCGCTCGTGGGGTGACCGGAAGCCTCATCTCGTCAGTGCTCCTTGGGGGACTCAGCGCCTCTCCAGTGCTCTGTGACCTGCCAGGGCTGGTGCTGGACCTTTTCTGCCCTGGGGAGCAGCCGTGGGCGGGGCCACACCCACCTTGCTGCCCACCTCTCCCCTACCCCCAGGGCCTGCCCTGCCCAGCCCTGATCAGTACCAGGATGGTCTCCCTGCCAGCCCCCCGGGGCTCTCAGCTATCAGGACCTGTCTGGGCCCCTGGGCAGTGCCCTGATTCCTGGCCGAATCTGCCTCGGGCCCTGCCTCAGGGCTGTCACATTGCAGACATAGCAAATTCCTGGTCAGGAGGTGTGGCTTCGGACCCAGCACCTGTTCCCTCCCCAGTGACCACCCCCCCCACCCCAAGGCCCCTCCTGGGCAAGGACCCCAAGACCCAGATTGTGGAACAATGTTTCCTATGCCTCCAGGAAGATTTCAGGGGGAACAAGGCCTCAGAGGACTCCCTCCCCCAAACTCCTGCACTTCCTCTCTGCAGCTGGACATGAGAGAACACAAACTCAGACAGAGCACCCAATACCAGCGGGACACTAGGAGACAAGTTGGAATGTGCCACATCTGTCTGGGTGTTATCCATCTCAGTAGAAAAACAAAACAAAACGGGGTATCTATTTTCCTCCCTCGGGGCACACCTGCGGGGTGTTCACATGGCAAGCACATGGTCACCACTTAAATCTCCAGGAGGGATAAAGAGGGATAAAGATCTAGAGTCTGAGGGCGCAAGCCATCGAATTGGCCTGGAGTTTGGGGATGTCAGAACTTGGCGCTCAGTGACCCGTCAGGCAGGGTTGGGCTCCGGGAAAGTCAGTGTGGGCAGTGGAAGGCATCAGGGTGGGGCCATCGCTGGCCCAACCAAGGAGCCTGGGGCCGCTGAGCCTCGGGGCAGGGACTGCAGATCCCACAGGGTGCCTGGAGGGGACATAGGCAGGGCTACCTGAGATGTGGAGGACTGGGCAGAGGGAGCAGCTTTGTGGGTGAGGGGCATGGATCTGACCCCCACCCCATGGGCAGCAGCATAGCCCAGACGGGTGGGTTTGCAACGGTGCTGGCCCGGTGGATGGGGCTCCTGCCTCTGGGACACATGGAGGAGCTGATGGCATGGAGAGTTCCTAGACTCTGTGTTTGTTGTCTGGAGGAACATGTGCAAGTGTGCAGTGTGTGTATGTGTGTGTGTGTGTGTGTGTGTGTGTGTGTGTGTGTGTGTGTGTGCATGTTCCTGCTCTCAGTATGAGGAGCAATAAAAATCCGTGAAGAGGGGCTGGAGCGATAGCACAGTGGGTAGGGCGTTTGCCTTGCACGCGGCTAACCTGGGTTTGATTCCCAGAATCCTATATAGTCCCCCAAGCACCGTCGGGGTAATTCCTGAGATGCATAACCACTAAGCATCACCGGGTGTGACCAAAAAAGAAAAAAAAATAAGAAGAAAAAATGTGTAGAAACAGCTGGAGGGCTGTGGCCTTTGGCATCAGGGAGGTTAGGAGGGGGTGGCACTCGGAAAATGGAAGACTGAAAGGGCCTCCCCAAAGGCCCCTCTCAAGGAGTTTTCAGCCCGCAGACCAGTGTACCTGTGAATTTCATCACTTGGCATGTCTTCTGAGATTAGTTGTGGATCTGTAAAGCTGAGCCCTTTATACGGTGATGGCTGTGGGACCTGCTTTTTCTTTTGCAACGTTGGGGTGGCATACACAGTCTCACACATGCAGGATAAGAAGCATACCGCTGACCCCAAAACCCAGCCCCAATAATATAACCTTTTCAAAGAACTAGTTACTTAATTTTTATTTTGTTTATTGGACAAGATAAAATATTGAGGAAGAATTCTGGCCTTAAGCACATCTTACCTGAAAGTCAACTAGAAAGCTAGAGCATAATTTTTTGTTTTAATGTAGTAGTACTGCTATTTATTCAGCCATTGATTAAGCTGATTGGATTGGGTGTGAACTCCACATTACCTTTTTTTTATTCAGAATGTTAATTTTATTTTATTATTTTTTATTTTTAATCATTTTTTAATCACTGTGAGATACAGTTACAAAGCTTCTCTGTTTGAATTTCAGTCCTACAATGATCAACCACCCAACCCTCCACCAGTGCACATCTTCCACCACCAAGGTCCCCAGTATCCCCCCATCCCACCCCACCTCCTGTCTCTATGGCAGACGATCTCTCCCATACTCTCTTTTGTATTGCTCGTTACGAACAGCAGATGTTGCATGGCTACAAAAGCAGCCACATGTCCTGGAATTCTAAAATTGTAGATAATTAGGGTCTGGAGAAATCTCTGCAATTAGCTGCTTGGTTCAGAGATTCCTTTGTGTGTCTCTGGATCGTAGCCATGAACAGTTTAAGTAGTAGCAGGAGATAGTCTGTGGGCCTGACCTCCAGGGTCCCATGGAGATGGGTGGGATTAGAAGGTCAGACCCATCCCTATCCCTTGAGGCCTGGAGTTTGCCATCACCGAACCTGCATATTTGCACTTCTCATTAGGTACTGGAAGTTGGCAGCTGCCAGGGGTGTTAAGAGACAGGTAGAGGGTCGATGCCTGCCCCTGTCTGAGGCACCTGGGTGAAGTCAGCCTGGCTTAAAGTCCGGAGTAATCTCTATAGTGAGCTGCTCGGTTTGGAGATTCTTTTGTGTGTCTCTGAGCCACGGCAGTTAAGGAGCTTAAGTAGAAGCCGGAAGCAGTTGTGGGCATGACCTCCAGGGTCCCATGGGCACAGGGGGATGAGAGGGACCGGCGCATCCCCTATCCCTTGAAGCCTGACATTTGTCGTCACTGAACCCGTGTACCTGCACTTCTCATTGGGTTCTGGAAGTTGGTGGCTGCCGGGTTTTTTGGGGAGCAGGTGGAGGGATGATGCCTGCCTGCCCCTGTCTGAGGCACCCCGGGGAAGTTGGACTGGTATCTCTGCAGCGAGCTGCTCAGTTCGGAGATTCTTTTGTGTGTCTCTGGATCATGGTTCTTGTTTCCATCTTTTCCAGAGAAATAAGCTATTGGTATATGCCCTGCAGGGCGTACCCATTCACCCGCAGCACGCTGTGCTGTTGGCCCTCACTGTGGCTTTTGATCTTTATTGAGATTCATGGGTCTCTGAAATAAGTTCAACAAATGAACTTGTATTGCTGAGCAGGAGGTGGTTGGTGGATGTGGCTCCCGCATACCTAACTTTTGGCCATTTAATTTCTTGGAAAACTTAACCCCAAGTTGTTGGGGTCTGGCCAACAGCACAGCAGTAATTTGGCGGTATCAGGAAGCCTGAAGGCACCACCAGGCTGCTGATGGACTTGCCCCGCAGGTACAGGTTGACCTGCTGGTGGCACCATACCCCCCCACCAACGGGTCATTTCTAATGATCAAGCAATATGTACACCAAGAAGAACTCACCCTCCTAAACTTATATGCACCTAAGGAGGGACAAGCAAAATACTTAAAAAAAACTGCTAATAGACTGAAAGGAAGAAATTTATAGCAGAACAATGGTAGCTGGAGACATCAACATTTTTCTGTCACCTCTTGATAGATCAACTAGACTAAAACTCTGCAAGGAAATATTGCAGTTGAAGGAAAGAATCAAAAAAGGAGTTTAGTATCTATCTGTCTGTCTATCTGTCTAACTATCTATCTGTCTGTCTGTCTATCTATGTGTATGTGTGTATGGCTTTTCATCCCCAAAAGCTGAGTATGCATCATTCTCCAAAGCACATGGGACATTCTCCAAGACAGTCCACATGTTTGGCCATAAAACATACTTCCACAAATATAGAATAATAGACTATAAGACTAACCCCCAAGAATAGTAGAAATAAGTACCAGGAGGTTGTCTCCATGGCTTGGAGGCTGGTCTCTCATTCTGGGCAACTCAGGGAAGGGAACACCAAGTAAAATGTGGTTGGAGGTCATGTGGGGGAAGGGTGATGCGGGCCGAATATAGACAAGAGACTGAACACAATGGCCACTCAACACCTTTATTGCAAACCACAACACCTAATCAGAGAGAGAGAACAAAAGGGAAGACCCTGCCAATGTGGCAGTGGCGGGTGGGGGGAGACGGGACTGGGGAGGGTGGGAGGGATGTTGGGTTTACTGGTGGTGGAGAATGGGCACTGGTGAAGGGATGGGTTATCAAACTTTGTATGGGGGAAACATGAGCACAAAAATGTATAAATCTGTAACTGTACCCTCACGTTGACTCACTAATAAATAAATTTTAAAAATTTTAATAAAAAAACATACTTCCACAAAATCAAGAGGATGGAAATTGAATCAGATATCTTCTCAGATCATGATGTATGGAGGTCAATCATAAACCAAAATGGAGAAATAACTTAAACACCTGGAAATTAAGTAGCTCACTACTGAACAACCCATGGTCAGAGAGGGAATCAGAGAGTAAATCAAGAATTTGAGACAAATGAAAATGAGAACACGAGCTACCAGAACTTTTGGGACAAAGCAAAAGCAGTGTTAAGCTGAGAAAGCTCACTGCTTTACAAAGCATTCATCAGGAAGAAAGGGCCCAATAAGTAACCTAATTACACAGCTTAATAATCTGGAAAAAAATAACAGAGTCCAAAGAAGGCAAGAGGAAAAAATAATAAAACTTAGAACAAAAATAGAGGAATTGGAATTTTTAAAAAAAGCTCAAAAGATTAATAAAACCAAGAGCTGGTTCTTTGACAAAAATCACTTGCATCACTTGTCATACTGTTGATCTTCGATTTGCTTGAGAGGGTGCCAGTAACATCTTCATTTGTCCCTGTCACATGCTCGTGTAGTCCAATGATATCTGTTCGCTCCAGGAATAGGAAGAGCCTCAAACCATTCATTCAGGGTTTTGACGAAGAAGTCTGACTATCTCATTGGTGGGCAGCCACATAGACTTTTGACATCCCGTGCAATCTAGTCAGCAACAGCTCTAGTCCAGTGGTCATCTCTGAATCACATTATGTATCCGGCCCATCTGATTTTTGATGCCTTGGCAAATGAGACAGCGTCCCTGATTCTTGACCGTTGAAGGAGGTTGGAACTCCGGATTCCTTCTCAACAAAAATAAGTACGATCAATAAAACACTAGCAATGAGAGAGGTGTTTGAGGCCAGAACAATAGTATAGTGGCTAAGGCACTTGCCTTGCACACAGCTGATCCAGGTTCAACCCCTTGTACCCCATATGGTATCCCGAGACTGCCAGAAGTGATCCCTGAGAGCAGAGCTGGGAGTAAGCCCTGAGCATTGCTGGGTGTGGCACCCCCAAAAAAAACCAAAAAGGAGAGAATAAGAGAGAGAAAAAAAAACCAATTAACTGAATTAGAAATGAAAGAGAAGACATCCCAAAAAATATGACAAATTCAAAGGATCGTCAGGAATTACTTTGAAAATATTTATGCTATGAAACAGGAGAACCCGGGAAAAGGGATAATTTCTTATGCTCCTATAAACTACCAAGGTTGAGCCAAGAAGATATGGAACACCTGAACAGAGCTATCACTACCAAGGAAATCAAAAAGAAATCAAAATCCTCTCCCCCCAAAAAATCCCAGGCCCATACTAGTTCACTAGTAAGTTCTTTCAAACCTTTAAAGAAGAGCTACTACTAATCATTCTTCAGTTCCCTCAAAGAAACAGAAACACTCCCAGTTTCTGGAAGCAAACATTTTCCTGCTACCAAAAGCAGAAAGAGATTTCAAAAAAGAGAAATACAGACCCCTACCACTGAGGAGCATAGATGCAAAGTATTTTGCTCAAAAAATACTAGCAAATTAAATCCAATTATTCACCAGGAGGATCATACACCATGACCAAAGGAATACATCCCAGGACCTCAAGGATGGTTTAACACACATGAGTAAATCAATGTAATACACCATATTATGAGAAAAAATAAAAATCACATGATTGTATCAATAGATACAGAGAAAACATTTGAAAGATCCAACACCCATTCATGATAAAATAAAAAAAAAACCTCTTAATAATATGGGACTTGAGGGAAATTTTCTCAACATATCAAAGTCATTTGCCTCAAACCCACAGCAAACATTATATCCAATGGGAGAAAACTAAAAACCTCCACTGTAAGATCAGGCACAAAACAAGGTTGCCAGCTCTTATTCATAACTTCTATTTAATATAGTCCTAGAAGTACTTGCCACAGCAATTAGGTAAGAAAAAAGATAGTGAGGTTATCCTAATAGGAAAGAAAGAAATCAAGCTTTCACTCTTGAGGATGACATGATACTATATTTTAAAAAATCTTAAAGATTCTACAGAAAAGCTCCTAGAGATAATAAATTGGTACCGCAAAAGTAGCTGGATACAAAATCAACACATAACATTACATTGTTTTCCTCTGTGCAAATAATTAGAGAGATTTAAAATCCAATCCTTGTGCCTCAGAAAATCAACAGTGCAGGCCAGACTGATAGTACAGTGGGGAGGGCATTTGCCTTGCATGCGGCCAACCCTGGTTTAAGCCCTGGCATCCCAGGTGATCTCCCAAGCACTGCCAGGATTAATTTCTGAGTTCAGAGCCAGAAGTAATCCCTGAGCATCGCTGAGTGTGACTGCCCCCTCCACCCGTAAAATAAAAGTCAAAATAAATAAATAAATAAATAAATAAATAAATAAATAACATTTTTTTTTAAAGAAAGAAAATCAGCTGTGCCTATGAATCAGTTTAGCTAAACAGGTGAAAGACACATAAAAAAATCTACAAAACATTATTTCAAGAACTAAAAGGTGCATGAGGAACAAGAAACACATCTCTTGCTTATGGGTTTGGAGGATTAATATCGTTAAACTGACAAAGTAGACTTCAGCCCCAGCAGTCCCTCCCAGCATCCATGTCTGCCTCATGCCAACCCACTCACCAGCCTGTTCCACCAAACCCTGACTGAATTTCTCAGAAGATGCACACCAAACACCTAAGACTTACAAAATGGCCGGCCCTCACTGCTGAAAAACCCAGAGAGCCAACAGGAGACAGACGGGCTGAACCAAGGCTCCGACAGCAGCACCCATCCCCACCACTGCAGCTGCACCAAGGGCTCAACTCCACCACCTCAGAATATTCTCTGCAGAGACACCAACCTCCAAATAATCTCAGGTACCAGCTACCGAGAGTATCTCGCTCACACAGCAGAGCCTGGCAAGGTACCATGCCAAAAACAGTAGCAACAAGTCTCACAATGGAGACGTTACTGGTGCCCGCTCGAGCAAATGGGTGAGCAGTGACAGTGATACAGTGATACCAGTGCCTGGACTGAGAACGCTGGTGTTTTTTTTTTCCAGTCGACTTGGTAGTCTCTTCCACACATCCCATACTTCTGAAAGCCCTACAGCCCTGCCCAGCATCCATGCCTGCTGTTTTGTTGACTCTTTGGCCCAGGCTAAAGATCTGGAAATGCAACACCTCCTGAAGAAGCAGCAAGCTTAATACATTCTTAGACAAGGACTTACCAACCCTGCAGTCAGATGAAACAGTGATCACATAAATTTATTTTCTAGGGCTATTGATGTTAATATTGCAACTTCGTTATATAATCAATGTAATACTAGAATTGTATCAACAGTTGCCACTATTTTCTACTTTAAATAGCACTGCAGCACTGTCTACAGCCTTACCACCTTAAATGCGCCGGATCATGTCTGATCTCAGAAGCTGCTTTTAAGAAAATATAAAAAAAATTCTGTAAATGGCAAAACTACCCCCAAAACATTGAATACAGATTCAATGCAATTCCTCTAAGGATACCCATGATATTTTTTTAATTTAAATTTTATTAAATCACCATGTGGAGGGTTACATAGTTCTCAGGATTATGTCAGTTATACAGTACTCAAACACCCTTCCCTTCACCCATGCCCATATTCCATCACCAACCACCCCATTATACCTCCCGCCCCCTCCCGCCCCCCCAGTCCCCGCCCTTGTAAGTGATAAGTTTCACTTCGTTTATGCTTTATCTTGGTTACAGTCCATGTTTCAACACATAACTCATTATTGTTGCTAGGGTTTCCCCCCCAAAAAGAAAAGACAGTCCCACTGTCAAGGAAGCATTTGATGGCTCTCCATTGCTGAGAATGTAGAGATATTAAGTCCCGCTGTTTGTTACATAACTTTTCTATTTTTTCCCCCCTCGTCCCGCGCCACCGAGATCACGCCTGTTTAGTAATCACCACGCTGCCTGACAAAGGGAAAACAAACCAAAAAAGATGGTTATTTCTCGTCATCAGCCGGCGTGGGGCTCTGGCTTAGTTGATAGTCTGGTAGAATGTCTGCAAGCAGTTTCTGGAACCAAAAGTAATACGCTGGTATCGGCCCTGGCTCAAGATTCCACCAGCATCCCGTTGTTCCAAGTACATAATAATTTATTCCCTTGTATCCCATTCCCACGCCACCAGGTCCATGTCAGCTTAATGGACATCATACTATGGTTAACGCCACGCCGCGTTTCTTCCCGAGAAAGAAGGGCATTTCTTCTCAGCCGGCGTGGGGATATGGCTTAGTTCAGTCTATAGAGATGGCTACCACTTTGGTAGCCTTCAATATTTCAGCAAAAGACTTACTATTCTTGTTAGGATTTCCCACCAAAGTCCGACCCGTTAAAAGGGAACCATTTCATATTGGTGATGATTAAATGACAATAGGTTGCGCGGCCATGGCAGCGGCCTCGCGGCTTTGAATTTCTGTATAAAGTCCAGGGAAAGTACAGCCAGAAATTACACGTTGCTACAAACTTTAACCCTATTATGATCCCCCCAAAGTCCAACCCATTACAAAGGAACCATTTCATATTGCTGATGATTAGATGACATTAGGCTGCCGAGGCCGCGCGGTTTAGGGTTTCTATATAAAGTCCAGGGAAAATTCTGCCTAAAATTCTATCGCTACAATCTTTTACCCTTCAACAAAAAACTCAGTACTATCGTTTGGAGTTTCCCCCCACGGTAAGCCCTGCCAAAAAGGAACATTTACACGTTGCTGACAATCAAGAGATATTAGGTCGCGCGGCTGCTATCGCAGCTGCGTGGTTTTGGATTTCTATATGAGGTCCAGGGAAAATTCTTTTGGTAATTGCATCACTCGCTGGCAGCACCTGGGCCAGAAGCTCCGAGCACACAGTTTGGAGGCATATTGGGGGCACCGCTCGTGTCCAAAGTGGTTCAGTTGCCTCCGGGGTCGATCTCGCTCGGGGCCGGAAAGGAGCGTCCCCACATGGCTCTGTGCTTAAATGTCGGCCGGCACAGGGCGGATCCGGAAGTCCCGCCCATCGGCTATCCTGGGCTTCCTGTATAGTCTAAAAACCGGCTATTGCCTTGCTGCGTTCAAAAAGAAAGAGTTGAGAGAGAAAAGACCATACCCTGCTGGCAGCGCCTGGGCCAGAAGCTCCGAGCACACAGTTTGGAGGCATTTTGGGGGCGCCGCTCGTGTCCAAAGTGGTTCAGTTGCCTCCGGGGTCGATCTCGCGCGGGGCCGGAAAAAGAAATAGATCGAATACTCTTTGAATTCCTACAAACAGTAACCTCCACCCCCACTTAAAATAGCTAAAGAAATCCTTAGGAAAAAGAAAATGGAAGGCATAACTTCCCCCAGCTTCAAACTGTACTACAAAACAGTAGTGATGAAAACAATGTTGTACTAAAATAAAGATACACCCTCACATCAATAGAATAGAATTTAAAATCCAGAGACAGATCCTTGGATATATGGTCAGTTAATCATAAAAAAAGAGCAAACAATATGAAGTAGAACAAGAAAAGTCCTGGCAATCACCCCCACAAACTAACTTCAACACCACCATGGGTGCCCTTCCACCTGCCTTGCTTAAGAGACCCATAAGTAAGTCTTGAAAGAGATCAAGAGGGGCTGGAGAGATAGCACAGCGGGTAGGGCATTTGCCTTGCACGTGGCCGACCCGGGTTCTAATCCCAGCATTCCATATGGTCCCCTGAGCACCGCCAGGGGTAATTCCTGAGTGAAGAGCCAGGAGTAACCCCTGTGCATCGCCGGGTGTGACCCAAAAACCAAAACCAAAAAACAAAAACAGAAAGAGATCAAGAGCCACAGTTAATCTCAGATCCACACATGGCTGAGCAGACTGGGGTAAATCAGAGGGGGGCAGGTCAGCCTGGTGCCCGCCCAAGCAGAGCTCCCAGCAGCCACTTGCTTCCACAATCCAAAATCGTCACCATATCCCCAGCCTGACTCCACTGTCTCAGGACACACCTCACCAAGGTATAACCTGCTGAAAATTCCGGCATGCCTGTTTTGTGACTGAAATCTCCAAGTTTTCTCAGGGTCGGGATGGGCTACCTACCCCCACTTCCCTGTACTTCCAGAAGCCTTGGCAGTTACATCCACCTCCCAAAGCTGCAAACCAGTTAAAAAGCTATTTCAGCCTTACTGTCCCAATAAAATTACTGAATGCCCTGAGGAAGCACTATGACCTCTTAGTACCTGTATCACGAACCATAATGCACAAAAGGAAAAGGAGAGAGAGAGAGCAAGAAGGAGAGTGCCTCCCATAGAGGGAGGCTGGGGGTGGGGAGTGGGGCATTGGGGGATGGTGGGAGGGAAACAGGTGGTGGGAAATGTACACTGGTGGAGGGATTTGTGCTGGATAATTGTATGATTAAAACCCAATTATGAACAGCTTTCTAATGTTCTATCTCATGGATATTCAATTTTTTTAAATTTTCAAAAATCATGTTGAGTTCATGCCTAGCTCAATCAGTTTCATCAATGGTTAAATAAATAGCAGTGCTCCTACATTTAAAAATATACAAATGGCCAAAGGCATATTAAAATGCTTTATACCACTCATCATCAGGGAAATACAAATCAAAACCATAATGAGATATCAGCTCACATTACAGAAACTGGCACTTATTAGAAGGAAGGAGAGAGAAAGAGAGAGAATGGGAGGAAAGAAGGAAAGAAGGAAGGAAGGAAGGAAGGAAGGAAGGAAGGAAGGAAGGAAGGAAGGAAGGAAGGAAGGAAGGAAGGAAGGAAGGAAGGAAGGAAGGAGGACAGAAGAAGGAGGGAAACGGAGAAAGGAAGGAAGGAAGGACAGCGACAGGGAGGAAGGAAGGAAGAAAGGAAGCAAGGAAGGAAAGGAGGGATTAGAAAGGAAGGAAGAGAGTGACACCTCAAACCACCTCCACTGCCATGTAAACTCACCTACCAGCCTGCTCAGTACTCATTACCAGTCTGGACCCTGTGGTAGTGGGTGCTACACCCACCCTTCAGCCCAGAGCTATGACAATCCAGCCTCGAGCAAATTCCTGGTCAAGGGAGTGGCCTCTGCCTTGGGTCATCTTCCCTTCCCAGTTGACCCGAGGCCACTCCTGGGCAGGAACCCCCCAGGGCCTGCAGATCACAGGCCACTATTTCCTGTGCCTTCATGAATATTTCTGGGGATCATGAGATGGGAGTGACTCCCTGAAATCTCCAGCTCCCCTGATGTTGGTGGAGATGGCAGAACGGTCACTGACGCAATTTTAGTTCTCTCACTCAGTGTCTCAGGGGAGTTCCAGAGCTCCCCCACACCAGGAGAGAGTTTGTACTTAGATATGAGTATCTAATTCCAACAGGACAGCAGTAGACAAGTTGGATTGTGTCCCTTGCGGGTGTGACCTGTCACCGGTATCACCCATCTCAGCAGAAACACTGAAGCCTCCATCCCTCCTATAAGACATTGCTATGGAGTCCTCACATGGTCGGTCAGGCCCTCACATACGATAGCCAGGATATGAAAATAACCAAAAAATCCTGAAGAAAGGATAAAGAAGGTGTGGAATATAAACAATACAATACTACTCAGGTGAAAGAAATAATAAAATCAGGCAGCTTTCTGTAACTTGTATGAACCTGGAAGGTATCATGTTAAGTGAGATAAATCAGAAGGATAACTATCAAATGATTTTACTTATCTGTGTGTGGTGTATAGAGAAAGAACACAAAGAATTAATCAGCATCAAATTACAACCAACACTTGACTCTGATTTCAGAACTGAGAATACCACATAGTGGGGAGCATTAAATTGGGGAGGGAATGATGAGATGGATTGGAAGTAACATATGGACATTGATGAAGGATATTGGTGGTAAGATGTAGCTGCTGAATACATCAAAGTCATAAATATTCACAGTATTTCAAGGAGAAAGAAGGAAGGAAGGAAGGAAGGAAGGAAGGAAGGAAGGAAGGAAGGAAGGAAGGAAGGAAGGAAGGAAGGAAGGAAGGAAGGAAGGAAGGGAGGGAGGGAGGGAGGGAGGGAGGGAGGGAGGAAGGAAGGAAGGAAGGAAGGAAGGAAGGAAGGAAGGAAGGAAGGAAGGAAGGAAGGAAGGAAGGAAGGAAGGAAGGAAGGAGGGAGGGAGGGAGGGAAGGAGGGAGGGAAGGAGGGAGGGAGGGAGGAAAGAAAAAAGAAAGAAAGAAAGAAAGAAAGAAAGAAAGAAAGAAAGAAAGAAAGAAAGAAAGAAAGAAAGAAAGAAAGAAGAAAGAAAGAGAAAGAAAGAAAGAAAGAAAGAAAGAAAGAAAGAAAGAAAAGAAAGAAAGAAAGAAAGAAAGAAAGAAAGAAAGAAAGAAAGAAAGAAAGAAGAAGGAAGGAAGGAAGGAAGGAAGGAAGGAAGGAAGGAAAGAAAGAAAGAAAGAAAGAAAGAAAGAAAGAAAGAAAGAAAGAAAGAAAGAAAGAAAGAAAGAAAGAAAGAAAGAAAGAAAGAAAGAAAGAAAGAGAGAAAGAGAGAGAGAGAAAGGAGAGAGGGGTGGGAGGGAGGAAGGAAGGAAGGAGGGAAGGAAGGAAAAGGAAAGGAAAGGAAGGAAGGAAGGAAGGAAGGAAGGAAGGAAGAAGGAAAGAAGGAAGGAAGAAGAGAGAAGTAAAAACTAAACAAAACTTAAAAAAACCTTTGACTACAATAGCTAAATGGAGGTGGTATGAGAATATTGAAAAGGATGGGTAAATTGATATTTTCATTTAAAATAAGGGAGTTTTAATGAAAACTGAAAACTGGATTTTAACTGGTGAACATAATGTAGGAATGATTATTGATCTGTGATCTAGTATACCTGAAACATCATACATTTTTTAATTTTTATAAAGTTGTTTACAATAATTGATTACATTCAATATTCCAGCACCAGTCCCAACACCATTACACCTTCCCACCATCATATTTTGAATGATTCCACCTTATCCCCAAAGCCTTTCCCCAAAACAAAACCTAAATAATTTATTTTATATTATTTGTATGAATAATTTGCTAAAGACAATCCAAAAAAGTTTCCTTAGAGGAGACTGTGTGAAGATTATCACCCTGGAGTTATTAAGCCCTTGTATCGAGTATGAAATATCATGTAATTGCATTTGCATTTGCAGTCCCGTGCTCCAGGAGTTCTAAGATTTTAAATGGAGTGATACAGGTTGAATTTTTTTTTTGCTTTTAGGGTCACACTCAGCGATGCTCAGGGGTTACTCCTGGCTCTCTGCTCAGGAATTACTCCTGGCAGTGCTTGGGGGACCCCATGGGATGCTGGGGATTGAACCCAGGTCGGACGCATGCAAGGCAAATGCCCTACGCACTGTACTATTGTTCCAGCCCTAGAATTAAATTTTTAGCTGGGAAATTTTTATTTTTTTTATCAGTTTTTTACCTCCTCTTTCCCTCTCTTTGTTGCTGTTGTTGTCGGAATGGTGGTGCACATCTGGTTGTGGTGCCAGGAGTCACATATTTCTTTCTGATACTTCTGGGATCCAGAAGAATCTCTGTGATGTGTTGTTCTCTTTCTCTCTGAGGTTTATTTGTGAATCTCTGAATCATGACCATTAATGAGCTTATATGGCGCCAGAGGCAGTTGGTAACTGCCAGATTACTGGAAGCACAGGGAGATGGGGGGAGGTCACCCATTCCCATCCGTGCAAGTCTGGTGATCTCGGTCACAAGTCCCGCATACCTGGGTTCTTGGGCAGATTAACTCATGGGCGAGGCTCATTAGAGCATGTGAAGACAGCTGTGAGCATGGCACTGATTGAGTTCTGGAGGTTTTTGGCTGCCAGAGCTCTGTTGGGGAGGGTGATGAGGTTTATCTGTGACTCTCTCCTCATACAGTTTTAGATCAGCACTAGTTCAATAAAGTTTTTTTATTTTAAATGAATTCATCTTGACGGTTCCAATTGGGATGGGCTATGCTAGGTTGACTTAATTTTGTCAAAATTATCAATTACTGAAGGTGAGGATAGGGTTCAACTTGACAGCACTTGCCAAACCACCGTAAAAGGCCGGTTGGTGGTGTCAATTCCGGGAATATTTCTAGGACTCATTTGTTAGGGTGATTACTCTCTGATACACCCTTAAATGTTCACCTATCAACCTGGGATGAAGCACCTGGTAGTCCTTATGGTTTCAACAAGACTAAATGCAAGGACAACCTAGTACACTGGTTTCACTGTTTTGTTGTATTTGGTAGTCGGGGTAAGGGAAGGTGCATAAATATGTCACCTAAAACCTAATATTTTGTCTGTTTTGTTTTGTTCTTCTTTGGGGGCACACTCAGTGATGCTCAGGTGTTACTCCTGACTCTGCACTCAGGAATTACTCCTGGCAGTACCCAGGAGACCATAATGGGGTCCTGAGGATTGAACGCAGGTCAGCCTCATGCAAGGCAAGCACCTTACTCACTGTGCTACCTCTCCAGCCCCCTCATACTTTTTAAATTTTTTTATCAGTTTTTTACCTCCTCTTTCCCTCTCTTTGTTGCTGTTGTTGTCGGAATGGCGGTGCACATCTGGTTGTGGTGCCAGGAGTCACATATTTCTTTCTGATACTTCTGTCCCTTTTTATTGGAATCCTTACTGGTGTTGCTGTGATACCAAATACCCTATTGTCATGCCTGCGGCATCCAGATTGCAAAGAAGCCAGACCAGGCTGAATGCACGTGGAGGGCCCCAGGGATTGAACCCAGGGCCTAATATGGGGCTTTCATCAATGAGCCATTCCCCGAGGTCTTTGTCAAACTTTGGCACATTTCCCCTAATCCAATCTAAAGATCAATGCCACATTCATTCATTCGGGTCTACCTGGCTCTCAAAGAGATGCTACCTCTCTACTCTGAAGCATCTCCCTAACCTGGTGAGCTTAATGACATACTGATAGATCGGACTGTGTCCTCTCTTGGTCTCCTCCTCCCCCATATAAATGTCTGTCTGTCTGTCTGTCTGTCTGTCTGTCTGTCTCTCTCTCTCTCTCTCTCTCTCTCCTCCTTCCCCCTTTCCTTGTTTTTTTGGTAATTGGGTTGCACCAGGGTATGTGCTCCAGGATCTAAGCCAGCTAAGTGCTTCAGGGTTGCTAGCAGATGTGTTTTTGGCACTGTACTGTACTCAGGGTGGAACTTGGACTCCCCCCCCCCCAGCATACAGTTAAACCCTACGAATCTTTTCTCTGGTCCCTTGGTGTATAGCCTGAGACAGAGAGGTAAGGAGACCCAGCAGGGGGATGCACTGTTGATTGCTTTCCTCCCAAGGAATAATTCAACATGAATGATCTTTTCCAACCAAGGATCCTATATGAGTTAAATCTTGGGTGGTGAGAGGGGTTGGACACAAGGATCCTTGTCACTGTGGGGCTAAGTTGATGCAGACGGTGTTGGTACTGTGTGGAGCCAAGGTTGGTATGTGGTGTTGAAACAGAAAAGATCTCTGGTTTTGCCAGTACACTGCCCCACATGAACCAGTGAGGAGAGCTGTCGAGTGCCATGGACCCTCCTAGAGCTGACGCCAGACCTTCCCCACCTTCCCGAGCAGGTTCAGGACCTTCCCTCTGCTGGGGGTTCCTCTGCCTGCACACCTCAAATGAAGCCACTGAGAGGTCACTTATTGCAGATATTTTTTTAATTTTTATTTTATTGAATCACTATGACAAAAATTACAAAGCTTTCAGGTTTAAGTCTCACTCATTATGATCAAACCCCCATCCCTTCACCAGTGCACATGTTCTCCCACCAAGAACCCCAATATACCCCCCTCCCACACCCACCCCCCAACCTGAGTGGCTAATGATCTTCACTTTATTCTCTCTATACTTTGAATACATTCAATATTTCAACAGAGAACTGACTATTATTATTTGGGATTTCCCCCCAACAATCAAACCTGCTGAAAAGGCATCATTTGATAATTTGTTTTCCATTGCTTAGAATAAAGATTATAGGAACTTTTTTGGATTTTGATTTCTGTTGTTTTAGCTCAGTTTACAGTCTAGATGCATTTCTATAAGAAGTCTCTGGGTGCCAAAATGTGTTAGTAGACCTCCTGGATCATAGTCTTTAAGGAGCAGAGAGCCGTATCGTGCACGGCTGCTCCGGATCTCATCTGGGCTGAGAGTGTGCCAATAACACCCCCATCCCATGATCTCTTGTGCGCCACGTCACTACAAGCTTGTACCTCTGGGTTGTGAGTTCTAGAAGATGGCGGATGCCACGTGGGCATTGCTGCTGTTGCTGCTGCTATCTCTCCCGTAGAAAGAAAGCGAGGGGAGAGAAAATCCTTCCCCCTCCCTGGGTGGCATGGGGTTGTAGCTCAGTTCACAGTCTAGATGCATTTCTATAAGAAGTCTTGGGTACAAAAATGGGTTAGTAGACCTCCCGGATCATAGTCTTTAAGGAGCAGAGGGGCCGTGTCATGTGCGGCTGCTCCAGATCTCATCTGGGCCACTTGTTGCAGATTGAACATGAGGCTGGCAGGGGCTGGAGAGATAGCTCTGTGACAGCATCTCACCCATGAGAAAGGCATATCTCAGAACACTGGAAACAGCCAGTGTCGAGGGAATGTCTGGTCAGCATCTATGGAAATGTTAAGGAGATTATTCCAAGAAAGTAATGATAGACCTTCCCTATGACCCAGTCATTCCACTTCTTGCCTTGGTATCTCCCTTCAAAGCACAAAACCATTCTTTTTAGGGGCTGGAGCAATAGCACAGTGGGTAGGGCATTTACCTTGCACATGATCAACACGGGTTCGATTCCCAGCATCCCATATAGTCCCCTGAGCACCGCCAGGAGTAATTCCTGAGTGCAGAGCCAGGAGTAACCCCTGTGCATTGCCAGGTTTGCTCAAAAAGCAAACCTGCCCCCCCCAAAAAAAAATTTTATTTTAGACATATATGCAAACCTATGTTCATCTTAGTGCTGAGCACAATTGTCAGGATATGAGGATATGGAAGAAAAACAAAAGTCCAGTGATGCACAAATGGAAATGGAGTTTTTAAAGGTATGGTACATATATACAATGGAATACTTCTCACCTACAAGAAAAGATGAAATCTTGCAAGTCAGTTTGCAGCAACTTGTGGTAACTGGAGGTAGTCATATTCAGTGAGGTACGTCATAGGAGAAGGACAAGTTTTCTGATAATCTCACTTACCCATGGTGTGTAGAAAAAGAAAACAAGGAAATCTTAGAGCTTCAAAAGACAGTAAACTCTTGGTCCTGGCTTGTAGAACTGAAAATACCAGGTAAAGGGTAAAGTATATGGGAAAATGGGGAGTTGGACTGTAAGTAAAGTAATGACATTGGTGAAGGGTCGTGGGTACTTTACTGGTAATGAGGTGCACTCACTGCATACATCAAATCATAAGGCACTGCTTAAAGCATGTGACCAGAAAACAAAGAAAAAAAAGAAAAGCAATGACTACAAACTTAGAGGAAAAAAACCTTCTTTGACCACAAAAAGCAAAATACTGATTGCCTGAATGTAAAAGGAGGTAAGTTAATAAAAAGATGTCAATTGTATGGTGAAAAATGGAAATTGGATTTTGGTGGCATGTTGCATATATATAAAATATACTTATATCTACACTTTTTTTTCTTTTTGGGTCTCACCCAGAGTTGCACAGGGGTCACTCCTGGCTCTGAACTCAGGAATCACCCCTGGCAATGCTCAGGGGACCATATGGGATGCTGGGAATCGAACCCGGGTCGGCCGCATGCAAGGCAAACGCCCTATCCGTTGTGCTATCGCTCCAGCCTCTTATATCTACATTTTATCTAGGTGTTGATTTATAATGTTGTACACTTGAAATCTATATGTTTTATATGAACGTTCCTGTAATAAAAGGTGTTTAGAAAGAATCCAACTTTATGGCTCCTACTAGAACTATGAATAAAGTTGACTTGATTTTGGTCCTAAGTGTCACTAGGATGAGGATGGGCTCAGAGAACACTGCATCACACGTGTGGGGCCCTGGGTTCCCCAATGCCACTAAGAAGAGGGGTGTTGGCATGTCAATAACCAGCATAATCATGTGACCCTACATTTTAATATGTCTGCTCCCCGGCCAAATGTTCACCGACTTCAGCACTTGCTACCATTTACGGCTTTGGCTAGACTAAATGTAGGGCTACACCCAGGCTTGGGTTTTGTTCTTGTTTTTCTTTGCTTTCTTCCTTGCTTTTAGTTTTGGGGTTTTTTTTATAATAAACCTTTATTTATTTATTTTGCCTTTTGGGTCACACCTGGCAATGCACAGGGGTTACTCCTGGCTCTGCACTCAGGAATCACCCTTGGTGGTGCTCAGGGAACCATATGGGATGCTGGGAATCAAACCCGGGTTGGCCGCGTGCAAGGCAAATGCCCTACCCGCTGTGCTATCGCTCCAGCCCCACTTTTAGTTTTTTATTTTTATTTTTTACCCCTTCATTTTATTTTGTGAAAGCACCATGATTTACAAACTTATTTCTAGTTGGGTTTTAGACATACGATGTTCCATCATCCATCCTACCACCAGCTTCATCTTCCCCCACCAAGGTCTCCAGGCTCACTCTCCCACCCCTACCCCTGCCCCTGCAGCCTGTCATCTCAACAGGCATTTTTTAAGTCTGTTTATTTAAGTTTTGATCTCATGTTTTCAGTGTGGCTGATTCTGTGGTTTAGATATCTAGCTCTCTCTTATTCCTTAACATTCCTTATCCCAGGACCTGCCCCTTTCCTTTTCTTTTTTCTTTCTCTTCTTTTTTTCTTTTCTTTTCTTTTCTTTTCCTTTTCTTTTCTCTTCTCTTTTCTTTTCTTTTCTTTTCTTTCCTTTTCTTTCCTTTTCTCTTCTCTTCTTTTCTTTTCCTCCTTCCTTCCTTCCTTCCTTCCTTCCTTCCTCCTTCCTTCCTCTCTTTCTCTCTTTCTTTCTTTCTTTCTTTCTTTCTTTCTTTCTTCTTTTCTTTCTTTCTTTCTTTCTTTCTTTCTTTCTTTCTTTCTTTCTTTCTTTCTTTCTTTCTTTCTTTCTTTCTTCTTTCCTTTCTCTCTCTCTCTTTCTTTCTTTCTTTCTTTCTTCCTTCCTTCCTTCCTTCCTTCCTTCCTTCCTTCCTTCCTTCCTTCCTTTCTTTCTTTCTTTCTTTTCTTTCTTTCTTTCTTTCTTTCTTTCTTTCTTTCTTTCTTTCTCTCTCTCCTCTTTCTCTTCTTTCTTCTTCTTTCTTTCTTTCTTTCTTTCTTTCTTTCCTTTCTTTCTTTCTTTCTTTCTTTCTTTCTTTCTTTCTTTCTTTCTTTCTCTCTTTTTCTTTCTGTCCGTCTTTCTTTTTATTGAATCACTGTGAGATACAGTTACAAAGCTTTCATGACTGAGTTTCAGTCACACAATGATCGAACATCCCTCCACCAGTGTGCATTTTCCACCACCAATGTTTCCAGTATCCCTCCTACCACCCCAACCCCATCCCACCCACTGCTTCTGTGACAGGCACCTTCCTTCTTTCTCTCTCTTTACTTTTGCTTTCCTCTTTTCTTCATTAAAAAGAAAAGGACGAGTCCAACCTTGCTCCTGGCAAGGAGCTCAGAAGTCACCCCCTGGCGTGTGGTGCCCACCCCCCACACACAGCTGAAGGTTTGAGTAGGACCCTGGAAGACAGACATAATCGGTCACACCCGCACAGCCCTGGGAATGAGGCTTGGGCACCAAGCAGAGGCCCCGGCACCCTGTCCCTGGGCCCAGAGACTCCATCAGACACAAAGTGAAGAGACAAGCTTTATTGGGGGTGTCCTGAGCTTTAGCGCAGCTCGTGGGGGCCTAGGGCTGATGCCCGACTGTGGGCTCCGTGACCAGGAACAGGGGGCACCTGAGCACTGCAGCCCTTAGCAGGCAGGGACGCGGCGGTAGGGGACACAGGAACGAGGCAGGGAGGTTCTGGGAGAGGTTTTGAGGTCATCAGTTCCTGGTGCCTGTGGACCCCGGGGACCCCGCAGACCAGGCTGGGCTCTAGCGCTGAGCAATCCGGGCCCGTGTGCATCCACGGCCCAGCCCTGGTGACCCGCACTCACCCGGCAGCCTGTGCGGGATCTGGGGGAGCACTCGCACCACAGCAGGGCCCACAGACTCCTGGAAGCGGGGTGACCCCATCTCCCAGGGCTGGGTCAGCACCTCCACCAGGCAGGAGAGGGAGGGCCCCGCAGACATCTCCCCAGTGCCACGGGGACAGGGCTGCCTTCCTCATCCTGCGCCCCCCGTCACCCTCTCCCCGGCCCCACACGGACACGGCGGCTGCAGGGCTGAGAGGGGCTCAGAGCGCACAGGGCCAGCGGGGCACACCCAGGACAATGAGTAGGGGAGGGGGCTGAGCCAGAGATCCCCAGCACCACGCGCCCCACATTAGTTCTTTGCAAGCTTCGGCTGCTCAGACTCAACCTTGTCCTTGGAGGGTCGCTGAGGGCAGGACAGACTGTTGTCGGGGGGCAGAAGTGTGTGGAAGATGCTCCAGTCCCCCTTGCAAGACTCCCAGGGGGTGTGGTCCACCATTAAGTGCAGATTGGGGGAGTAGTCGGGGCTGATGAGCTCGGGGGAGCCGGCCCCCTTGCCCCGGGTCAGCAGGCGGCCACGGCTGTCGTAGCAGCAGAGCTGGGACGCCAGGGTCCTGGTGTTGTTTGCCCACAAGGAGCGCAGGCACAAGCCCGCAGAGGGGTGCCTCCCGTCCTCGAGCTCCTCCGTGTCCCTGGTGTCCTTCCAGGAGAAGGTGCGGCCCAGGCGCTGGTCGAACAGGCTCACAACCCCGTCCAGGGCCTCGGCAGGGTAGGTGCAGGGGCAGCTGGGCAGGACGCTCTGCAGCAATTTTGAGTACTGGGAGTAGAAGTCCGAGTTGCAGCTCACCCACTTCTCACATGTGTTGGCATCTGCAGGCAGAAGGGGAGCAAGCGGTCAGCTGTCCCCTGCTCCCCACTGCCCCGGGCTCTCAGCCCCCACCCACCCCCATTCCCGGCAGGGGTCTCAAGCGCGTCCACTGGGGTTCATGGCCGGGGCTACTCACCAGAGCTCACGTTGGTGGCCGAGTCTCCAGGGTCAGGGCTCTGCTGCTCCCCCATCCCCGTGTCCCCCTGCATGGGAGAGATGGCGCGTGGACGGTGACACAGGCCCACTGTCCAGGGGAGGGCCGGGAAGGGGCAGGAGGCATCGATCTTCTCCCAACTGCCTCATACTCTTGACCCTCATCTTGCCCCCCCCCCCGCAGACACAGAAGATGACAGCTTGGGAGGGGCTGTGCCTCGGAGACCCCTAAACATCTGGGGCCCTCACGGGCACCTCTACATGGATACATACATACACGCATGGATAGTATGACACGGGGGTCTCAGAACAACTCCAGCTTGTCTCAGGGAAGAGACCCACCCGGGTAGGAAAAGTTGGTTTGCACTCTAGCTCCTGCGGTCGTGGGGAAAACCGTGTTCTCTCTAACACTGGGACTCAAGCTTAGTTTTGTAATCTTTTCCCTTTTTTTGAGTTTTGTTTGGATTTGGGCTTATGAATTTTGCTTTGGTCTGTCAAGGAACATAAGAGTGGACTGTTAATAAATTGAACTTTAGATCTGTACTCCCCCAATTATTATTTTATGTCATCTTATTTATTTATTTGTTTGTTTATTTATTTGCTTTCTGGGTCACACCTAGCAATGCTCAAGAGTTACTCCTGGCACTGCTTGGGGGACCATATGGGATGCCGGGGTAAAACTCCAGTCAGCTATGTGCTAGGTAAGCACCCTACGTAGTGTACTATTGCAAGGCAAATGGCCTCCGCACTGTACCATCGCTCTGGCCCCATCCCAAGATGTTCTAAAGTCAATAAATGGATTCGTTTAAAAAATTTTTTTAAAAACAATCACTCACAGCTGTGACCCTCCTTCCTTTCATCACTGGAGGCCGGGAGTGAGGAGCAACGGTGCAGAGGTGATGACCACCTGACCGGAAGGCTCTCTGTCCTCTCTCTTTCTCTCTCTGTCTCTGTCTCTGTCTCTCTGTCTTTCTTTCTCTCTCCCATCATTTTACAATATTCTATTCCTTTGATTTTGCTGGCATATTGGTCACATGATCCCAGTCACCCACGTGTCCGTCCCCGCCCAGGGTCCATCATCAGCGCAGGCACAGGCCAAAGGCGTCTCCGGGCCCTCGGCCCCACTCCAGGCTCCCTCTGCTCTGACGTGGGCCACCAGCCCCACAGCACCCACAGACGCAGCACCCCGCTCTGAACCCCGGGAAAGCCTCTCCCTGCCACAGTGCTCGACTCAGCGGTTGCTCCTGGCACAGCCCAGTGCCCCGCCGCACCCCAGCTCACCTGCGCCTTCCTGAGGGGGTTCCCAGGAGGGGCTTCAGGACTCTCGGGCTCCGTCACAGGGACCCCGCAGACAGCGCCCAGCAGTAGCGTGAGCAGCAGCAGGCCCAGGGTGGGCCGCGCTCGTGGGGGCACCAGAAGCCTCATCTCGTCAGTGCTCCGTGGGGATTCAGCGCTTCTCCAGTGCTCTGTGGCCTGTCGGGGCTGGGGCTGGACGTTTTCTGTCCTGGGGAGGGGGATGTGGGCGGGGCCACCCACCTTGCTGCCCACCTCTCCCTTACCCCCAGGGCCTGCCCTGCCTAGGCCTGATCAGCCCCAGAGAACCCCACCCTCCCTGGGGCATGTCTGGGCCTCGCAGCGGCTCCCTGAGACCCACCACGCCCATCTCAGGCCCAGAACTGCAATGGGCCAGCCCGGGGAGACTCCTGGTCAGGGCAGGGGCCTCTTCTCTGCCTCCTCTTCCCTCCCCAGTGACCCGAGGCCACTCCTGGGACCAGGCCCCCGGGGCCGGCAGATCATGGCCACTGTCTCCTGTTCCTCAGGAAGGTTTCTGGGGAACCCGGCCTGGGGGCGACTCCCCCAAGTCTCCACCTTCCCTGGTGCTGGGAGAGACGAGAGGAACAGACCCAACTTCTCCTCTCTTCACTCAGGGTCTCAGGGTTTCCATGGCACCCCCAATCCTGAGACCTCCAGAGGGACAACGATGACACCTTGGGGGGGCACGACCCAAAGAGCCGAAACTGACACTGGGTGTCACCAGGCTTTTGTGGCCAAACCTGGGGCCTCCCACCCTCTAGCAGGACATGTGGCAGGTCATCACAGGGCCAGCTGCGGGTCAATATTGAAAATCTTTCTATGAGATAAAGCCTCAGGCCCAGGCATAGAAACATGGATGTCTCAGTGTCCTGTTGGCACGAGGAGCTCAGTGACCCCGGAAGGTCAGTGCAGGCAGGGGAAGGCATCAGGGCGGGGCCCACCCTGGCCCTAACAAGGAGCCCGGGGCCGCTGGGCTTCAGGGCAGGGAAGCAGAGCCCAGAGGTGCTGGAAGGCTGGTCGGGACATGGGCAAGGCCACCGTGAGATGTGGGGGACTGGGCAGAGGGAGCAGCATGAGGGGGTGCAGGCCTGACCCCCACCCCATGGCCAGCAGCACAACCGGACATGCGGGTTCGCAATGGTGCCGGCCCGGTGGCCTTGGGATGGGGCTCCTGCCTCTGGGACACACGGAGGAGCTGACGGCATGGAGAGTTCCTGGGCTCTGTGTTTGTCGTCTGGAGGAGCGTGTGCAAGTGAATGTGTGAGTGTGTGTGTGTCTTATGTGAGTGTGTACTTGTGTGTCCGTGTGTGCAAATGTGTCTGTGTGTGTGCCAGTGTGTGTCAGTGTGTGTCAGGGTGTGAATGTGTATGTCGGTTCAGTGTGCGAGTTTATGTATACCAGTTTGTATTTGTCAGAGTGTCTGTGTGTGTATGATTGTGTATGCCCTATTGTGTGCATGTGTGCAAGTGCATTTATGAGCATGAGAGAGTGCATGTGCAATAGTTTGTGTGTGCATGTGCGCATGTGTGTGTGTCCGTGCAAGAGTGTGTGCATTTGTGTGTGTTCCTACTCTCAGTGAATGGAGTAACAAGAATCTGATTTGAGGGACGAACCTATATTAGGATGAACTGTGTTAGGTCAACTTTATCTTAGTCTAAAGCATCCATTATTGGGACCAGAGAGAGAGCATGGTGACAATAAACTTTCCTTGCATGCAACTAACCTGGGTTCGACCCCCTGCATCCACAGAATTGCCAGTAGTGATTCCTGAGTGCAGAACCAGGAGTATTCCATGAGCACTAATGAGAGTGACCTCCAAAAGAATAAATAAACGACTGGCCCTGCCTGGCATCGGGGAGGGGCTCAGCAGGAGCGCCTGGTCATGCCCGTGTGAGACTCTGGCTCCATCACCAGGCTGCGAGCACAGAGGAGCTTCCCCCTTCGTGCCGGGCGCATCTCTGTGACTCCATGTGCTTAGGTGGTTAGTCCCGGGAAACCCCCCAGTGCTCACCAAAGGGCCTGGGATGGAGCGCCTGGGACCCTGGGCTTTGACGAGACTCAACGCAAGGCCACGGTAGCGCCTTGCCTTGGCTCTGCTTATCGCTTTATTTGGTGGGACGTGTACAGCTACTTTCACATCAACCTGTGTCTCATCACAGTGACCTCCTCTGGCCTCCTTGGTCACTGTTTGAACATCTGTCCTGGTGCTCTCAGGGGCTTTGCAGCAGCCGTGTTTCTCTCTAACACCCCTCACTCTCTTGCTGTGTCCTCGTGGGGTGGCCGTGGGGCCCAACACTCCAAGGAAGCACGGGGGTGTCCAGACGGCACAGGGGCCAGGAACATGCTGGGAGCATGTGGGTGGCACTGGGATTAAACTCGGCCTCATGTGGCAGTCCAGGCGCCTTTGGCCACTGAGCCATTCCCTGGGCCCACTGTCACACTGCGACACAGTCACATTTCAGACTCGCAGTCAGAAGCTGCAGTCACCAGTTCCTGTCCACCCATCTCCATGTCTGCTCTCCCGCCCCCTCCTGGACAGCTGTGAGAAGCCCCTGGTGGAGCCTGTCAGGCCCCTCCCTCTGCCTCCCCCCTGGCACTCATGGGCTTCTCTTTCTCTTTCTCTCCTTTCTCTGGTTTGCTTTCTGGCCACACCAGGTGAAGTACTCCAGGGGATACTCCTAGTTCATTGCTCAAGGGTCTGTCCTGGAGGGGTTTGGAGCACCATGCAGTGCTGCGGACCCACCTGGGTTCCCCCACACACAGCACACACCACACTTTAAAAAATTTTTATATTATTCTTTTATAAAGTAGTTCACAATATTTGATTACATTTAATGTTCGAACACCAATTCCACCACCATTACACCTTCCCACCACCATCTTTTGGATGTTTCCATCTTGAAACCCAACCTCTGCCCCAAAGCAAAACCAAAATAATTTATTTTGTATTCTTTGTTATGAATAAGCCACTGAAAATGCTCCAAAAAAAACTTTCCTTAGAAGAGAGTGTGTGAAGATTATTGTATTTCACCTGGGGGCCGTTAAGTCCTTCATAAGAGATTACTAATATTTTTATATACATCTGTAAAACTATATTTCCCTGAAAGATGGTTGCCATCTACTGTAAACCCCATCAACTGTGGTGCCCTACTCTCGGAGTATGAGTGACACACCACCTTTTGAGCTGCTCCAAGCTTTTAATCCTGTCACCTGAGTCAGGGATGCACCTTTGGTTGCTTAAGACCCTCAAAGAAAACACTATGACCTTTCTCCTTGAGTCCCGGTCCCTGCATGGGGTCACCGAGGCAGGCAGAGGAGAGGACAGCCTACCGTACCTACTGTGATAAGTGAGACACAGCAGTGGTTGGTGACAGACGTGGCCATGGATGGCAGCCATTGGGCTCAGCTTACGCAGCTGGGGTGGG